>NC_065533.1:5585330-5920109 GCF_020184175.1 Aphis gossypii | reverse complement strand
AATAATAGTATTAATTGTCATTGTACTTATTGTTGTTGTTAATGTTATTGCATTCCGTGTACAATACACAACGACCGCGATTGCGATTTGCAGCGTACTCTCGCGGAGTTATAACCTCGCTGACTTCCAGCCGAGTTTTAAGAGAGAAAAAAGACAGAACGATCACGATTCACGACCGTATCAGTGACGTAATAATGGGAAGGGGTTAGCAGGGATCGTGAACTGGTTTGTTTTTTCAAAATTATTGTAGTTCAATATTATATCAAATAATTATGATTGTATTTCATTGCGGCATGGAATTATTAGCGCCGTATGTAGTCCTGTACGGCTGTATCGCGATATGGGGTACAACACACCACGTCACCACTGCGTGCACAACTGCTTCGATTTGTTGTATTATTCGGTAATAACTAGGGATAGTCTGACAGTAGCGTAGTTATGGGGTGGATATGGGGATAGATCCCCCCCCCAGAGCTTTTTTTTAACGTTTAATGTATCGACTTATAAAACCCTCACTTTATGTTTAACCAATTAATTATATATCCACCCACAGAACAAAATCATAACCACTGTGTCGACGAGTGATGAAATCAGACGACAACGAATTGGCCGATGAGACAATTCGATCGACCGATTCGGCCGTTGGCTAAGAGCTGTGCACTGCGGGTAACAAGTACAGCTATTAGCCTGCTACTCATTGGTTGGCCAGCGGTTGGAGAGGTAAAAAGTTCTACAGAATATACGCACATTATCCTAGTATTAGATAAAACTCTATCTGCAATACACGAGATATGAAAACATTATTTATTTTTCATTAGGTACTGTTGGAGCAAGACTAGCCGGTCAATGTGGGCAACGCCGTATGGCGTAGTCGGTCGCGACAGCGTTTTTTAAGTGTCGCCGTTTTTTATGCCGGCTCTTTTCGTTTTTTGACGTCCGTCTGTATTGGTGTTTAAGCGTTTTACCTACGTTCGTGCGTTGTTTGCGATTTTGTTTAATAAGTATACCTACTTATAAATGCAGAATTCGTGAGTATCTATTTCATATTTTAAAAACCAAAGAGCCGATGCATTGTAAGTATATTAATACATAGGAGTATAGGACACGGTTATTATAGACACATAATATACAACTCGGTTAGGTGATAACTTATAATACGATATGTAGGTTTGTATAGATATTGTTTCTTTCTTTTCTCTCTACTATATTTTTTATATTTATGACAATTTTTTGATTTTTGTACATTACTTCATTTGTTTTTATTATTCTAAGCACTCTTCTTATTATTATTACAACTATTATTATTGTACTATTTTATCATAATACTATAGTGGTATTGTAGTGAAAACGTTTCTGTGCGTGTAAATCACATTTAGTATTTTGACCCACATAACACGTTTTTGCTTTTATTTTTTTATGCTAACACTGCCACTGCTAAACGTTTTGTCCATGGTTTAAACGGTAAAGATCATACACGCGACCTTATCAAATAATTTTGTATTTTTGTTCAATAGTACCGTATACCTACAAATACATTTTTCTCGGATCACATCGTTTCAAGTCACACAATACCTACCGTTATTAATTATTATATATTTATGTACACAGTATTTGTATAAACAATACCAGGGGCAGTCAAACGGTCGATTGCGGACAATTTCAAAATCGATCATGTTAGAATTTGATTTTAGTGCCACACACCTTATATGTTTCTTAATAATTATAGTTATTCAAAACAACAAAATGTTCTATGGAAGTTAATCCTCAAAGGTGAAGTATATTTTTTGTACATCATGACCAAAAAATGTTTGGTCGATCCTGCTCTATTATTCGGCATACACACATATATATATGCGGACGTACATATAAATATAAATATTTAATATTCTTCTATTATAAAATATTATGTACAGATAACTACTGCGAGGTATTAATAATTTGACAGTACAAGGTTAAATGGGCCATTTTAAATCATTATAGAAACATGTGAAAGTAGTTGCAATCGCTGAACACCTTTAAGACGTTTCTTTGAATAAAGACAGTCCCTTTTATATGATATACATATATGTAGGTACAGCATTAACCAGTGTAGATCTCTAGTATTCTCAGATTTGCACGTGAAACGAAAAAAAAATAGCAACCGCTAACATTATTCTTTACGAAAATTCTTACAAAACGTGTTTTAAGTCTCTCTCTACCTATATGTATAGTGTATACATATATATATTGCCTTAAGATGTTTCTCTAACGATTTCAAATGGCCCGATTGGCTGCAGTTGTTAACGCTGAACACCTGCAAGACCTTTTTTTGAATAGAGACAGTCCCTTTTATATGATATACATATATCCAGCTGTATATATGCTGCATATATTATTCCCAGAATCAAACGTAAAACGAACAAAAAAAAAATAACGAAAAATCTTACTAAGCGTTTGGGCATACCGTATTTATACAATGAAATGTCGGTTATATACTGTTGTACGCTATACTCTTGAATATAGGACAGACAAAAATAATAATCTCAAGGTCGGCTTATTTTTCAAACATGACAAAAAAGGATCTATATAATAATTATTATAATATAGGCTGTAGGCAGTGGGGTATAAAAATGTCTCTAATGTAGCGTTTCCCAAACTTTTTCTCTGCTGGACCTAACCTTAGAGATACTTAATAAAAATGATTTACGGACTCCCTTAATAAAAATAAAATTTTTGTTTTTACATAATATACTATATTATTGTAGTGTATAGTATTTTCATTTTACGTTCGTGGACCACAGTTTGGGAAACGCTGCTCTAATGGAACCTCAGCGCTACTTGAAAATCGAGAGGAGGTCGGTTTTTGGTAGTTTTATCTTAGTAAAATATTTATTTTTCGATGGTGTGAAAAATTAATTTTTCCCTATTTGAAGAAAATTTTGCATTATTCCATTAACTGTAGGTATATAATATTTCTGTGATTTTTAACTTGACTTAAGAAAAAAAAATGTTTAAAATGTCTATTGAAACCTTGGTCTGTATTTTTGCAGGTAATAATGATATTATATCAGCTAATACTCGGTCCGTTAAAAAATAAAAATAATAGTTTTATATATTTCGAAAGTTAGTTACACATAGGTCTATCGATACAATTTATGCCATACAACTGTATAGCTATGACACGGAATGGAGAACCGTTTTGCCAATAATTAATAATATATATATTGAAAGTAGCTGTTACTTATATTATATATAATAATATACTAGTTATATATCAAATAAATAACATTTTTCATGGTGCGCTCAAAAAAAAAGGTAATTTTTAGCACATGGCGTTCAAATAACTATTACCACCATGTACTTTATATTAAAAAAAAATAATAATTGTATTAGTATCATGTGTTTCGGGCCAGTTGTATGATATGAGTCATTCTGGAACTGCTTCCCCGCAACATTCTCATCCTACTCCCTAGTTAGTCGCCGCTGCTTGACCCCCTTCACCCCTTCTCTACGCATCACCGTATTCATTAGTTTCCGCCGCCTTCTAGTATCATTATTATTTTGCGGTGGCCATGATGAATGGGGTGGGTGTGAGGTAACGGCCGGTGACTGCGGCAGCTGAAGGATTATGAATGCGGCAATGCGAGGATACGCTTCCAAAATATCCCAAATTATTCCGATTTGGCCGATGACACTGCCGACGGAAGAATGATGAATTGGGCTATATACGTGCGGGAATTCTATCACGACTTATTAATTTAGAATTTAGAGCGTTTGTGATGGTAATGTCTGATAATCATTCTGATACTTCAATTCCCACAAACGAAAGCATAGTAAGCTTATATAGAAAAAAAATTACTAATATCGTTATAGACGTCACTTCAAAATATATTTTTTGTTATCGATGAGAATAACGTGTAACCATACTAAGGCTAAGTTTAGATTCAATTGCTAATATGTCTGCCATTTGTATCAAAAGATATAATTATGGTTGACGTCAGATCCTATTATCCTAATAAAATTCCAGTGCAGTTAATTTGGTTTTTCTTATACATAATATTCGTGATGTCTATGATATTAAAAGATATTTTAATTTCTTCATAACTTTTAACTATGAATTATGAAATTTTTATTTTTTAGGTATTTTAAAAACTACTAAGTATGATTAAATAGTTAGATTTTAACCATTATACTTATTTTGAAGATATACCAAGAAATCTCAATGAAAATATAAACACATTTTTCTAATTAGTTTTAAATACAATATATTATAACTTATAAATTATAATACACAATAGTTAGTATCTACATAGATATAGTATGATAAATCATATATATAATAATAAAAGCAATCAATTATTTTTTTATTTGAATATAATATATAGGTACTGAATTAATAAAATATTTACATTTTTTATCCTAGAAGATTTAGATATAACAGCGCAATTATGTATTCAAGATACCTTAGAATGTATCAAAATACTGTTCTATCTATTGTTAAAATAAAATCTAAGATTCTAAGACATTTTTATTTTCAGTAACTAGTTTATGAACTATGGCTGTGCCAACTACTATATTTATAATATTTATGATGCCTTAGAAGAAATAGATCTCCTCCTCATTTAGCATATTAATAATATGTTCACTTAGTCTTTAGTGTTGTATCGGTCCATTGTCTTCTTGGTGCATGAATTATAACATAGAAATTAAATAAAAATATATACATAAGAAAAACTAATATGTGAGCTATCCATTTATTTAATTCCTAAAAGTCATCTTCACCAAACCGTAATAAGAAAAAAAAATAATGAGTATAATAATTCTTTTCAACAAGAATTTCAGGTTTTAAGTTTTACACATCAAACAAAATTTAGATTCCAATTAAGTTAAGAGTGATAAATTGTTTATATTTTATTATTTATGAAAATTAAATTATTATTCACTTACGATTTCATTTGTATACTACTTTTGCGATTGGTGATACCGACAAAGCTGGGCAAGTAAACCAATTTTCTGTAACTAGTTTAGGTTAAGCAATGCTCATAAAAAAACTAACCAAATTTATCTAATGGGAATATGTCTAGTTTTAGTATAGTAATAAATTAATTAATAAACGCACATGCACAGACTATATTATTTTTATAAATAAACAACTACACAATATTATAATGTATCATAATAATTGTACTTAATATTTATAAATACTGGACATTATTACAAGAAAAAAATTTAAAATCAATGTACTAAACAAATAGTTATTTTAATACAAAAAATGCATAGATAACTTTTTACAAATAACTTTAATTTTAACAATATAGCTAAATTAAGTTACAATTATTATTTATAAAAAGAAATAACTTGGTTATTAAATAAGTTATTTTATAATATTCTTTTTTTTTTAACTAGTTAAGATAAAAATAATTAAAAAAAAGTAACTTTTAACTTATTAACTAGTTACTTCCCAGCTTTGCATATCAACTATTATAAAGTATAAGTATTGCAAATGTAATACCTAATTTAAGTGGGTGGTGCTATAGCAAACAATAGTTAGTCCTTAGGATATAGATAATAGATATACATATTATTTGGATGTAAGTACATACAATTTACTTTATATTTTAATGTAAGAAATTCATTGTTTACTAGTTCATCATATTTTTATTTTATTTTTTTCAGTACCATTTGAGAGTTGAGACTGATATTAATAGTAATAAGTAATGGTAATATTAGCAATAACACCTCGTTCACAAAATAATTCTAACAATCCAATTAACTTTTCACAGTAAAATAATTATAATCACTTTTTAAATTAATAGTATACATGTTTTAATCAAAATTTAAAGTGTTCCCAAATTAATATTTTTACTAATATCCTTATGATTGAGAAATATTATTTATAGGATGCAAAAACAAGAGGTTGGTTTATTTGTTCTACCATACAATGATGGACATTATTAATGGAAAAGACGTTATCATCAATACAAATCAAAACTCTGATGTGGTACATGCTAATAATGCTGTTGATAGACCGAATATAATACAGTTTTTGTTTTATATTATTTTCTGCATGTATTGTGTTTTTAATGTGTAGGTATTTTACTGTTACATTTACTTATTTGATTATCCAATAAGTCTTTTTACATTAGTGTACTTTATGATACAAATTTTTTGTGTATTGAGCTAATAATATTTAAAAAGTATTAAGTATTCATTTTGAGAACATATAGGTTAACACCTAAAAGTTCATTATTTTTTATTATTAATCTAAAACCTGGAATTATATAGATTTGAAAATTAAATCACATGATTCATAGAAAAAGCAACTACCTAAATATGCAGTTATGTATAATATATTTTTATTCAATGAACTTAAGAAAAAAAAAAAAAAATGTATATTACTTTTATGCTAGAAGTCAGTTTCAAACGTTTAATCATTTAAAAATACCTACACGATTGGTTTTACTAAATGTATATTTAGTACATTATGTGTAGGTCAGAGAAAGAAAACAAATAGTAATAGTAAAATGTGTAAGAGTATATTATTATACCCGAATGTGTTGTCTTAGTAGCTTAACATACAAGTATTTAAGTTCAGCAGTTCCAGTTTTGTGTTGTTATCTTAACTATTTAAGTGAATTGATCTATTAACAAAGCATTATTCAATTTTAATATTTTAAATATTAATGATTCACATAAAAATTAAAACATTGTAAAAAGTAAGCAAACTAATGTTCTTACTTTTAAGTTTTATAGTAAGTTAATTCTCTCTAATACGTATTTAAGCGAGTATTTAAGCTAACATCACACGACTAAAACTGCTAAATATAATATTGTTATTTTATGTGTAATACAGACAGTGAAAATTTATTTATTTATCTTGTTAATTAATAATGCAATTAAGAACTAATATACAATTATCTTCCAAGCATGCAAAATATGATTTGGTAAATAAATTTGATGTTAAAATCAATATTTCAAAAAAATTGCATTTCATACAAATTATATATAATTCTAAAAAAGCCACAAAGATAAGCCCCAAACTATGAATCATGCTTTTTATTATTTATTATTATTATGAAATAAACAATGCATTATTTTGTTAGCTCAATATATTAAAATAGTTGTTTTTTCTTTTAATCTGACAACTTATATAATTTGAAAACCATTATATTTTTACAGGCATATTTACCTCATTTCATTGCAGATGTTTAACAATCTTAACAGAAATTGACAGCAAATAACTATTTTAATCACACAGAGCATATAAAGTATGATCACTTAACTACATACAAAGAAAGTATAAATGAGCTAACAGATTTTAAATTATTAAGGCATATTGCATTGTTTAGTTTGATGGATAACTTTCCACAGTTAAAGAGACAAGATATACATCATCCGCTATGGGAATATTTTAATTATGTTGGTCGTTGTGATAGGTGTAGGCAATGGACACTACCAGATGGTAGTAATGTAACTCGTGTTAAATTCTTGCCTCTACTTATAAAATTAAATATAGATGCCAGATGGTTGTCTCTATAGAGACGTTATACCATGGCAAACAATGTGTTGCATTGATGAAAATAAATGTGTGAGAACACATTTACAACTCTTTTTTATAAACTATGTTTATTAATATGAAACTATTAACTGAGTACAAAATATCTGTTGATCAAAAATAATTTTCACGTTAATTTTGTAATAAGTTTTAAAATATATGCATGTTGAATTTAAATATTTGTTTATCATTAGAGAAATAATACCATTAAGAAACAATATTTTTAGTTACACATCTACTATTTTGTAGTATAGAATATAGATAATCACTTAGCTATGTATCATATACAATTTTATTAATTTAGTTTACTAAGTATTAATTAAGTTTATTTGTATTGATAATTATTAAGAACACAATATACTGGGTCCTACCAAATTATGGTTGTTGTAAATGTAAACGAACGGTGAACAATATTACAATAAGTGTGCCGTTTGAAGGAACCAGTGAAAATAAACGCATATCGGCATATCACTGTTGCATATGATAATCGATAACCACGGATAAATATATATATACATATATATGTGTGTGTGTTAAATACACAGATTTCTATAAAGAACTTTTTCTATAAAGTTAGTATTATAGAAGTCTGTAGTTATATATATCCGTATTGATACCGACTGAGACGATACCACAGATATATAATATATTATACAGATATATTGTATTATATATCTGTGTTATCACCTACTATTTTTATAAATTAATCTTGTATAATATGTTATTAAAACGTGAAGCAATTTATTAATTATTTATATTTCAACAAATATCTGAAGTTCTAGCGTACTATTATTTTTATTTTTTCTATAACGAGCATTTGATGTTTATTTTATAAGAGCCAAAAACTTCGAACAGCCCTTACAATTAGTTATTAAGTAGGATCATGGCTTAAGACCGTGATTTACGATACTAATATATTAAACCACGAATAGTACAACTAGTACAGGAAGTTATCGGCGTTTGTATACTTAGTATTTGTATTTCTATTTGGCGGCGTACCTAAACCATGACTACTATAATTACTATAATAGTAAAATGTATAATATTATAATATACAACTTAGTGACGCACTTATATACAGAAGGTTATGAAATTAATTGATGCTTTCCAAAAGTACTGATTACTGAAATATTGATATATTTATTTGGTTTTCAATAAAGTTCCTAATTTATTCTAATACATTTTAGAAGTATTTTTGACAATTTATATTATAACTAAACTAATGTAAAATTGTTTAAATAATTCCTAGGTGTGATTACATGAAATGGAGGTTCAACATACTTTCTTAAAGATTTGTATTTGAAAGATTACTTTATTTATAGTTTATACTTTATACCTATACCTACTATCGCTGTAGGTCACTATTACGAGTGAATAAGTGCAAGGCCTTAACTGAAAAAATATTTGGGGGGTCCATTTTTTTTTTAAATATATAGATACCTACTGAACACTATAATTAAAAAAAAAATATTTCATTTAAAATAAACTAGCAAAATATTAAACTATATAAGACACTACTGTGAAATATAATAGTTGATTTATTATACTTAAAAGCATGCATTAATGCATACAACATGAAGTCATAGTACAGATAAAAAATATTTTTTTATATTATTCATTTAATAATTTAATACACAGTGGAGAGAAGCTGCAGATAGGGAAAGATGGAGACAAATTTGTTTGCAGGGATGGTCTTGAAGGCCGTAATCCACAAGAAGAAGAAGAACAATTTAATAGTTTAATACTGAAATTTATTTTGTGTCGTATCAGTTTGTACTTGAAATATCTCTCAGTGAGATAAACCCAGAGTAATAAAAGTGTTATATTTATCGAAGGAAAATGTTCTTCAACCAAATTGACGATAATTCGTATGATTTTATTAATAATTACAAAAATAATGCAATATATTTAAATATATCCTATCCTATGTTTACCTCATTGTTTGTTTTTATACTAGTCTTAAAACTCGTTTAATGGTTTAGAAACCAATTGCATTATGATACCTTTGCTCTGTAGTAAATCAAAAATGATCGTAGTTGCGCAATATATATTTTATATTATTAATTCTTTAGTTATAATTATTAGTAATCTTTTAATTTATGTGAGATTTATCATTTATATATATTGCGCACACAATCTGAATTACTACCCTCTTATGTATATATCTGCACACGCATGTAGATACATATACACATATAAGGATTTATATTATAAAGTAAATTAACTTACCCTTGTTTGATTGTCAGGTATTCGATGGATATACTTAGTATTAATCAAAGGAAAAATAACACACTATTGATGATATTATAACACTTTTATTATTAATCACTAATAAAAACAGATTCGACTAATAAGTACATATTATTGAAATTTTTAACGTACATCCACTGCCGAAGGCGTACGCAGAGAGAGTGACGTGTACCAGAGCCTGATGGTTGATGAGTGTCTTTAGAGCCAGTGGTGTAATAAAATTATATAATGGTCAAAGAACATAACAGTGTCTGATCACATATGTTTACTATCGTGTGAATAATTTACTGAACATAATATGTGCGACTATGTACATGTAAGGGATTATGATGATGCCACTATTATAGCGTTATATGTGGCTATCATTACAGCTCTTTCCCACAATTACGCTACTGTTAACTGTTAATATTAAAGCACTTAAGCAATTATTATATTAGTTTATGGCTTATGCATGTAAAACTTGTTTTAAATAGGTAGGTACATTATAATTTAAACATTCTATAAATTCATATTATTTACGTTAGTACTGATAACCAGTAGTTAAAATTGATAAGAGTTAGTTAGGTTTTTAGCATGGCTTTACTATCTACTCTTAAGCCGTGGTTTTTAGCTATTTTAAATAAGGATTTGTAATTTTACGTTTGGCACGTCGGGTAGGTAAAAAACCTTCATTATTATTATTATTATACGAGGAGCTTATTATTCTAAGGTTGGAATAACCGATCTCCTGAAATTTAATTTTGGTGATATCTCGCTGCTATCAAAATCGGGAAATCAATACCAGCGCCTCCACCCTTTATCAGTCGACCAACTTTTACCTATAGCGATAGCCCTACTACGATTCTGATTTCCCACAATCGGCGTGTCGTACTGTCTTTTAAGTGTCTATCTGTCTAGCAGACAGTCGAGACTGTTAGTTGTTACTTAACTCAACCTTTAGTATTTAATATTTATTCTACTTTCTACAGAGACTGGACAATACATTTTTACTTAACATTAAAATCATATTATTCGCGTTTATTATCCAGAGATAATATTGGCATTTCACATTTGCCAATTCTACTTTCCGTTTCTAGAACGAGCATCCAATTTCCTCTAGACTCGCTTTGCTGTGTACATTTTTTGACAAAAATGGTGAGTATACGATTCTACACCTTACTTAAAATGTGGTAGGTAGAATGTCACATTTTTTACTCCTAAATTTACTTATGGATCATGTTGTTTCGTTAAATGTCATAGATTAGATATACATCTTGTTTATGAAATTTTCATTAGTGTGGAATGATTTAAGAAGATAAAATATGAATCTATGAAGCATAGAATAATATCATTTTGATATTACATTTTTCGATTAAACATAAGTATAATCAATGGACAATGGTATCATAAAAACTATTTCAGCTCAATTGTTTTCTCCTGTTGAATATAGCTGCTATTGATTTTTGTTATATTAATTTCTTGAGATTTGGTTAGTAGTATCACTAAATAGATTAAACTAGTTATACAATGCCAAATTTATTCCCATGACATATTTTTTTACTAATATATATTTAAATATCAATAATATTATAATATAAATAAATTATTATAGGTAATACATATTAATATTCTATTCAAACAAATATAATTAATATTTTATTATATTTGTAATAGAAAATTCAGAATCTTTTTTGTTTTCAACCTACTAAAGATGAAAACAATTAAATTATAGTTTTATATTTTTCAGTCTATAGAGGAATTCTTGGACGGAATGCCAACCTTTGATGAACGCAATTTTTCTCAATTCTATCCAAGCAGTTTTATATCTAGACGTATACCAGTTTACATAAAAACAACTGATACACCTTCTGAACAAGGTTTGTAGTTATCGTATTTACTTATAATAAATTAAACTCTATACTAAAAGAGAAGATACTGTAGAAAACATGTATGGACATAAACTATTTTCATTCGTCATTTCGTCCATATGATCTAACAGTTTAAATCTTACATATTACTCTTATCATATTAATTTTCAAATAAAACTGATAATTTACCCTAGTCTTCTCTTTTTAAATAGAGTTAACACTTGTTTATCAGTATCATTCACATATAATGTTTAACAATAATATATTAATACATTATATATTTTGAAATTCATACTTCTTTTTTAAATACTTCCAATATTTGTTGTATATAATATGCAAAGAAAACTGTTAATTTTAATTTTAATTTTTCATCACAGAAGCAAAACACGATAATTACTGTTTTATATCTTAGTTTATTATTATTATACGTCAACCATTCACAATGTATCAATGTTTTTATATTTTAAAATTTAAATTGTATTATTTTTAATTTCAGTTATTGTTAATGACACGTCAACTGTATTACTCAGATATTTTCATAAGAAATGGGATATAAAGGTAAATATGTAATTTAAAGAACTATTTAACATACTATAATTTCATATTAACTGGTTTTTAAATATAAAATCTTATTTTAATTAATACTTCTATTGGATAATATTTTTATAAAATTTAAAAAAAAATTATTGTTATTTGTGTTTAATCAATATTTTTTCTCTACCTAAATTGAGTGTACAAATACAACATTATAGGTTATTATAGGTTATTCATCATTAGAATTTTCAAGTATAAATTATCATTTTAAACTTTCAAGTTATTTATCCATGAATACTCAAATAAAATAATTTGAAAAATGGCTATTTTAGTATTTACCTAACATTAATATTATTTTATTGTATAATATATTAATAACAAAATCACAGAAATATTACTTATGTTTTGTAATATTTAGTTTTTTTTATTAACTCTTGAATAGGTATGAAGGTAGGTTAGGTAGGAAGAAGGTATGCTTCCTTGATAAGCAAAAGTTCCATAAAAACAAATAACACTCCTATTGGTTTTGAGAAAAATGCATTTTTGTAGTTTTCATTTTTTTAAACCTTTATTATTTTCTATACTATTTGATTTTGAATAAAATAAATATAAAACATAACTTCCTGTATTGTATATTTGATGATTAAATGCAACTAAATAATAATAAAATAGTATTATTGACTTATTATATAGATTAAAGTTACTTTTATGTTATTACTTAGCAACATAGGTAAACCATATATCATACTTCTATTTACTAAGAAAAATGCCACAAGTAAATTTTAAAAATAAAATTTTTTAATTATTTAACAGTACCGACAAAAATAATAACATTCACTGCAATGATCACTTGTACAATAACAAATGATTTACAATCAGAACAAAATAAAATTATTAAAAGTAATAGGTAACAAAATTATAAACTTTTCAAATGATAAAAATTTATAAACTATTAATACACAATTATAATAATACAATCAATTCAGATAATTGCTAAGCATAATGACATAACTTGGAAGTATTAAAAAAAATGCCATATCTATAAAAATATTTACAGCGTTTATGCTTAGTAAATGTAAGATAAGGCGATCTTACTTAGTACCACTTTTTATTTTTGGTTACTCTTGCCATTTTTAATAAACTAAGTATAATTGTGTTTTTAACCTATATAAAGTAATTTAAATAATAAGTAAGTTAATTTAATAAAAAAATTTAAGAATTTTTTTTTTTATTTTATTTAATTTAGTTTTTTTTTTTTTAAAGTAGATTTTTTTTCTTTAGAAAATATGTATAATCGGTAATATTTATAAAATGCTGCTAAATGTAACTAATTCATTTCTTTTTGAGTTACGTCACTTTTGCTTAGCAGGGTAGTATGTACTTATTTTTGTATAAATTATACTTAAAACACATCAACTAGTTATTTTTTAATCTTATATTAAGTTGTATTACCATTTTTATATAATCATAAATTATAAGAAAATCTAATAATTATAACCCTCACAATTATATTGTACATTAATAAATTTAATTTATATTCTAGAAGAAAGATAAAAAAAGAGAAAACGATGAAATAGGTGAAGAATCTGGCCCATCAACATCAACTAGTAAACGTTCAAGAATTTAATGTTAAACCCCTTGTGATAAAATGATTCTAATATATGTAAGTTTTCTAATGTTTTTGATAAAAATTCCTGACTTGGTTAATTTTAAGAACAATGCAATTTGCTAATTTGATGATATATTATGGCCTGGTTATCAAACTAATTAGTATTACACATAATATTATTATTTTGAATAATTTTTAGAGTTTGCAAAAAAATTCAATTGAAAACTCTTTATTTGGATATTTACAACTTATAAACTTAAAAAAGCACTCTATTGATAGTATTGTATGTTTAATAATAATTCATTTGGTCATTTAATAGTTTTATATTTGTTTTCATTACATTGTAGTTAATGTATTACAAAATTCACATTTATTATCTATATAACAATATTTTATGTTTAGAATATTGTGGTTAAATTTTCACAATATTATACTTTATTAACAATTTTATGCTACTCTACACAAATTTATTTATGTTCCATCAATAGTTTAAAATATTCTTGTATAACACAAAATGCAATAAATTTCTATTTATTTTGAAATGTCATAAAAGGTTATTATGTTATCATTATGTTAGTGAGGTGGACTCCATATTTAAATATGTTGTTTATTTTATGTTTTCTGAAACTATTTTTATTTATAATCTATACACCATATTTTGTTTAAAAATATATTTCAATGATTTTAAGTTTTTATACTCTGAGTTCTGATAATTCATATAATTCGGCTTACTATATGTATCGTACCTACTTTTTAAAATATATTATTATGTTATTTTAGCACATAATGCGTTTTCAATGATCATCCTCCTCTATTGTCATACTTTGGAATTCGACCTTTCTATTCACCCTATGGACCGTAACAGATGGTATACCTACATTATATTACATAGTATATATACGCACGTATACCTACTTGTTGAATTCCAACTGTCATTCGTTGTTCCTTTATTTTACACGTATCGAATTCAAAAATGTGAAGATTTCGTTACCTACCTACCGATTTAAGAAATATTTTTTGAACACGTACACGTAGGTATAAAAATGAACGCACAGTAGCTATGCATGAACAAAAATATATTGTATATAAAAATATATTGTGAAGCCTTAGCTTAACATGCACCGTATTACTGCACGGACGAAAAAATGCATTGCGATGCGCAACTCTGTATTCTAAAAATATTATTAACACCTAAAGTTTACAATAATTACAATATTGTCATAAATGCTTAGCTTCATTTAATTGTATACTGACAACGACCATAAATTGTGAATTTAATCACTTATAGAGTGGAGTGTACATATAACCTGCGTACCTTTCCAAATTTTCGAATTAATCATTACTGATGGTGAAACATTATTATTTATTATACTCAAAAAAACATTTTCCTTCACCCTTTAAGGTTTAAGACTTTCTGTCTAATCATAACATAACCTTTTAGATTAATCGATAATTTGTTCACTTTAATAATTTACAATTATACTAGAATTACAATATTTATTAGTTCTTTGTAGGTACTTACATCGAAAATTAAAATATCCATTTTTTAAATGATTGTATTTTCAAAATTTGTAATTATTTAACAAGCAAGGTTTTCTCTCCTTGTTAAACAAATAGCGTCTATTGCTAATATGCTGCAATTGGAAACTAAAGTTTATAAGGTAGGTATTTGTTATAAGTAGGGCTGGGATTTTAATGCACTAAAAAATCTCAAAAATTGCCCTAAAAAATGCAAAAATGACTTAAAAACACAAAAAAAAAATGCAATATAAAAATGCATTTATATTTATTATGGCTTAATAAAAAAATTTGAAAAAAATTGTATAATTTATTTATTGTTATTGTACATTGTTACTTGTTTTGTTTTGTTGTATTTCTGTTTTCTTAATCATTCATTATAAAATAATAATTAAAAAAAAAAATTACTTAATATTTTAACTTGTTTTTGCTAGTACATATTAGCCAATAGGTATATAACGGCGATAATTTAAGCAAAAAGTCCTACTAGCTATGATAAAGTTGTTATCGACGATAATCGATTATCGTGCTATATAATTTATAAATCGTACCGTGGCGCGTCGGCAGTTTGCTGAAAATATCTTGTCAATCGTAACAATTTTCGTTCAATTTATGAACACTAGAAACTAGCACTAGAACACTAACACTAGTAAAAAAGATGTATTTGCATCAAAATCCCAGCCCTAGTTTTAAGGTAAATCAATTATTGCTGGAAACGTTTAATAAAAATAGTGTAAAAAATATAGCAATAAAAATTAAAGTTTGTCCCACTCCCCACACACCCAACATGCTCACTTGGATGAGCACGGTAATCTCGATTATAATACCTAGGTAATGTAATATAATATATATGTAATGTAAGATTATACTGATAAAAAAATCACGATTAAAAACAAACGGTATATACTTTAAGAGTATAAGGACACTCTGTACACCCAAAACTGTACCTACAAGCTGATTTTAATTCTTTGTAATTTTATGAGGAAATGAGTTGTTATAAATTTAAAAAATATATTAATATGTGTACAAATGAGTCTCAGCCGTGACCACGCACAAATTCTTAAGGAACCTTAAAGTCTAAAGATCACGCATAAGGTGATTATAAAATATATACCTAATGTAGTTTTTTATATTTTTATAAATAAAATAGGTATTTATTAATAATTAATTAATTAATATGTGAAAAATCATAAAATTTTTTAGAAACTTTCTAAACGGACCCCCATAGAAATTAAAATTCATAATTTACGTAAAAGCTTTAATAAGTCAAGATGCTAGACAAATACCTATTAGTTTTGAATTAAAAAACAATAATTAACACCGTTAAACTGTAATTTTGCCCAAATTTAAACTTTTTGGCTTATAGAAAAATTATTGTACCTATATTTATTAGATTTGTTGATTTCAATATAAATAACTTATGAGACAGTTTGTATTAAATTTTAAAATTCTAAGTATGAATATTTAAAATGTTAATAATTAGAACATCAAACGCTCCCAAAAAATTATTTGACTTTCCTATCGAATTTTTTTTTTTTATTTAAATTTAATTAAATTTTTATTAAATTTGAAGCCTGATTGATATGTATTGTATTAAATATATTTTTATTTAAATTTATTATTTAATACTGGATGTTAATTATTGAATTTATGTTAACCTTTAAGTATTTTTTCTTTATTTACATTTTATTATTATTATTATCATTATATTATTTCTCTTTAGGTGTGAAATATTTAAAAGACCAAGCACCTATAATAATTTTAGTGTTTTATATGATATCCTGAATAATAATTTTGACGAAGAATTTTTATCTGAAATACACTAATGGAAGTATTAAAATACTAATATTAATATTTTTAATATTCTTATAATATAATTTAATTTAGGTAAAAAAAAAAAAAAAATGATTTTAGTTATTTTGTTTTGTACAAAAAATGTAATGCTATTTTGCATTACTTGATGATTTTCGTTAATGTATTATAGAGCCGAAGTCTGGACAGACGAGACGGCAGCATAGGTTTTACGTGTCTAGATTAATACAACGTTTGAAATCGTTAAAAATTATATTATTTTTATTTTTTATGCGTAACGTTAAGTGTATTTTGTGTTTATAACAATGGTATAATTAAGTTTTGTTTAATGTTTTCTAGTTTTTTTTATAATGTTATTATAGAAAATATCGTAAAATCTGGTGTGTGCTTGTGTGAGCGTGTCACTGTAGGGGGGGGGGGGGGTCACTACGATGCTAATTCAATAATTTTACTTTATTATAATTTATAATATGTATACAATTTGATGATCCCTGTAAAACTTTTATATTGTATTAACTATTATTATCTATGACGGCTCTATAATACCTAACTATACGGATGTTATGACGGATTTTTTTATATTAGAAAAATCGTGTTCAAAAACAAATTTTGAAGAACTAAAAAAAAATAGAGCGTGATTTTTATACAAAGTTTAATCTAAAATAACAGATTTTTTTAACAGAATGTTGTAAATTTAATCCTACAATATTAATTTAGTTAATTAATTTAAATAAATGTTTTTACCTTTATTTTTTTTCTGTATGTATTGAAGTTATAGGTTTTAAGTTCATAATTTTGGTTATACTACAAACAGTTATTATGACCTATAATTTTCCTTGGTCCATTGAACGTCATTTTAAACGATTTCTACTATACTTAGAATTTTAAAATACTATATTAAAATATTAAAATCTTGTATATTTAAGTTAATCAAACTATTTTTATTCGTAAAAGAGGGAGGCTGTTTGCCCGTCTGCTTCGTGGCTTCTATGATGTTACGCGACTATTCATCAACTTTGATGATCTAGTTGTATTTGTATAATTATTTTTAAGTTAGGATTTTTACCAAATCATTTTTTATTATTTTGACTACAATATTACAATGATATAATGTTATAATATATCATATATATTATATACCTAATAAATAAAATATAACTTATAAGTATATCATTATAAATTATATTTAATTATACATATGTATTAGTTGACATTTAGACTCTCGAGTAAACAAATTATATTACATTTTAGTATGTCATTATAATCTACTTTTAATTATTTGTTATTTAGAATTAAGAAAACAAATTAAAAAATATAAAATTATCAATACAGTAAGTTAAATACTACAATTATTACATTAAATACCAGATAATAATAGTGTCACAGATATAACACAGATTATTTGTGAAATGCCGCAAACTGTGGCTTGATTACGATCAAAGGCGGCATCCTACAACATCATCTATAAAAAGCCATAAGACACACAAAAAAAGATACTTAGCCGTTCAGTGGGTTAACGGTTCCAGTCGCTCACTCAGTTTTCACTATATTATTATTTATTATAGGTACATTTTCTGAATTAATATATTGTTGTTTACTAAAATATTATATCAAGATATTTTATTATATTTCATTAACTCCTAAAATATTGTAAAATATCAATCCATTCAATATCCAAGAAGATAATTCTGAAGTGCAAATTCTACAAAAAGGTAAGGCGACGTCTGTATTCAATAAGTATCACGTATAATTTTATTAAAATGTGTATATTATACTAAAACAAAAACTCTCGTACTCATCCCCGTACTAAGATACTTAGGTACCTGTTATATTAAGAAATTATACTAAGTTATGAGTCGAGGATATCAAATCAAACATAATAATGTTTGTTAAAAAAAGAAATTTGAAAGGTCGATAGTTCAAAACCACACACATTTGATTAACGATTAAAAAATAAACATATTTTATTGCTATTAAAATAATAATTTAGTACTAATTAAAAATACATCAATATGTAATTAAATTGAAATAAATTTATATCCTAATGTTTTTAAATAATCAATTAAACTAATTACGTTGTTAATGAAACGATAATATACATTTAAAATCGATATGTTTTCCCTACTTCTTTCCCTACTTACCGTTTATGGTTCAGTGGTTCACGTTGCCGTTTCGTCTTTCGTATATGTGTCGTATTTTAGATAAATGTATACGTTAATGGGTATTATAGGTAGGTATACGTTATTAATATATACATCAGTCAACAATGTGTGTGATATTAAATAGTTTGATTTGCGGAAAATATGTGGTATTAAGGTATAAATATAAAAGCTTGAGGTTTTGAACGATGACATTTTTTTGAAAGTGTGCGGTTATAAAGGACGCTCATATAATTAATATACCTACTTATACTTACATGCTAATATAATTAATAATTATAATCTCGAATCTTAAAACTTAATATTCTATTCTAAAATAAATTCACCGTTCTCCTGTTTATTATCTTATTTTTTAACTCATTACAAACATTAGTAAGTTAATAATTAAAAAAAAAAAAAATTAGTGTTGTAATTTTCAAGTTATTGTAAATTTGTTAATAGTTACTCAAAACTTAGCTGTGTTGGAAATACATTTTAAAGGGAACTATTAATTAAATATTGAAATATATTAAATTTGTATATACCTTTTAGGTAGGTATATATTTTGTATAGTCCTGTAGGTACTAGTATACCTACATAATTAAATTATTACTGATGTATGTACACGGATATAATATATACCGTTATATAGGTATACGGATGCATGATATGGTGTATGGATGCGTGTGCAACATAGATATACAGTATACACACAAGTTGGACAAAAAGTCCGATTTCAGTTTTTATTGTCGGACAAAATATTCTATTAAATTTCCATTTATAATTATATAATTTATTTCATAGGTATATACTATGTATATTTGTATACAATATACATAATAAAATACAATTAATTTTTGTTTTAATAAAATTTAAAAATGTTACATACAATTATATATATATATATTATAAATTATTATATTTTATTATATTTTATTATTCTTATATAAGTAAAATATAAAATTAAAATAAATATTATTTAACAAAAATTAATAATAATTTAATAGAATATTTTGTACTTTCGGACTTTTTGATCGATTAACATATAATATAGATATACCTAGGTACCAATAAATAGACAACATTTTCAAAATGTCGATGTGAAAATACACAAAACATATTATGATTTAAAAATAAATGATTAAAATATTTATGCTCAAAGATAAAATTTATTTTTGATTATATACCTAATTATGGTAATATAAAGCGTGCAAATAATATAACCGTGGGCACTGAGCGTGTATAACCTACTCGTATGAGTCGTATGTATGGCTAACGAAAGAAAAGGTCCATATGACAAGATTGATTTACAACTTTACAAATACAGGCTATATACTCGTACATAAAAACATTAAAAGCTGTTCGTAAAACATAATAAATAAAGTATTAATACAAAATAAATATAAACAATTATTGATCATATTATAATTTACATCAGTATTACAACGTATGTGTGATAAGTGGTAATGATGGGTCGTATCACATAGGTATTCACAGGGCCGTATTTATCATTAGGCACTGTACCTACCTACTACCTAGGGCCTACGAAAGACGGAAGGCCAATGAAAAGATGCCTAAATATAAAAAAAAAAAATTTATAAAAACATAAAATTATTCGCTTCACTCACGTCTCACAACAGCCGCTATTAATATATATAAAAATAATAATAATTAAATTACAATCATTTATTAGATAATTAGCCAATACTTATTATGGATAATAAAACATTCATAAATTTATATTTTTAATATAGTTTTATATCAAAATAACGAGCATGCTATTTAGTATTTTATTATCTAAATTAAATTATATTTTTGAGATTTTAAACTCATTAAATTCTGTATATTACTAAATAAACATTCTTAGGTTTGACTCACGATTAGTTCAATTACTATATAATTTTAAAGTCATAAGCGTTTTAATTCGTCTGCCTGTGTGTTTCAGACTAAAATTATTCATGAATATACGATAAGCCTTCATAATCTTTATATCTAGTACCTTTTTATCTAATAATGATGCGATTAGCTAAAGCCGTTCGAATATTTCACACCGCAAGAGAATTAATAAATAAAGAGAAAAATATAATATTTAATGAAAATTAAACTTTGAAGTTAATGTTTTATTAAATGTTTTTAAATCTTGCAAAATAAATAACTAACACCTAATAATATTTTATTATTATTTATTAACTTCTATGTAATATAATATATTAATATATGTAAGTATCTACCTATCATGTATTTAATAATACACTATATAGTCATGTCATTAATTTTAGCATAGCAGTTATGAGTAATGAATAATACCTATAAACATATATTTTTTTATTAACTCAAAGTAAAACTTTAAATTATATGCCATCCGCATATCTATGCGATCCTATGGTTATGATCAAGTAAATTGGTGAAACATAGTACGATTGTGTCTGCGTTTTACCTTTTTAAATGTAAAAAACAACACCAATGCACTCCAAGCGATATAATAGGTACTATATTCTAACAATTTTCAAATACATTATTTTCAAATATAGTCGGACTAAGTTAACTCAAATTTCAATTTAACCAATTTCAACTTTATTAATACATGGAATTTGTCGTGTTTTTTCATCACTTTTACAATTTTACAGGCTTAGGACTAACAACAAAATTTAATTTTTAAAAATTATATCTTATTAAGACATTAGTACACACACAATGCACTATTTTTATAGTAGCTAACTGGCAAACGTTACAATATGATCCATAAACATTGATTTTTTTACCTATGACCAAAAATAAAACCAATGGAAGTCCCAACCAAACCTAATATGTCGATAGGTATATTAAAAATTATCAAGTGCTTGTATAATAAACGCACTATCATAATTCATATTGTTAAATATATACCTATAATAATAATATATACCTAGAGGTAAATTCCTACCCAAAATTGAATATTTTTTTCGGGACAAAATAGACCAATAATGTTTAATAGAATTTATAAACCTGTTTTGTTTTATTATTTTTACGTAATAATCATACGTACATTGGCTTCCTTAATTTTTAATCATTTAAAATGTACCTACCTAATATGCAAACCGGTTCCCATATTTTTATCAGGTACGTAAAACATATTAAATATTATTAGATAATTGAATTGAAATTACAATACATTTTACATCAAAATGTTTGAATTGCAGTTCAAAAAATTGCATTCGATGTTATGATAATTACATATAGAACTCATTAATCTTCATTTTAGTTAACAATTACATGAGTTTGTAATTCGATTTAGTAGTATTGAAATGATATTATTTCGCTACGTATGTAATTTAGAAATTAATAGTTATATGTTATTATTTTTAAATGTATATAAATAGATAAATAATATTTAAATTTCAGATATATATTAATATTATAATAGAAAAATTTCAGTGACCTCAATAGACAACAATTATTATTGATAAAGTGACTTCGACACTGCTATAGATAAAATATTGTTTATGCGTACGGGTGCTGCAGTGAATGTGTTGTAGGTATTGTTATTAATTGTTAATTATTTATTTTACTATCAGTAATACGGTCTAATGTGAAACATCTACATAAAGGGTTAATATGTCCATAAATTTGGTATATTGGCAATCTGGAGATCATAAAATATATAAGACATAAGTATTAGCTATCGTATACACTATACGGTAAAGGTTGCCAAACTTTTTTGATCACGGTCTACTAAAATATACTTCATCTTTGAGGAAAGACATCCATTGAAAGATTTTTTTTATTGAATAACTATAATTATTTAAAAACATATAGGACGCGTGGTCCTAAAAGTAAATTCTAATATCGTCATTGTAATTGTCCGTGATCGACCGTTTGGCCGGCCGCCCCTGCAGATATACTACGACAACTCGGGACGTTCACCCAGGTAGTCAGGTTACATGTATATACTTAACCGAATATGCACGAACACTTATACACACATACACACACATAAACACATACATACCTACATTAAAATGTTTAATATCTGTGCAGATCGCTTATGTTTCTTTATACTCCCCTCTAGGTTTAAATTTACACAGCATCACTTGTTTGGTGAGGATAAGCGCTACCTGCACAATAATTGTTACTGTTTGTCCACCCTGAATCGGGATCGAATTGTCCCCACTATTCTACGAATATCACAACATGTGAGCAGTTCACATTACTGAATTATTCGAACGCAGTTATCCGTTGACCAGCATTTAAGTAGTTGTAGATGTTCCTGATCAATATTGTAGCTGAATTTGTTTGACTTCAATTATTCTCAAAACAAGTTACTATATACGAAAAGGTTAGTTGTAAATTTAAGTACCTATACATGTATTCGTTTTAAATTTTAACGTTTTACTGTAACTATTATTTAGTTTTATTAAGAAATAAAATTTATGAAATGTATTATATACCTAAATTGTTCAAATAACTCATATTAAATTGTAAAAGAAATAATGAAGGTAGACAATTAATTAGGTTGGTAGAAACAATTTTTTTTTTTATTCACATATTAAATTAATTACAATATATTATTAAATTAATCTAGGACTAGGTACTCAATTAAAAGTTTAATAATTGTTATAGGTACTCGTTATATAGGTAGGTCGTAGGTATATATAACTAGAAAGTTTTGTGGTGAGTTGGATCAAATAAATCTATATCATCAATCAGATTAATTAAATTAAATTATTAACACATTGTAAAAATAGTATATACCTATATCCTAAAATTATACATTATCAATGATTAAATCATCCTTTTAATTTTAACTTGAATCCTATGTAAGATTTTAACATTTACATTTACAAAGTCTTTCCAATTTAAGGGTCGAAGATTATTTATCAATATCACTTTAATTAATATTTATTCTTTTTTTGATTTTGATGACTTATATAAGGTTCTTTAATTATACTTTTTCCTTCTTCTTTGAGTTTATTTTTATTAATTATAGTTTGATAATTTGATTAAATAATTTTTATTCATTATATTTTTTAAATATGATTTTGATATTTTTATATAGTCTTTATTTATATTTATATACTTAATATGGTAAATTATTTAGTTTATATTATTAATTTGTGGAGATATTTATTATTATTTATATATTAGATTTTTTTAAATTTATTTATTTTTATTATAAAATTATTTTATTATTTAAATAGTTTAGTAAAAATATTAATTTGTGGAATTCAAGATTATAAATAACAATATTGTACTTAAATAATTAAATTCATTTTTTTTTTATTTTGAATTTGTGATTAATTAATTTTGATACATTTTAGTTTATTGAATATATATATAATTCTTAATCAGTTTTTTTATGCGATTTCAATAGATCGGATGTCTTTAGTGTTCATTTTTTTTTTAATTTCTTCTACAATTTTATTATATAGAATATAAATATATAAAGTATAAGTTATTAAAGTCTATTTTCAATGCTTATACATTTTTTAAAATTTATATTTGTTTTAAATATTAGACTTAATTTAATTTGAATTTTATTAGGTTGATATGGTGTATAGTTTATTATGTTTAGTTATTTTTAAAATAGAATGTCTTATTGATCAGGATTAGTAAAAGTTATTTTAAATCATTTAAGTGATTTATTTATCATCATTATTATATCTATAATTTGAATATTACATTTTGGATTTTGAAATTTTATTTTAATTAACTAGGTATTAAATAAATTTAAATTATTTGTTTTTTATTAATGTAATAATCATAATAGCTTCTTTAACTAAAAGAGCTCTGAAATTTATTTTTCTTTTTGGTTACCTTAAGGGTAATAGCAACTCATACATCTATTTTTTTATTAGTTCATTCTTCTACTCTAGTTATTACTGGCATTTATTCGATAAATTGTTTAAATAATTTTTTTTTTTAAATTTTCTTTTTTAAATTATTTATTATGTATAACTATATTAATGACTAGTTTGAATGCAATTTTTAAATTTGTTTATAAAAAATAATTACTTTTTCTACTTTGAGACAAATACGATTTATATTTGTAATTTTATGATTAGGTATATTTACTTTAATAAAATTATGTGGGTTTTGTGACAAGGATTTAATTTTTAAGTATTTTAATAAAATTGAATTTATATTTCTATAATATAAATAACTATTATTACAAGTTATTATTCTTTTATTATTTTGTATTAACTACTCTAGAAAACTTATTGAAAAACATTTATCCGTTTTTTTAAGGTAATAAATACAAGTCATTGGCTCAGAATCAATACTATTAAAAAATACGATGTAAGTATCTCATTATTATTTATTAATTTAATATGTCAAACATTTTTTCCCAAATATAAGAATCAGTATACCAATACAATTATCTTAGTGTTGTCCTTGTTAACTTACTGTATAAACAACATGGTGTTGAAATGAATTTTTTGTTTAAATTATTAACAGTTTCTTTATAATATATTATTTTTGTTTATTGTGTTTCAATGTTAAAGATGAATAGTATATTTACGATTCAAACAAACTTCGCTTCATAGCATACACACTTTACTTGTATGATAATAAAAGTAGATTAACTTATAAGAAGAGTTATAGCCACTCGCCAGTGTACTTTCAATAAAATTTTTTATAAGAACGGGGTGCAATAAGGCAATTAACTCTCTCTTATCCTTTAGGTGATGTTTTTTTAAATATTTTTCTGGTACATATATGTTGCCGTATGGTTGAAATTCAATTCTGAAATTATCCTTAGATCCGCTAACTTTTCGGTTACGTACAATATCAGAAAATGGACACTTTTGTACAGTGGGACGATAATAGAGATTTAGTTGGCAATAACATCATAAATTAACAGTTGGGACATGTATCTATATGGAAAAAATATAGAATTTTTATTTTTTGGTTGATAATAATGTGGTAAGCCAATAAGACTCCGCACACGTTCGTCTCAACCAACTCGGGTAATGAAGGTTAATCGGCGTGCAACTGCGTCCAACCTAATCCCGTTACCGGTCAAACCTTTTGTGCGTCCCACCAAAATAGTAATGATAATTACTAACAGTACTGTTATCGTGATTACAATCAGTATTTTATGGTGTAAATAGTTTCCATATTTTTATTGTATTTAAATTATCTAACCATTTACAAGCTATTTAAGTTAAGATTGAATTACTTGTCCGACCAAAACACGTCGCATCCATGCATCTTTACTACCAGATTTACCCCCATTTCAATTTATAATTCACTATATACACACAGTGGCATCACCGATACGGATGATGAACATCTGTTTCTCCAATGTTGTCAACTAATGATAAAATACACATCGCTAGATTAGGGAGGGGGTCAGACTGTTATTTATTTCCACAGCTTAAACGCACAAAAGTGATTCAAACTTGATAAAATTGATTATAGTTGAGCCATACTTAAGTAAAATGTTATCATTGTAGGTATGTTCTAATTGCTATATTCTGTGTCAATGACTACACATTTTTATAATATTGTAACACAACAGTATTTTGAGGAGGCTAAGTCAAAAAAAAAATAATTTTTACACAACACCTATTGTCGTTTTAATTTCACATTTTCGAAAGAGGATATAACAACTGTATTAAATTGTTTATTAAGTTGATAGCTATATAAGATCGATTGAAATATTTTTTATAAAGATGAATTATTATTGTAGGTATCCCATTTCTATACCTCCCTTAAATTATTGTTTATATATATATATATATGTACACACAATATTTATTATTTACGCATATACTTGTGTATTTTAGGAATTATTTGAAAGCAGTTTTGATGTTATGGACCTACAATATAGCTTTTATTACATCGGAGAACACTACCGTCGTCCGCGGCAGTATAAACGCATGGGATAGTAAACAAACCTATTGCGGTGAATTGCTCACTAGATCTATAGAAATTCTCTGTGTAGAGATGAGAATAAAGCGGCCGCGGCCGCGGCGTCCAAGAGGTAAGTAAAAATGTTACAACTGAAACCAACTTTAAGAACAATATTTTTGTAATACATTATAGGTAATGGTTTTAATGTATTTGTGTATATTATTATCTGTTCCAGATATTGTTGAACAAGCCGTAGGTAGACGCCACAGAAACCACCTATTTTTTCAAAAAAATTGCTGCGACAGTCCATGCAACTTAAACTTTATAAAAGCTCATTGTCCGGTAAAACGTAAAAGGTAGGTATACCTAATTTTAAAAATAGTTAAATTTAATAAATGTTGTTCAATTTTTTCACTTTAAAAAGTAGTATACCTTATACACCTATATATTTAAAATATTAAAAATTATAAGTTACATGATCGGTATTTTATGATAGACATAATTTTTTCTTTATTGATTATCATATTGTACTACAATAATACCGTTTACTTGCGTGGCTCCATCATATAAATTATATTAATATAGTATCATCTACATAAGTAAGACCATATACCTCGTGTTTAATAGTAGGTATCATACTTTTTTCAATATCATATCTCATTCTTATCTCAAAAAATTTCAAACAGGATTACAGGAAGCTTTTTGACCTACCTATTTTAATGAGGATAAGACAGAATACATTGTAAAAAATAAATATACGTAAACTTTCAAATCTAAATGATTAAATTACTACCTATTTTATTGTTTATGAAAGTAAATAGTAAATACATTACAGCAAGGACGTATTTCTGGGGGGGGGCGATGGGGCGATCGCCCCCCCCAGAGCCTCTGTTTTTATTTCTATTTAATAGTACCTACTTTAATATTTTCGTAATTATATGTAATTATGATACAAAAAGTGTTTTTTTTAAAATTGTATCAATAAGTCGCCCCCCCTTGAAAATAGGGCCAGAGACGCCCTTGCATTACAGTACAGTTACAATACATTACAGTTTTTTTTAATGTAGGTACCAAAGTAGTTACCGCTTTGATTGTAGGAGTCAAGAAAGTCATTGTTATTTGTTTATGATAATGATTTATGAGTAAATAATAATTTTGTTAATCTAATGATACATAAATTATTTTACTCAAAAATAATGCTGCTTATTAAATCATTTATAAAATACTTACCTAATGATTGTAATATTCATAGGCTGATTAAATTTTTAACGAAAACATTCCGTAATATTATTAATTACAAAATAATTACTATATACTTTTAAAATTTTCGGGGTTTAGAAAATAGGAAAATTTCGAAATTGAAACGCTTACTATAAAATATTATCACTGTATTATGTATATTTCAGTATTTATTAATTGATAAATAAACAACTTATAAGAAATATTGTATTAATTTTCAAGTATTACAACCAGTAAAACATTTTTATCTAAATATATATATATAAAACCATTCATGTTTTACATTAATTTTCTTTTTGTTTTCTCTGATTACTTTGAAAAGTATTGGGGTTTTTTAATTTTAACCTTTTTAAAGAACAATTAAGATCTAGCTTTCTATCAGAAATCACTCTTAAAGTTTGAAATTGAATTTTCAACTACCTACTTATCACATGTATTGTGTATAGTACATACACACATAATATTGTAAAATCAATACATGCATCGCTTCATATAGAATTTTAAGTTATAAATTTATAATATTAAATAATTTTGTTTTTTGCTGGGGCTTTAAGAAAGAGTTATCAATATTTCATTATCATTGTTTTGAATGGAAGTGTAACGTGCTTTGTTTTTAGAAAACATACAGAAATCAAAATGATAATTATGCAAAAATAAATTAATTGTGAAAACCTGTTATTTACAGACATAATAAGAAAAATGAGAATAAGAAGAATCCCTCAGTGTCTCCGGTTAACAGGACCCAAAAACCAATTATAACTAGAACCAACACCACTGCATTACCGTTTGATATGTTGTTAAGGTATTTATAGTTAATAAAATACTTATGAATACCATGGTATTTTAAAATAACAATTCAGTGTAATACAGTGCAAAAGCATTTGAATAAGTTCACATTTAAAAAATGAGTTAAAAAATTGTTTATTTAAAAGTTGATATTTCATAATTTAAAAGCATTTTGAATTTAATATTCACAAAAAAAAAATTGTATCTTGTCTAGTATATAATACTACTCCAAGACGAAAACACATAATATCTACAATATGAACAAACGAAAAAAATTGATATCAACTGACCATATTTGGCATATTTAGGAATTGTCTGATTTTATGTTTTTCATAACACACAAATAATTAGGAAAACATAAATAAATTATTTAATCATTCAAATCTATTTTTTTTTTAATTTTTAGAAAATTTAAATTAAATATTGTATAGTCTATATAAAATATTATTCTCTAATTCTTTATGTTACATATTATTTTAAATTAATTTTTTAATAAAATATGTACTTAGAATACAAATACAATAAAATACGCACATTTTCTTTAGGGAAATAAAAGCTGAATATGTAAAATATGCAAATTCTTATAAGTCCCGAGCACTATTCATAAAATATAATAGAAATTTATCCTTTTTTGGTTCTTGTTATTAAGTAATTATTCAAAACATTTAACACACCTATTACAATTAACTACTTAATGACAAGATTCCTTTGTACAACATTAGTACAATATAATAGAGGAACATCTCTGGTTTGTTATAATAATTACAATATTAAACAATTACTATATTTACTGGGAATTTAATAAAACATTTTATCATTAGAATGTACTTAGTATTCAAAAAACACATTGATTTCCTTATTTTAATTATTCAAAAATCAATTTTATGTTAATATTATGTATATATTACAGACATAAGATAAAGAATGCCACAGTTTCAACAAGTGCAACTACTACAACATCTACAAGTACAACACCTATAAGTACAATACCTACAACTACAACACCTATAAGTACAACACCTATAAGAACAACATCTACAAGTACAACAACAACTACTACTACTACTACAGAGGACCCTTCATACGTAGACTATGCATTTTTTTTAGGATTTCCACCATAGTTTCATCAAGTAAATACAGACCGTATGGCAACCTTAATTTTATTTTAACTTCTATAATTTATAATAAGTATCAACTTTAAATTGTATTACTAAAATACTTAATAATTTCATTTTACTAGTATATTTTTATTAATAATTAAGGTTTTTTAATATGATGTTCTTTTTATGTTAGTTAAATTACTGATGATAATAATAATAATAGTAATAATATAATGGTGACCTCTTATACGGGTCTACCTTCATAATAAAAATGATATAGTTTGATAAGTTTGATATATCCTAAGAGCTAGCTAGAGTTGTACGAGATCAATTTCCAAAATTTTTAAAATTATTATGGGTTTCTTATGATTTCAATTTCGAACTGGAAGATAAACTCAAGAAAAATTATTTTAAATTTTCATATTGATCTTAATGTTGAGTTTTGAAATTTGAAAAGTTATTGTAATAAAATTCAGTTATATTTTTCATGCCAATTTATTGAGCTTTATTTTTTTTTCTAGACTATTTTCAGTTTTTTAACAAACCAGTATGATAATTTATGGATACAATTAGGTGTATCATTTAACTGTAAAATCAGGTTAGATTAGTTTACTAGAATGTTGTATGTCGGCATCGATTTGAAAATTAATAAGTATTTTCTTCAACTAATTTTGTATTTTTTAAACTTTAATGTAAAGTTGCCTTATCATTTTTGTAATAAATAATATATAATTTAGATGGTGGCATAAGGTCATAATGTTTGTCTATACTGCTTAATTCATACTTGTATTTGTGTAAAGGCTATAATATATCAAATATAAATTACTTCTACCTATGAATTTTTATTATATTTGTGTTTATTTTAATTTCAAAAATACATAAAAATTGATTCTTTTATTCACGAGTTTACTACGAGATATTAGTTTACGAGATATTACTATTATAAACCATTATTCAACTTTTCAACTAGGTATTAATTCAATAAGATATTTACAAAACAGCATTAAAATTATTAATAACAACAATAAGATATTATTATAATTTATTACACTACTAATATACCATATTAACAGAATTTATACATCACATGTAAACACGTATTAATATTAATATTAATTTAAGTTATATTTATTATTAATATTTTAAGATTGCACTGTTTCAACTCTTTTTATATTATGTTTCAAAATAATGTTTTTTTTTTAATACTTATTTTCATAGGTTTTTATTTATTAAGGTACATTAAGGTTTATTACTATATGTCATGTAATCAGATTATACTTATAAAAAAAATAATAATAATAAAATACTATTTTTAATTTATCTAGTTACCTATGTTAAATATTGTCATATTCCCAGCACTTGACTCAAAATTGAATATAAGAATATTCTTATGCTAATAGAAATGTAAATAAATAAATAATAACTTGTAGGTACTTTGTAATGTTGGTTTAATAATATTGGTCTAATGAGAAATTATAAAATGGTAATAATAAAAATATAGGTAATAATATCTAGTTGATTTGTATCATAAATTATTCAATCAAAGATACATCAATAAATAATATATACCTATATATTAATCATGTTCAGTACAATTATTAAATATATGCCATATTGCCATTTATGGATTATTAATAATACATTCATATAAACATAAAATATTACCAATGACTAATGATAGTAGAATAATTATTATTAATTATATTATATGTATATATAATATATATATAATATATAATTATAATTAGGCTATGCAAAATGACATTACAAATTACAATGAATAAAATTGGTAAATAAGCACGATTCCATACGTTTTACCTTTTTAGGAACATGATTCCGTACGATTTTGATCAAACAATAGATAGTCAAATAGATCCCAAAAACAACACGATTACGTACAATTGTCTGTGCAATGCTGCCATTTAATGTATATTGTCAATTTGTTTAAAATATTAAAAAAAATATATATATAAAAAATTGTAAAAATGTAAAAAAAATAATTATACAATACTTGATAAATACTTATATACTTTTGATATACAACAAAAATTATCTATTTTTTTTAAGTTGAATTTTTTTAGCAATTTTTGGCATAAGTATAGGTAGGGATACAAGGTTATTATTATATAAGATAGACATGCAAATCGTGTCCAAAAAGTAAGTGTAAGTGTAAGCGTACAAGTAAAAAAAATGAAACATGAACTGTAAACAGTGCACAAATATAATATAATATAATATATTGTAGGTACTTATATCAGCCTTCATTTGACAAATTATTAATATTCAGTATAATTTAATCAGTAAAAGGTTATCATCGACATATGTTTCTAAATGATAATGACAATTATAAGTTCCTAATGGGAACATATTATTTTTAATTTTATCAAAGGCTGGCGTTTTTTAAGTCTATATAAATAATATTAGGACTACATAGAATAAAAAGGCAAACTGTGTAATAGAACAGATTTAAAATGAACTATTCCCGTTCAAATGATGAAAACAGAATACTGTGTTTTTAAAATTCTATTTTAGTTAATAACTAAATCCTATTGAAACTTAGAACTTAAATAAACTTACAATTAACTAGCTTAACAGATTAATGTGATGAAAAATTAATATATATTTGATCATAAGTGTTCAGCAAAACGATTTTAAAAGTTTAATGTACTTAGAATCCAAATCCTTTTTCTTGAAAACTGTTGTGCCTTGTAATTCAGCTCACTAAAAAAAAAATAATTCATTAGATTATGTTAATAGGGGATAGCATTAATTTTATATTATTTTATATTATATTAATAAGATTGTACAAGAGAGTAATTCTTTCAGTAATAAATTGCTTTCGTTTAATACAGATAAATTATTTTTATTATTGTCTTTACTTATCAAAATGCCTTGGTTATGATGGCCACATAAAGGAATGTTTGACGTTTAAGAAAAATTACTGATTCAACAATGAATTTTAATTTAGCATAATTTTCAATAAATTGCTTCAATTTAGTATTATTAAGTATATTAACAATTTCTTTTGCCAGATTTTTATAGCTCGTTAAATAATCATTGGCTGCTTGTGTTGTATTTATATGGTATAGGTTTTTACTATGTTTAGTAAAATCACTAGTTTCGCCCAATATTTTGGCATATTTATTTAAAGGTATAGAACTAGACTTTTTAAAGTTACATTTTTATCTTTTCCTCCTTTATTTGCAAAAAAAAAATATAAAAATAACAAAAACACCACCTTTTTTGAGAATATACAAGTCATTTGAACTAAATAAAATGAGCTCTTTAGAGGTAACTTTTTTCTTGTTTATCTTGTTTATTATGCAAACTAAAATGGTATAGAAATGATCATCAGGAACATAAGGTGACTCTAAAAACTTTGCTTTTACATGGCCAGTTTGACTACCTTTTTCCAAATAATCACCAATATCGTTACTTAATTCAATAGTTGTTACAAAAGAGTTATAGTATGTTCATTTTTATGAATAGATCTGGAGATGAAAATTCATCTGAATGTACCTGATTTACAGAAGATACAGCAATTGGAACTAGATCATTCACATTTGGTTTAGATCGTTTTTCTAGCCATGCTGTAATTGAAATGTTTTTTTGTCTGTTTTCGTTCATGTTAAGAAACTATTACAAGCTCTACTGTTTTTACTCTAACCAAAATAATAAATAGTAATTTTATTAATTAATTAAAACATTATTCACTTTTTAACTGATATCAAAATGTGAAACATAATATTACTTATCAGTTATCAGAAATTTAGCCAGGAATTATTATCCTTCAAGGAGTATATTGGCCACTGATAAACTACAGTGTTGGCCATTGATAAAAAAAAAAATGTCAAATGACCAATTACCATGTAAGTCAGTTCACTTCATGGGGGGAGGGGGCGATCGACGGACATGAATAACACAACTCTTATACAAGGATATAATATATTATTATCTATGGATTGAGGCTCAAGAGTCTCAATGTTCCATTGTCTCTAAGTGGATTAATTACCTATTTAATATTATGACAAATTTAATTTGCATAATTTAATGTAGACAAAGGGGTGACGAGTTTGGTTTTTTTTTTGTCACTTTTCAGTGTCTTTGGAGATACCTTATCACTAATCTGTTGGTGATAAAGATGGGTAAAAGACCGATAACACAATCGATGAATTGTTTTTTGAGGAACTGTGGACCATAGTTAGTACCTAACCACAGAATACATTAAATTTAAATCTATTCTGTGATCTAACTATTAACTAGTAAGTTTGCCGTTTTCACATTTTCGTATTTATTCTTAACGTTTACGTTTGCTTTTTTGTCCTATATCGACAGTCGTGTCGACGTGAAAATACGAACTAACATTCTTGGGTACCTAATTGATAACTCGACAAACATAAGAACATAACAATAAAAAAGTAAGAATAACGACAATATTGTACAACATTAAAATTTTCTAAATGTTTTGCATACACAAAAAAAATTGTAAATAATAGACACAATTCTGAAAACAAAATATCGTAATGTATTAAATTATTACACATTATTTTATTTTTTATCAGTCGTTTTTATTGTACCTAACTTTTACTGTGGCATAATGTTAACTGTAAATATTTTGTTTTCTACTTTGTAATAAATTATTTTCTTTGATCAGTAACTAATCGTTTGTGTCATTTTGATATTCAACAATCTATTTTTTCTGTGCTTACTATTCATTTTAATTTTCAGTAATAATCCAAAATGACGCCATCAAAACGTACCAATACACATTTGGATATGGAGCCTTATGTTACACTTACTCGGCTTACCAATAAGGATATAAAGAAATATACCGGAGGGTGAGTATAACTTTTATTTCGGCATCATACTCGCCTTGCTTAGAGTACCTTGATAGAGAGAGTGTGGCCATAAGAACTGATAAGAAAATTGTCCACCATTAGTAGGCTAATAAATGGATAGCTCATACTTGATATTATAGGATATTGTATTTCATAGATTGTTTTTTAATACTTTAATGTTTTAATGTTTACTAAGAAGAATAAATACTTACTCATAAACTACTATAGTAGGTTACTAATACACTATTATTTATAATAATATATAGGTATATTATTTATTCTAGAATAGTTATATATGATATAATGATACTTTTTTTTTACCGATCTTATATAGAACATTGGCTACTCAGGCCATTAGTTTGAAATTAACTTAAAATTAGTGTACACAGTTGTGATTACATTATGATATTTTGTTGCTTAAAATAAGTAATGCAGTTGTATTTCTTTTATAAATTTTATGATGTTGGTGATAATATTGTGAAGCTATTTGTCATTCATAGTTATATTTTACTGCATACAATTGAATGTGTTTGAATTAACAATAGTTTCAGTACCTAGTGACAGTTGTGCAATGTGCTCTGATATCTGATATATTAAATATAATACATTCAGGTACCCAAATGTAGATCCTGATAACAAAATGTTATATGGGTACTATTTAATATGCTCATATATGTGGCACGCTACAATTGGATATTTGAAACTCTGGAGTTAATTGGCTAAAAATAAATAAAAACTATTGTTTAAATACCATTTCAAACAATATATGTTGTACATTATTAATTATTATAATTATTAACTATTACATGCTTCTTAGTATATGGATTACTTATAGTTAAATGCCACAACTGAGAAAATGGTGAAAATAGAAAAGTAGAGTATAATAATCTTTGAACTCATTTGTAAATTGTGCTTATACCCATGCATAATGATGTTAAAGCATTTAATACAATTGTAAAATGGAAGCCTGAAAAGTAGATATATTTTTTATGTAAGCGTAATTATTATTATTAAATTATTATTACAAAATGACAATATAAAATAAAGTAAATAATTTACATAAAATATAAAATATAAAATTATAAAGTAAAGCACATACTCAATTCTATTAAAATGCTGAATACATTTAAATTGTATACATAAAAAATTAAAAATTAAAGCAGAATATTAAAGTAGAATAATGAAATAGAATAATAAAGCAAAAGTAATTAATTAAAACTTGACATTATCACAAATGATTAGCAATAGATTTACTCCCATATTTGTTAGCTAATTTAATTTTGTTTTTTTTCCAGCAATCTTTAAACGAAATTAAACATATCTATTTATCATAAAATCAAGTAACTTATGACAGTTTGGAATGTGAACATTAACAATTTCTTTCATTTTACTAATTAAAAATTGCTTGATATCACAATTTTGATCTTTAATAATAAAATAGTATTTTCTGAAAATACCTTCATAATTCAAAATAGATAAAATGTGATTTCATTACAAAAAAATTGACATCCTTTTTTAAATTTTTTTAATTTGGTGAGTTTGGAAAATGCAGTGTTCATACTTTTATTAGAACCTACACTTGATAAGCAAAAGCTACAACGTTTTGACTTTAGTTTTATGCTATGAATAATATAATCACAAACATTATACAATGAATTTAACTCACCATTGCACAAATTCATGTCAGATTCATCATTATTAGGTAGCTGAACTTCTTTTAAAGTTGTATTTGGGCTTGAATTATCTAAAACATCTATAAATCCTGATAAAACGTGTCGATTATCTTCATCATAGCTACCTACCTCTAGACACATCTTTAAGATACTGAGATACAGATAATAACTTTAAATCATTTTTGAATTTCAAGGCATCAGGAATAATATATTTAGCTCTTAAAACACTGAAAAGATTTTCTAAGTAATCTTGAGTAAATTTAGATGTAAGTAGAAAGTGAAATCCTTTTTCATTTAAATAAATATTTTGAAGATTTAATATTGATGTAGTCGATAATATAGAATCACTTTGAGAGGGTTTCCAAGATATTTTATGCCCTACTTCTAAGTGTGTCATAATTTCAATAAAATTATTCAAAAAAATGATTGATTTTTCATATAATATATCTGGCTTTAATTTACTTAAAACCATTACAATATGCCTTGATGTTATCAACGAGAACCATTGTTCAATAGTTTCAATAAACTATCAGCAGTAGTCAGATATTCAGGGTTGTTTAGTTCATCAGTAAGAAATTGCAAAGCTGAACAAACAAGTCATGGTTGATTACATTAGTCGATTTTCCTACATTTTTTGAAAGTGACTAGGAACCAAATCATTTTGAGATAACTTAGGGGCTAAATGAAATGAAATTGATGTTGATAATTAATTACATCTTAAATATGATCAGAACATACTATATATGTTGGAAGCTCATATTTTTCTTGAAGTTCATTTGAAATAAATAATACTTTGTTTGTTATTAACATGTTTTTAATATTTTTGAATAAGTGTGGCACATCAGTAATAACAAATAATTTTCTATTAACATCTAAAGGATGAGGTATACAATTGGACACCTTGCAAAATTTTTTAGCAGTAATATTCCAATATTACTATAGTCGTTACTAGAACCCATATCTGATGTGATAATCATTACCATTAATCCAATTGATTTTCATTTTATAATTAAGTCTGTTATTATATAACTATAAACTGTACTAACTGTGGGTCCCATAAAATAATATGCAACAGTTTGTTTCCATCTGGTAGATATGCCCCCTAACATGAAAACTAACACATTTGTTGCAGTTCCTTCATGATTAGGCAAAGTAATATCGCCTACATTTTTATTGAAAGACACATCAAATACATTTGAGGGTGTTATTGCCATTTCATCTATTTTAAAACACATTCTTTTTCATGTGTATCTTGAAACGTCTGAACTTTAATTTCTAAAAATTTAAAAACATCATTTAGTATACCGCTATCAAATTTTAACATCTGGAATCTTGTTCTTAAAATTCTTTGAGAAGACAATGGGAATTTTTTGTTTCAAAACTTCTTCATAACCGTTGTTACCACAACTAAATTTTATCTTAAAAGCTTTGCAAATAGTAGGATTAGACCACTTCATGAATCTAGTAGATTTTCTGGACAAAGCTTCTGTTTGATCATTGTTAAATATAGAATTCAAAAGCTTGGCACTTTTATTAGTTTCATTTTTTTTTTTAATTTATCGGATATAAATCTTAATTGTTTTTTATAGTGATTAATTCTAAAAGCCATAGACTTGTATACATGATCATTGTTAGACAAATTATTATGAATAATACCATCAGACAAAGCTTGTACATAATTTAAATTATTATCTGATGGCTCTGAAGCATCAATATTATTTACTTCTATTTTGGGATCTCAAGGTTTTGTTATTTGCCTATTTTTTGGTGGTTTTTGTTTCTTAACCTCTTTTGTAAAACAAAATAAGGTAGGAACAGCATTGTGTTTAAGACGGCAACTACCATCTTCTCGTGTTTTCTCCCACATATCTGACTTAAAATGAGTCTAAAATGAATTATAAGTGGGTAACTATCAGATTTTTAGGTTCTTAAAAGTTTATGATAAAATATACAATAAAAAAAAAAACAAATTAATCAATAAAATATCTAATATCAAGTAATACAATTTTAAACTGAATCCAATAAAAAGTTAATGCAATAGAGATAAATATTTTATCCACCACATACTTCACAAAGACATGAGTAATTATTTGGAATCCAATTATCTCTCTTCATTTTTGATAGCCACAATTTCCTTTAAGCCGGTTCTTTTGGAAAATATTTCATAAGAAACCCTTTTTTTTGTATGAGTTCGAGCACCCAATAGCAGCACACCCAGGCATTTTTACAATACTATAAATTATAATAATAAATAACTAAGTGATAAACATTATTGGTACTTTCAATTGTACTATATAGTTATAGTAAGTATCTCATCAGACTGCTAGGTATAACATATTGTATTTAAACAATGAATAAATATAATTTATAGGTACACTTACATAGGTGTGAGCATGTAGTCACTTAAACAAATAAATGTAATACCTATTTGAAACTTAAATCACAATTTACAGTTTAAATAGTTTAAAATGCATTATAAAATTATAAATAATATAACCAGTACTCATATAATATCAGTTGTATCAAAAAAATATTAGCCTACTTATGGCGGATAATCTTAATAACCAATCAGGAACGACATGCTCTATGACAACACTCTTATTATCAAATCACTCTAGCCTTGTTTAGCAAAAAATAAAAAAAATTATCAACTATTCATAAAAAATGCAACTTTAATGCAATTATATAGAAATATCAAATATGTAATTAGTATGCATTTTCATTCAAATATGCAAAACAAACAATTAACTATAAACTCTACAGACCACGAAATGTCAACATCTTTAATCAAAAGGTCAATTGTAAAAGAATATGCATTTGCATAGAAATCCAGGCATTGTTGACAGCCTATCCACAGCAGCTGTAGTTAACTTGTATTTTATAAATATATACAGATTCATAATTTTACAGAAAAAAACTAGGAAATGCATGTGATAATAAGTAATACATTTTAATCAAATGTAGTTAATGCCAATTAATAAATAATAATATTATAAAAAATATAATTGAAGTACTTAAAATGAAAATTTTGATTTTATAATTTTTTAACATTTTTACTGCACATTTTCTATGTATCAGATGCATTAAAGTACGGTTAGGTTAGGTACGGTCTTTACAGTTATCAGAATGTCATTTTTGTATTTTAATGAATATTACTGTTGTCAACAATGAGTCTAGATAATGTCTAACCTTTTCTCTTGATACTTTGTTTCAGAATTGGCCTAAATAATCAGATAATAATCACTAGTGATTTAATTGATGTAAAAATTGAGCCAGAAGATACTCGTAGTACTGAAAGTACTACATTTTCTAATCGCTTAGAAAAAAATAGATTTATTTGCTTTGAATGCTATGATTGTTTTGATGATTTTGAAGAATTTAGCATTCATAAAAATTTGTCACATACAAGTAAACCTTATGTATGTGATATTTGTGAAGCACAATTTGTTCTTAGTGCTCATTTGAATCTACATTTAGCTAAACATGATAATAATTATAACAACTCAAATATTACCAAGTACCATAAATGTGATTTTTGTCTGCAAATATTTAAAAGTTTTTCAGCATTAAATGATCATTTGCAATACGATACACATAGAATGCAGATGCATTAAAGGAGACAATTGGCATTAAAAAGAAGAAAGTGAATAATCAAAATAAAAATAGCATTGACTACATGTCTTTAATTAAATATTCATTACAAACAACATAAAAAACAAATGGTATGCAATCAGTGTAATAAAAATTTTGTATTTAAGAAAAACTTTAAAGCAAACATGCTATCACACAGTGATGGAATATTTGATGACATTTCACTCTATGAAAGTAATACACTACAAAACCAAAGAGCAACTAAAAAATTGATACATAAATCTGTTTATAACAGTGAACCAGTCAATGTCTCAGAATAAAAGAAATCATTTTAATGTTCTTATTGTAATAATAACTGCAAATCGAAACAATCCTTGAGCCAACATAAAAGACTTCATCAATCTGCTTTAAAAGTTACACATCGAAAACTCAATTCAAAAATAGTAGAATGCAAGTGGTGTAGTATAATAATAACAAAAAAAGAAACTCACTTAATCATATTAAATCTATGCATTCTAACATCAATCTAATAAGTCCAATTGCATTTAAGGATTCTTCATCATTAAAACTACACGTGATTGACTGTCGAACAAATAAAGTTTAATATTTCATTTGCATGCTTTTAAATTTTAATTAATTTTAAAACCAAAATTTTTAGAAAAAACTAAGGTATTATGGTACAATGTTAATTTAAAAATTAATTTTCAAAATATTTTTATACCTGCCATTTTATACTTTCTCTTTTGTAATTAATTATAATTTCTACATATTTTTTAATAAAATAAACTTACACATAATGAATTTAACCTTATCGTAAAATTTCACTTATTTTTCTATTATAATTTGTATTTATAATTAAGTTAATTTTTTGATTTTTGTATTACTTATAATATTATTTGTAATAAGTAATCATTTATTTTTGTATAAATTTAACATTGGAGTAAAATATAGTAACCCAATGACTATCATTTCCAAAATGTTTAAAAATATTTATCAACTAAAAATATAATATGTATTAACTAAAAAGATAGTATACTGTTGTAAGTAGTTTATTTATGATTTAAGAAATATCAATACAATTTTGGCCTATTAGTACCAACTTTTCCTAGTAAATTAAACTATGTATTATTGTTTAATTGCTTAATAGCTAACCTACAAATTACACTATCCTTTTTTATTAACTTTTTAGTTGATTATTAGACCACCTAGAATGGTAGAACACATTTTATTGTATTTTAATCATAGACTATAGCCATAATAATAATAAATAATTAAATTTTAATATTATTCTCAATTTTAAGTCAAACAGTTTTTGTTCTTTTGAGAGGAAATAGTAATTTATTGTTGGTAAATTTGCTTCTGTTATACTATTAAAGTATAGTATTAAATGCTATTTTGTCTAGATATGTTAAAAGAGGATAGAATTAATTAATAATAGACAATTTTAGGATTATAGAATGGAATGTATAGTGCAACACTACAAAGTTAAAGAGCACCTGTAGCTCAGTAATGGCAGCAATTGTAACCATAAGAGAAAACTAACAATGATTATTATGTTAAAATTGTACAAGAGAGTAAATCATTGAAACCTATCAAATATAAGTTAAAGTAGGAAAAAAGAATATTAACGTTCATTTCATCTTAACAATAAATTGTTATATATAAAAAAGAATTGGAAATAGTGAAAAAATAAATTAAGATTATTTTTTATAGTTGAATGAATGAAATTTTAACAATTAACTTATACGTATAGAATTTGTAATACGTATATGAGCACCTCATAAATATTTTACATTTACAATTATTTACATTATAAATCCTAAAGAAGGATCACATTTAAAACAGAATTTATTCTGTTTTTACCAATTAACTAGGCATTAAATACTACAGATTTAATTATATCTTTAGGATTCATGTAAAGAATTACGATTCATATAAAAATACTATTTTTTATGATTAAAGCTACATGGAATAAAAAGGCAAACTGTGTAATAGAACAGATTTAAAAATCAACTATTCTCGTAATATTAATGAAAATAGTACAGTGTTTATTAAATTCTATTTTAGTTAAATAATTAAATCCTATTGATACGTAGGACTGAAAGAAACTTACAATTACCTACCTTTCAGAGTAATGTGATGAATAATTTACATACATCAGATCATAAGTGTTCAGCAAAATAATGAATGTTTTTAAAAATCAATGTCTTTGAATCCAAATCCATTTTTCTTGAAAACTGATGTCTTGAAATTCAGCCCACTAAAAAAAAAAAAAATAATACATTAGAGTATGTTGAAAGGGGATACAAATAATCAGTGATAGACGCCATAAGGAATATAGAATGCAAAATGCAACATTACACAGTTAAACAGCACCTATAGCTCAGTAATGGGAGCAATCGTAACCATAAGATAAAGAAAATAATGATTATTTTTTTAATATTGTACAAGAGTGTAAATCTTTGAAATCTATCAAATATAAGTTAAAAAAGTAAAAAAGAACATTAACATTCATTTCATCTTTCCAATGATTGTTATCTATAACAAAAGAATTTGAAATAGTGAAAAAAAATAACGATTATTATTAACGATAAGATGAATGAATCTTTAACAATTAACCTAATCAAATCTCCACAAGTGCATGAATTCATTTTAAACTTTTTATTGTTTTTTGTTGTCTGCAACATTTGTTTTAGCCTTACTTAAGGCTACTATATTTTTTTAATATCATACTTTTGTAAACACAAACTTTAACTAGTGATTATTTGTGGTAGTAATCATGTGATTCAAAGTTCCATTTAAATGGACATTGATCACTGAGTATTACAAAAACACTATTTTAGTAAGCCTTAATAAGAATATCATACAGCCATTTCATAATTTTTTTACGATGCATCAATGGTATATAGAAAAAAAAAATTGGGTATAGTGAGAAATAAAGTCACACTTTCTTATGGTAATAAACGTATGAATAATTAAATCAATTAACCTAAGGTTGGAATTTGTAACAAGTTTGAGCACCTTATTAATGTAATACATAATTATTTTCTATTATAAGCCCTACTGAATATAGATGAATCACAATTCGAACAAATTTTATCCTAATTCAACACAATAACTAACCATTAAATACTTTATGTATTGCTATTATTTTAGCATTCTTATGAATGATTATGATTGATACAATAAAACTATATTTCTTGGTTAAGCCTACTTTGAGTTAAAAGCCCAAATGTTTAATTGAACGGTTTTAAAAATGAGCTATGCTTGTTGAAAGGATGGCAATATAATATACTGCTTTAATAATCCTACTATTAATAAATGACTAACTCCTATTGATACCTAACACTGAGATGCACTTACAGTTAACTAGCTATACACATTAATGTGATGAAAAATTAACATGTATAAGATCCAAAGTAAACAGGAAAACGACGAATGATTTGAGGAGACAAAGTGATATGAATCCAGATACACTTCCCTTGAAAGCTGTTGTGTATTGTATTTCAGCTCACTAAAAAATAAAATCATAAATTAAATTATCATATAAGGGTAAAGTTAATCAATAATAGAAACTAGTAGGAATATGTTATGCGCAATGCAACATTACACAGATAAACTGCACGTATAGCTCACTAATGGAAGTAATGTTAACCATAACACAAAACCATTTGTGATAATTATGATAAAATTTTAAAACAGAGTGTTCCTATGAAATCAGTCGAACATTATTGAAATTTTGATAAAAAAACATAAACAATCATGGTTTTTTTTACAATGCATCAATGGTAAATAGAAAAAAAAAATTGGGTATAGTAAGAAATAAAGTCACACTTTCTTATGGTAATAAACGTATGAATAATTAAATCAATTAACCTAAGGTTGGAATTTGTAACAAACTTGAGCACCTTATTAATGTAATACATAATTATTTTCTATTATAGAGACTGCTCAGTTGTACTACTAGAACTCCCTCTGGTGGTGACTTCTCCAAGTTCGTTTATGATACAATTATATGGAAATAAATAATAATAATATGCACAATTGATAATAAACATTATTTTGTTTTTAAATTTAAATACAAATGTCAATAATTTTATTTAGAAAATCGCATAATACATAAGTTCTAAGTCCGTTGACTCATTGTTTAATTGTTACAATGAGTAATCGAATATGTTGTGTCGTGAACTGTCATAATACTTATAAAAATACAAAAGGCAAAGGTGTGGTCTTTTATACTTTCCCAAATAAAAAACATGAACTACACATTAAAAAACTTTGGATTCAAGCTATTAAACGTGTTAAGTAAGTAATTTATGCAAATGACATACTTCTGTACTGTCCTTATGACACTATTTCAAATTAATTTCTGAAATTATTACTAAAATTCCTTCATTATGGTTTAGATATATTGTGTGTATTTTTCATTTTCAGTGAAAATGGTGATTTATGGGAACCAATTCGAAGCAGTCTAATTTGTAGTTCTCATTTTGTTGAGAATAAGTGCTCAAAAGACCCAAAGAGTCCTTCTTTTTTTCCAACAATATTCCCAGAAATATACAAAAAAAAATCATCAAACAATCATCAACAAGCAGCTAGGTATAAACGACATTGTAACCGCCAAGAAAATAATGATACTATTGACACAATTGTTACTAATAATATTGTCACTATTGAACCTTACATAAGTAATGATAATATAAAATCTGTTCATAATGTTAGCACTCAAACAGCTTTTGTAGTTGATGACATAGATTTATCCATTTTTGATTGTTGTTTCATTGATAGCAATAATGTTAAGACACAAGTTTCCATACCAAATTCATTTAATTCTTATACTTTTGGTAAGCCTACAACTAGAGATCAGTCTTGTGGTCTGGACACTCCAGAGCAATTAATACTTAAATCATTTCGTGGCTATGAATCTGTTATGAATGAATCACAACTAAAGGGCTTAACTGGGACATCATTTCAAGTTTTTCAATTATTACTGAAATTCATTCCAGAATCATCACATAGCACTGTAACAAGAGAAAATAGACTATTTATCTTTTTAATGAAAATTAAACTTGGTATATCATATTCAGCTATAAGTACATTTTTTAACATAAGTCGTTCAACAGTTACTAGAATATTTAATGATTGTTTACATTCTTTGTCAATTAAAACTAAAAACTTTATTTTTTGGCCAGATAAAAATACTATTTCAGCAACATTGCCTGAATCATTTAAAATAAATTATCCTAATTGCCGATGTATTATCGATTGTACAGAAATAAAAACTGAACAACCTAATACAGTAGAACAAAGGGTATATATGTACTCTGGGTACAAAAGTTGTTATACTATTAAAATTTTAGTGGCAATAACACCGAATGGCATGATAAGTTTTGTATCTAAATGCTATGGAGGAAGGACTAGTGATTCGTTTATTACAAACGATAGTGGTTTCCTTTCAAAATTAGAATTGGGAGATGTTGTATTAGCAGACAAAGGATTTCCTGGCATTAAAGCTTCTTGTGAAAACTCTAACTGTATTTTAGTAATGCCTCCAATTTTGCACCATGGTAGATTCACTGAAGATGAAGTTATGGAAACCCATACCGTAGCTAGTGTGCGTATTCGTATTGAGAGAGTGTTTTCTAGAGTTAAAACACATGGTATACTAAATAAAATATCCATGGATTTAATGCCAGTTATTGATGAAATTATTCATATTTGTTGTGTATTAACTAATCTCCAATTGCCAATATTAAAGAAATAATTTTAAGTTATCTTATAAGTACAGTTTTTTTTACATATTATTTATAACAAATATCAATGTAATAGCACAGATTATATGTTTGAATAATAAAAAAAAATTAAACCAATGTATAAGTATTCATTTAATTTATTCAGATTTTGACAGTGAACTTACTTAATCGTTATAAATTTAATCAAATAAAAATATTAATTATACTTTCAAACCATAAAAAACAAAAAACAAAAATAAATTTAAAACATAACTAGTAAAGTTAAAAAAAAAAAATGTATTTATACATTTACTGCACCAACTTTTGAAGATAAAAATTAAAATAATAATATGTCATTCTTTCTAACAACGATTCTATGAAATACTCATCTTTTTCAATTATTATGGAAATGGGATCAATATTATTGTAAATAAATAGTATACATGAGTTTAAGCCAGTACAATGAATTAACATTTGGCATTGTGTGAAATACATAGAACTTTTTTTTAATTCTGGTTTTCCATTTTTATCTATTTGAATATATTTTAAGTTTGGTTTACCGTTTTCTATGATGGGTTTATTTTTGCATGAAATTGGACATTTTATTTCTAGAACACTTTCCACTATACCAGTATCACTCAAAATTATTCCATCTGGACTAGCACAAATCCAGGGTCTTACAGAATCAATAACTAATCCACATTTCAATATTTTTTTTCCAAACAATTGTTTAAATTCATTTAAAGCTATTGACTCAGTTTCTTTCCCATACTTAACATTTATATTGCCTCTATTACCTAAATTATTGTCTAAAAAAAATATTTGATTTAGTTTTTTTAAACCTTCTACTGTCCAATTTTTATGAGTTTTAATCTTGTGTGCTTTGGCACTTGCTGATAATCGATACACCCTTTCTTTTTTCCACTGTTCACTTTCTGCCTGAGATAAAGTTTGAATAAAAATTTCAAACATTTTTGATTTTGTTAAATATATGTTTTTATAATAAAAGTTATGTTCTAAAAAATGTAATGGAAACATTGCCAACTTAATAAGTTTAGAATTTTGATTTTGTTTAAAAAATATTGTTGATATATGTATTTTATTCATACTAATTATTTGTTCAAACTCAATTTTATCTATAATAGAATAAAGGCAGTCTTTACACTCTCTTTCAACATCAGTCATAAAATTTTCTTTTAAAATAATACTTAAGCTACAAGGAATTTCAAGTATATTATAGTCATTAACAAGAGTTTGATGACTTGTAGAATTAGCTATTATACTTAATGGCTGTGGTTTTTTAGGGAACAAAGATTCAATTGTTTTGCCTTTTTTATACATAATTTCTCCAACTTTTGATGGCTTTCCCCATTGTTGGGGTAAATCTGTTTTAGATTGCCCTTCTTCGTCGTTTATATAATAAATAATAGCACAAATGTGCTTACATTTACCACTTGCACCTGCTGGACAATTGCATGAAGTGTGTTTAACTTCACGATTATTATCCACCTAGTATAATACATTTTAAAATTAAAATAGGTACCTACATATTTTATAAATGTTAAAACTTAAAATGTATTATTATGTTAATCGAGTTCTTACTTCTAGGGTAATTTTCCATGGTTCATTTGTTACAGACGTTTGTCTTATACAATACCCAATGATATTGGAATGCCCGAAAACGGATTTTATTTCTTGTACATTAAATACATGGCCACTATTCACCAATTTCTCTCCTTTATTATTAGGAAATGTAAAATTAAAGTTCACAGACTGAAACCCATGTTTTATAATTATATCAGCCATAGTAAGAGTAAGTATAAAAACATAATAGGCAGTTACTAAATTTTAAGAGTTAAAAGAGCTTTTTGTTTAATGTTTGTGATAACAATTATTTTAAAAATGTTGTTTGTGTTAATTTATTGTATTACTCACACAGTGTAATAAATTGCTAAATTTACCACACGTGGTAATGTCATTTCTACCACTATATTAACCATAGTCCATAGACCTAGTTTAGAGGTCTATACCCTATGATATTAACCAATTACCATGTATTAAGATTTTGAAATTGCATAATACACTGTTGTCTATTATTTCATAATTGTATTGGTTTTATATACTACAAATATGGGGAATAATTGTATTGATGAATAAAAAATACAAATTCGTATAGCTTCATGTAATATTGTATCATAACAGAACTTCAACCGTAGTCCACCCAGAGCGCTAGTAGTACAACTGAGCAGTCTCTATAAGCCCTACTGAATATAGATGAATCACAATTCGAACAAATTTTATCCTAATTCAACACAATAACTAACCATTAAATACTTTATGTATTGCTATTATTTTAGCATTCTTATGAATGATTATGATTGATACAATAATACTATATTTCTTGATTAAGCCTACTTTGAGTTAAAAGCCCAAATGTTTAATTGAACGGTTTTAAAAATGAGCTATGCTTGTTGAAAGGATGGCAATATAATATACTGCTTTAATAATCCTACTATTAATAAATGACTAACTCTTATTGATACATAACACTGAGATGCACTTACAATTAACTAGCTATACACATTAATGTGATGAAAAATTAACATGTATAAGATCCAAAGTAAACAGGAAACGACGAATGATTTGAGGAGACAAAGTGATATGAATCCAGATACATTTCCCTTGAAAGCTGTTGTGTATTGTATTTCAGCTCACTAAAAAATAAAATCATAAATTAAATTATCATATAAGGGTAAAGTTAATCAAAAATAGAAACTACTAGGAATATGTTATGCGCAATGCAACATTACACAGATAAACTGCACGTATAGCTCACTAATGGAAGCAATGTTAACCATAACACAAAACCATTTGTGATAATTATGATAAAATTTTAAAACAGAGTGTTCCTATGAAATCAGTCGAACATTATTGAAATTTTGATAAAAAAACATAAACAATCATGGTTTTTTTTACAATGCATCAATGGTTAATAGAAAAAAAAAATTGGGTATAGTGAGAAATAAAGTCACACTTTCTTATGGTAATAAACGTATGAATAATTAAATCAATTAACCTAAGGTTGGAATTTGTAACAAGTTTGAGCACCTTATTAATGTAATACATAATTATTTTCTATTATAAGCCCTACTGAATATAGATGAATCACAATTCGAACAAATTTTATCCTAATTCAACACAATAACAAACCATTAAATACTTTATGTATTGCTATTATTTTAGCATTCTTATGAATGATTATGATTGATACAATAATACTATATTTCTTGATTAAGCCTACTTTGAGTTAAAAGCCCAAATGTTTAATTGAACGGTTTTAAAAATGAGCTATGCTTGTTGAAAGGATGGCAATATAATATACTGCTTTAATAATCCTACTATAATAAATGACTAACTCCTATTGATACATAACACTGAGATGCACTTACAATTAACTAGCTATACACATTAATGTGATGAAAATTAACATGTATAAGATCCAAAGTAAACAGGAAAACGACGAATGATTTGAAGAGACAAAGTGATATGAATCCAGATACATTTCCCTTGAAAGCTGTTGTGTATTGTATTTCAGCTCACTAAAAAATAAAATCATAAATTAAATTATCATATAAGGGTAAAGTTAATCAAAAATAGAAACTACTAGGAATATGTTATGCGCAATGCAACATTACACAGATAAACTGCACGTATAGCTCACTAATGGAAGCAATGTTAACCATAACACAAAACCATTTGTGATAATTATGATAAAATTTTAAAACAGAGTGTTCCTATGAAATCAGTCGAACATTATTGAAATTTTGATAAAAAAACATAAACAATCATGGTTTTTTTTACAATGCATCAATGGTAAATAGAAAAAAAAAAATTGGGTATAGTAAGAAATAAAGTCACACTTTCTTATGGTATTAAACGTATGAATAATTAAATCAATTAACCTAAAATTGGATATTGTAACAAGTTTGAGCACCTTATTAATATAATACATAATTATTTTCTATTATAAGCCCTACTGAATATAGATGAATCACAATTCGAACAAATTTTATCCTAATTCAACACAATAACAAACCATTAAATACTTTATGTATTGCTATTATTTTAGCATTCTTATGAATGATTATGATTGATACAATAATACTATATTTCTTGATTAAGCCTACTTTGAGTTAAAAGCCCAAATGTTTAATTGAACGGTTTTAAAAATGAGCTATGCTTGTTGAAAGGATGGCAATATAATATACTGCTTTAATAATCCTACTATTAATAAATGACTAACTCCTATTGATACATAACACTGAGATGCACTTACAATTAACTAGCTATACACATTAATGTGATGAAAAATTAACATGTATAAGATCCAAAGTAAACAGGAAAACGACGAATGATTTGAGGACAAAGTGATATGAATCCAGATACATTTCCCTTGAAAGCTGTTGTGTATTGTATTTCAGCTCACTAAAAAATAAAATCATAAATTAAATTATCATATAAGGGTAAAGTTAATCAATAATAGAAACTAGTAGGAATATGTTATGCGCAATGCAACATTACACAGATAAACTGCACGTATAGCTCACTAATGGAAGTAATGTTAACCATAACACAAAACCATTTGTGATAATTATGATAAAATTTTAAAACAGAGTGTTCCTATGAAATCAGTCGAACATTATTGAAATTTTGATAAAAAAACATAAACAATCATGGTTTTTTTTACAATGCATCAATGGTAAATAGAAAAAAAAAATTGGGTATAGTAAGAAATAAAGTCACACTTTCTTATGGTATTAAACGTATGAATAATTAAATCAATTAACCTAAGGTTGGAATTTGTTACAAGTTTGAGCACCTTATTAATGTAATACATAATTATTTTCTATTATAAGCCCTACTGAATATAGATGAATCACAATTCGAACAAATTTTATCCTAATTCAACACAATAACAAACCATTAAATACTTTATGTATTGCTATTATTTTAGCATTCTTATGAATGATTATGATTGATACAATAATACTATATTTCTTGATTAAGCCTACTTTGAGTTAAAAGCCCAAATGTTTAATTGAACGGTTTTAAAAATGAGCTATGCTTGTTGAAATTATGGCAATATAATATACTGCTTTAATAATCCTACTATTAATAAATGACTAACTCCTGTTGATACATAACACTGAGATGCACTTACAATTAACTAGCTATACACATTAATGTGATGAAAAATTAACATGTATAAGATCCAAAGTAAACAGGAAAACGACGAATGATTTGAAGAGACAAAGTGATATGAATCCAGATACATTTCCCTTGAAAGCTGTTGTGTATTGTATTTCAGCTCACTAAAAAATAAAATCATAAATTAAATTATCATATAAGGGTAAAGTTAATCAAAAATAGAAACTAGTAGGAATATGTTATGCGCAATGCAACATTACACAGATAAACTGCACGTATAGCTCACTAATGGAAGCAATGTTAACCATAACACAAAACCATTTGTGATAATTATGATAAAATTTTAAAACAGAGTGTTCCTATGAAATCAGTCGAACATTAGTGAAATTTTGATAAAAAAACATAAACAATCATGGTTTTTTTTTACAATGCATCAATGGTTAATAGAAAAAAAAAATTGGGTATAGTGAGAAATAAAGTCACACTTTCTTATGGTAATAAACGTATGAATAATTAAATCAATTAACCTAAGTTTGGAATTTGTAACAAGTTTGAGCACCTTATTAATGTAATACATAATTATTTTCTATTATAAGCCCTACTGAATATAGATGAATCACAATTCGAACAAATTTTATCCTAATTCAACACAATAACAAACCATTAAATACTTTATGTATTGCTATTATTTTAGCATTCTTATGAATGATTATGATTGATACAATAATACTATATTTCTTGATTAAGCCTACTTTGAGTTAAAAGCCCAAATGTTTAATTGAACGGTTTTAAAAATGAGCTATGCTTGTTGAAAGGATGGCAATATAATATACTGCTTTAATAATCCTACTATTAATAAATGACTAACTCCTTGATACATAACACTGAGATGCACTTACAATTAACTAGCTATACACATTAATGTGATGAAAAATTAACATGTATAAGATCCAAAGTAAACAGGAAAACGACGAATGATTTGAAGAGACAAAGTGATATGAATCCAGATACATTTCCCTTGAAAGCTGTTGTGTATTGTATTTCAGCTCACTAAAAAATAAAATCATAAATTAAATTATCATATAAGGGTAAAGTTAATCAAAAATAGAAACTAGTAGGAATATGTTATGCGAAAATGCGCAATGCAACATTACACAGATAAACTGCACGTATAGCTCACTAATGGAAGCAATGTTAACCATAACACAAAACCATTTGTGATAATTATGATAAAAATTTAAAACAGAGTGTTCCTATGAAATCAGTCGAACATTATTGAAATTTTGATAAAAAAACATAAACAATCATGGTTTTTTTTACAATGCATCAATGGTAAATAGAAAAAAAAAAATTGGGTATAGTAAGAAATAAAGTCACACTTTCTTATGGTATTAAACGTATGAATAATTAAATCAATTAACCTAAGGTTGGAATTTGTTACAAGTTTGAGCACCTTATTAATGTAATACATAATTATTTTCTATTATAAGCCCTACTGAATATAGATGAATCACAATTCGAACAAATTTTATCCTAATTCAACACAATAACAAACCATTAAATACTTTATGTATTGCTATTATTTTAGCATTCTTATGAATGATTATGATTGATACAATAATACTATATTTCTTGATTAAGCCTACTTTGAGTTAAAAGCCCAAATGTTTAATTGAACGGTTTTAAAAATGAGCTATGCTTGTTGAAAGGATGGCAATATAATATACTGCTTTAATAATCCTACTATTAATAAATGACTAACTCCTATTGATACATAACACTGAGATGCACTTACATTAACTAGCTATACACATTAATGTGATGAAAAATTAACATGTATAAGATCCAAAGTAAACAGGAAAACGACGAATGATTTGAGGAGACAAAGTGATATGAATCCAGATACATTCCCTTGAAAGCTGTTGTGTATTGTATTTCAGCTCACTAAAAAATAAAATCATAAATTAAATTATCATATAAGGGTAAAGTTAATCAATAATAGAAACTAGTAGGAATATGTTATGCGCAATGCAACATTACACAGATAACTGCACGTATAGCTCACTAATGGAAGTAATGTTAACCATAACACAAAACCATTTGTGATAATTATGATAAAATTTAAAACAGAGTGTTCCTATGAAATCAGTCGAACATTATTGAAATTTTGATAAAAAAACATAAACAATCATGGTTTTTTTTACAATGCATCAATGGTAAATAGAAAAAAAAATTGGGTATAGTAAGAAATAAAGTCACACTTTCTTATGGTATTAAACGTATGAATAATTAAATCAATTAACCTAAGGTTGGAATTTGTAACAAGTTTGAGCACCTTATTAATGTAATACATAATTATTTTTTCTATTATAAGCCCTACTGAATATAGATGAATCACAATTCGAACAATTTTATCCTAATTCAACACAATAACAAACCATTAAATACTTTATGTATTGCTATTATTTTAGCATTCTTATGAATGATTATGATTGATACAATAATACTATATTTCTTGATTAAGCCTACTTTGAGTTAAAAGCCCAAATGTTTAATTGAACGGTTTTAAAAATGAGCTATGCTTGTTGAAAGGATGGCAATATAATATACTGCTTTAATAATCCTACTATTAATAAATGACTAACTCTTATTGATACATAACACTGAGATGCACTTACAATTAACTAGCTATACACATTAATGTGATGAAAATTAACATGTATAAGATCCAAAGTAAACAGGAAAACGACGAATGATTAAGAGACAAAGTGATATGAATCCAGATACATTTCCCTTGAAAGCTGTTGTGTATTGTATTTCAGCTCACTAAAAAATAAAATCATAAATTAAATTATCATATAAGGGTAAAGTTAATCAATAATAGAAACTAGTAGGAATATGTTATGCGCAATGCAACATTACACAGATAAACTGCACGTATAGCTCACTAATGGAAGTAATGTTAACCATAACACAAAACCATTTGTGATAATTATGATAAAATTTTAAAACAGAGTGTTCCTATGAAATCAGTCGAACATTATTGAAATTTTGATAAAAAAACATAAACAATCATGGTTTTTTTTACAATGCATCAATGGTAAATAGAAAAAAAAAAATTGGGTATAGTAAGAAATAAAGTCACACTTTCTTATGGTATTAAACGTATGAATAATTAAATCAATTAACCTAAAATTGGAATTTGTAACAAGTTTGAGCACCTTATTAATATAATACATAATTATTTTCTATTATAAGCCCTACTGAATATAGATGAATCACAATTCGAACAAATTTTATCCTAATTCAACACAATAACAAACCATTAAATATTTTATGTATTGCTATTATTTTAGCATTCTTATGAATGATTATGATTGATACAATAATACTATATTTCTTGATTAAGCCTACTTTGAGTTAAAAGCCCAAATGTTTAATTGAACGGTTTTAAAAATGAGCTATGCTTGTTGAAAGGATGGCAATATAATATACTGCTTTAATAATCCTACTATTAATAAATGACTAACTCCTATTGATACATAACACTGAGATGCACTTACAATTAACTAGCTATACACATTAATGTGATGAAAAATTAACATGTATAAGATCCAAAGTAAACAGGAAAACGACGAATGATTTGAGGAGACAAAGTGATATGAATCCAGATACATTTCCCTTGAAAGCTGTTGTGTATTGTATTTCAGCTCACTAAAAAATAAAATCATAAATTAAATTATCATATAAGGGTAAAGTTAATCAATAATAGAAACTAGTAGGAATATGTTATGCGCAATGCAACATTACACAGATAAACTGCACGTATAGCTCACTAATGGAAGTAATGTTAACCATAACACAAAACCATTTGTGATAATTATGATAAAATTTTAAAACAGAGTGTTCCTATGAAATCAGTCGAACATTATTGAAATTTTGATAAAAAAACATAAACAATCATGGTTTTTTTTACAATGCATCAATGGTAATAGAAAAAAAAAAATGGGTATAGTAAGAAATAAAGTCACACTTTCTTATGGTATTAAACGTATGAATAATTAAATCAATTAACCTAAAATTGGAATTTGTAACAAGTTTGAGCACCTTATTAATATAATACATAATTATTTTCTATTATAAGCCCTACTGAATATAGATGAATCACAATTCGAACAAATTTTATCCTAATTCAACACAATAACAAACCATTAAATACTTTATGTATTGCTATTATTTTAGCATTCTTATGAATGATTATGATTGATACAATAATACTATATTTCTTGATTAAGCCTACTTTGAGTTAAAAGCCCAAATGTTTAATTGAACGGTTTTAAAAATGAGCTATGCTTGTTGAAAGGATGGCAATATAATATACTGCTTTAATAATCCTACTATTAATAAATGACTAACTCTTATTGATACATAACACTGAGATGCACTTACAATTAACTAGCTATACACATTAATGTGATGAAAAATTAACATGTATAAGATCCAAAGTAAACAGGAAAACGACGAATGATTTGAAGAGACAAAGTGATATGAATCCAGATACATTTCCCTTGAAAGCTGTTGTGTATTGTATTTCAGCTCACTAAAAAATAAAATCATAAATTAAATTATCATATAAGGGTAAAGTTAATCAATAATAGAAACTAGTAGGAATATGTTATGCGCAATGCAACATTACACAGATAAACTGCACGTATAGCTCACTAATGGAAGCAATGTTAACCATAACACAAAACCATTTGTGATAATTATGATAAAATTTAAAAACAGAGTGTTCCTATGAAATCAGTCGAACATTAGTGAAATTTTGATAAAAAAACATAAACAATCATGGTTTTTTTTTACAATGCATCAATGGTTAATAGAAAAAAAAAATTGGGTATAGTGAGAAATAAAGTCACACTTTCTTATGGTAATAAACGTATGAATAATTAAATCAATTAACCTAAGGTTGGAATTAGTAACAAGTTTGAGCACCTTATTAATGTAATACATAATTATTTTCTATTATAAGCAATATTGAATATAGATGAATCACAATTCGAACAAATTTTATCCTAATTCAACACAATAACTAACTATTAAATACTTTATGTATTGCTATTATTTTAGCATTCTTAAGAATGATTATGATTGATACAATAATACTATATTTCTTGATTAAGCCTACTTTGAGTTAAAAGCCCAAATGTTTAATTGAACGGTTTTAAAAATGAGCTATGCTTGTTGAAAGGATGGCAATATAATATACTGCTTTAATAATCCTACTATTAATAAATGACTAACTCCTATTGATACATAACACTGAGATGCACTTACAATTAACTAGCTATACACATTAATGTGATGAAAAATTAACATGTATAAGATCCAAAGTAAACAGGAAAACGACGAATGATTTGAGGAGACAAAGTGATATGAATCCAGATACATTTCCCTTGAAAGCTGTTGTGTATTGTATTTCAGCTCACTAAAAAATAAAATCATAAATTAAATTATCATATAAGGGTAAAGTTAATCAATAAAGAAACTAGTAGGAATATGTTATGCGCAATGCAACATTACACAGATAAACTGCACGTATAGCTCACTAATGGAAGTAATGTTAACCATAACACAAAACCATTTGTGATAATTATGATAAAATTTTAAAACAGAGTGTTCCTATGAAATCAGTCGAACATTATTGAAATTTTGATAAAAAAACATAAAAATCATGGTTTTTTTTACAATGCATCAATGGTAAATAGAAAAAAAAAAATTGGGTATAGTCAGAAATAAAGTCACACCATTCTTTGGTATAACGTATGAATAATAAATCAATTAACCTAAGGTTGGAATTGTTACAAGTTTGAGCACCTTATTAATGTAATACATAATTATTTTATAATAAGCCAATATGAATATAGATGAATCACAATTCGAACCAATTTTATCCTAATTCAACACAAAACAAACCATTAAATACTTATGTATTGCTATTATTTAGCATTCTTAAGAATGATTATGATTGATACAATAATACTATATTTCTTGATTAAGCCTACTTTGAGTTAAAAGCCCCAATGTTTAATTGAACGGTTTTAAAATGAGCTATGCTTGTTGAAAGGATGGCAATATATATACTGCTTTAATAATCCTACTATTAATAAATGACTAACTCTTATTGATACATAACACTGAGATGCACTTACAATTAACTAGCTATACACATTAATGTGATGAAAAATTAACATGTATAAGATCCAAAGTAAACAGGAAAACGACGAATGATTTGAAGAGACAAAGTGATATGAATCCAGATACATTTCCCTTGAAAGCTGTTGTGTATTGTATTTCAGCTCACTAAAAAATAAAATCATAAATTAAATTATCATATAAGGGTAAAGTTAATCAATAATAGAAACTAGTAGGAATATGTTATGCGCAATGCAACATTACACAGATAAACTGCACGTATAGCTCACTAATGGAAGCAATGTTAACCATAACACAAAACCATTTGTGATAATTATGATAAAATTTTAAAACAGAGTGTTCCTATGAAATCAGTGGAACATTAGTGAAATTTTGATAAAAAAACATAAACAATCATGGTTTTTTTTACAATGCATCAATGGTAAATAGAAAAAAAAAATTGGGTATAGTGAGAAATAAAGTCACACTTTCTTATGGTAATAAACGTATGAATAATTAAATCAATTAACCTAAGGTTGGAATTTGTAACATGTTTGAGCACCTTATTAATGTAATACATAATTTTCTTTTATTATAAGCCTTATTGAATATAGATGGATTACAATTCAACCATTTTTTTTATATAAAGTGATGGTATTTGTGTAGTAATCATTGTACGAACTAGCGTACGATTCATTGGATGATACTATGTTATATGATTAAGGTTACAACGTGTTATGAAATAAAAAGTATTATAAAATGAATTATAATTTATAATTGTTACCTGCTACGTGAGTAACGACAGCTAGTAGTCAGTTTACTGACGTGGGAAAAAATTTTTTCATTGTGACATCGTCAAAGAGATCCAAACAAACATTTGTAATTGTATTACACAAAAATACAAAATGTATTAAGTCTATCAGGATATCATTGAATAAGCTGTTTCTGATAGGAACAAGCATTTCACGTTCTCCGAGTTCAGGTAACGTAAGATTGTCTTCGATGTTTGATAGACTGCTTAAACAATATAATAATAATTCTAATTTGTCCTTGTTAACTCGGTGAAACAATGCTTTTTAATAGTTTTTGAGTAAAATGTCTATACTTATTTTATAGTCTGTTATTATTTTGTTTTTAAATAATTGGTTATTGATTGGATTTCTGATAACAAAATTTTTTTGTTTGTATTGATAAGGTGGAGGATTATAACGGCCTTATATCATATTATACATTTGTACATAACCATATATTCATGTATCATGATCTTAGTCCTATGATAACCACACCATGAGTATAACTAGTATAAGTGGTAGTTAATATTTTATTAAAGTACTTTTGATCCGTGAACGACACTAACGAGGAAAACTCTTGTTAACATTTCAATTTGCAGTGACTTTGGTAATTTAAAATTAATTTAGCAACTATCACTTTTTTACCCATTATAGCTTATTTATTACGTATCGTAAATATTGTTACTCCGCTCTTCATTTAACTGTGTTTTAATATTTTATGCTATCTTAGGGTCCTTTTCCACGAGCGTTTTTAAGACGCGCGTGTAGCTAAAGCTCAAAACTCAAACGAAAAACGCGTGTAGAGGCAAGACCTCGCGTTTACGCGCGTAAGACGCACGTGTAAAACTCACGCGCGTCGAAATGGGTACGCTTGTATTTCTTCCAATGCATTTCATAAACGCGCGTCTAAACTCACACGCGTTCGTGCGTTTTAAAAACGCTCGTGGAAAGGACCCTTTAGTGTGGTGTATCTCTTAGGGTCCTTTTCCACGAGCGTTTTTAAAACGCGCGTGTAGCTAAAGCTCACGCGCGTTCGCGCTTTTTTAAATTTAACACTCGCGCGTCAAACGAAAAACGCGCGTAGAGGCAAGACCTCGCGTTCACGCGCTTAAGACGCGCGTTTAAATGGGTACGCTTGTATTTCTTCCAATGCATTTCATAAACGCGCGTCTAAACTCACGCGCGCTTAAAAACGCTCGTGGAAAATATGTTTGCTTAATCTAAATTTCATATTTTAATATTTTGTAATGTGACATTCCTTTTCTCTAATTAGTTAAGTTCTCAATATTTTAATTAATAGCTGTGAAAAATCTGTTTAAAAAATTATTCATGTGATAAACCAGTTTCATATATTATCATTCCCAAACTTTTCAACTCTGTAGTTTGTATCATCTTTTCACTGTTTGTACAAATGGTAATATTGCAATTATTTAGAACCAAAGTTTTATACCATACATCTTTGATCATACCTTACTAGAATAGTTATGAATATATGATATTGAATAGAACTATTACGATCGTTCTTACAATGTTCGGTTAAGTGTCGGTTAAGACTAACTGGTAGAATTCTATCGGTTAACTCATAATAAATTCTTCTGGTTAGCGTTATAAAGTACTAACCGAACATTTTAAGAATGGCCCTTAGTTTATATTTTTTGTGTTGATTGTGTATCACTTGTATTGTATGTTTACATCTAACATAATTTCAACAGTGTGAATGTCATTTTTTTTATACTGTGTACATTTTTCTGTTTTTGTTATATTTTAAGTTTTCTCCTTTTGTGAAGCTTTTGTAAAATTACAATTTTTCTATTTGATATTCCTCAGAAAAATAACTAATGCCCTTTGATATTATGTTAATAATTAAACTCTCTACAATGATCTCAACCGATGATTACAAATGATTTAATTAAAAACTATTTAACCTATAATTTCTCAAAACTGACACTTTTCAATAATGGATAATCATAAGTTCATTTACATTTTAGATATTTATTAAAAATGTATGTTTATGAAAAACAGCAGATAGTTAATATTACTTAATATAACAACCAAATACAAACATACATAATATTATATAGTTCATTTAAAATATATACATAATTTTAATTTATAAATATCACAATTAACATTATCGTTATTGCTAATATAGGAGTACCTATGTGATAAATTATAATCTGTGCCTTAGCCATCAAAGCTTAATGTATAATCTTGTTGTTGCATGCTATAAACATACAGTAGACGCTGCTTATTAGGAACAAGGATAATTTATACTATTGCGTTATTGAAAAATCATATAGCTTATTTGAAACAATTTAGGCCAAGATTCTACTACTATACAGTATGTCCCAAAAGTCCCGTATCACCCTTAATATCTCCATGTAAAATCACTATATTTAAACGCGGTTTTTTTTACAGTACTAAGTATGAAAATTCTGATTGAATGGCATAAAATTCATTTTTTTTTTTTTTTTAATTCAAAAATTTTCAAAAAATTTTTTTACGCATTTAAGAATTTAAAATTTTTAAGATAGCCATTTTGTTGAACATATTTTTTAAAACAGTTCAAAAAAAAAAAAATACTAAAATTAAATAAAAATTGACCAAGTTAGAGCAAGTTATGTTTTTGAATAATTGGTAAAAAAATCAATTATTGTTTCACATTTCAATAATGAAATATCTAATTTCAACACACGACAATACTTTTGCATTCAAAATTAAAGTTTTGATTTGAATAGAAATAAAAATAGCCGTGTTATATCGTTTGCTGAACAGTGAAACTGGTTACCTATTTTTAAGTATCAAATCACGTAATTATCAAGTAGATATATGGGAACAAGGGGTCCAGTGCTTTGGCCACCTAGGTCTCCCAATTTAACACCGATGGATTTTTTTTTATGGGGTTATTTGAAAAATCTTGTGTATCCGTCGTGTTCATTGCCTGATCTTCGTCATAAAATTGAACAAAATATTCAAAATATCTTACCCGAGACATTAGGAAATGTTAAGAACGCTTGGGTCGAAAAACTTCAACTCTGTGTTGCAAATAATGGAGGTCATTTCGAACATTTATAAAAATAAAAATGTAATGAATTATTTTCGTTTTTATGTAATAAAATCTTTTTTTCTATTATAGCAATCAAGTTTAAAAATATTATCTGAATTTTAATTTTAATCTTTCCTAAAAGCTTCACTAATAATTAGATGTTTACAGATTACCATTAAAAACAGCATACCTACATAACTATTATTACAATTATTTATAAACATACTTTACTCAACTAGCTCTATCTTTATTATAAATCGCATTAATTATAACTGTATGATTATGTCCAATACCGTAACTTTAGGTTCACTTCATGATAATTAAAATACTTAAAAATAGGTAACCAGTTTCACTGTTCAGCAAACGATATAACACGGCTATTTTTATTTCTATTCAAATCAAAACTTTAATTAGGAATGCAAAAGTATTGTCGTGTATTGAAATTAGATATTTCATTATTGAAATGTGAAACAATAATTGATTTTTTTACCAACTATTCAAAAACATAACTTGCTCTAACTTGGTCAATTTTTATTTAATTTTAGTATTTTTTTTTTTGTACTGTTTTAAAAAATATGTTCAACAAAATGGCTATCTTAAAAATTTTAAATTCTTAAATGCGTAAAAAAAATTTTTGAAAATTTTTGAATTAAAAAAAAAAAAAAAATGAATTTTATGCCATTCAATCAGAATTTTCATACTTAGTACTGTAAAAAAAACCGCGTTTAAATATAGTGATTTTACATGGAGATATTAAGGGTGATACGGGACTTTTGGGACATACTGTATACTTTTGGGGTACTATATTATCTTATATTTACTATTTTAACATATCGATATTGAATTCCATTTGTCCAATTAATTTAGTTTATGGCAGATATATATATTTTTTGAATCAAACATTTTTTTCCATGATAAATAAAACCTATTGGCTATTGGTTAATTGACAAATTTCATCTTGGTCCAAAAGTGTTCCTAATAAGCATATTTTACTGTATATGTATACAATAATTGTTGTGTTTGAACTAAGACTGTTGTCTCTTATCAAGAAAGGGAGAAATATGACTGTCTGTGTCCGTAATAGAAAAATTTCATTACTTTGAATCACCTATTGTTTACCGAAACATTATTATTTTGTTTATTAAGGGGTTTTCCGTTAAATCAGGTTTCACTGTAATATCAACTAAACAAATATTATATTAATAGTCATGATAAATAAAGATTATATAATGTGCATTTTCACTCTTCAAGTCTATCAATGTATGTATAAAAATTAAATAATGGTTAGTTAATGTATTATCTTTAACATTACATATTAAAGATTTTTTTCATTTTTCTAACTTTAAAATTTTTAATTTCATCTGAAATATAATTTGACAAATGATAATCTATTGCTTTTAGTTTCAAATAATACTTTCTGCATATTTATTTTTTGTAATTGATAGTATTGATACCTAATTGTTTTTCAATGTTGTATTTATATAATTTAAATTTAACAATTAAATTTAATGTTGGGACACATTAGTAATGAAATTAACATAAAGAATGTATATAAATGTCACTATTAAAACAAGAATAGAACAAAATATGCATAAAATGGTAAATGTTAAAGCATATTATTTATTTTTATTTTTTGATATACCTAATTAAATTATACATGTTACGGTATTATCATTAACAATAATAATGAATAATATTAACTATGTGACTGGATTAATATACAATTAACGTATTTTTATTTTCTTCAAAAACCTTGATTATGAAATGTAAATTTATCAATATTTATTTTGTTTGATTAAAAATTTATTATTTATAGACATTTTCATGTGTTATATTATACTGTTATAATATGTTCTTGACGTTTTTTTAAAGTATGAATTTTGTCTTAAATATACATTAAAATATGAAAATTTTATTCAATCATACTCAAGTTAGAAATTCATATTTTTAAAAATATAAATAGTAAACAAAATATATCAAAGAATTTTAAGATTTTTACAGAATTAAAATTGGGTCAGTTTTTCTCTAAATTTTATCACAATGAAGAAAGGTATAAAAACAATTCGTTTCTGACCACTTTTACGTTAGAACCACTTTAAATTTAATATTTTTTCAAATTTAGAGAACTGTTGTCATTAAAATACAAAATGATTGGACAAATTAAAAAATGATTTTGATTTATTAACTATACATATTTATATTTTAATTGAAGTCAATTTCATTAGTAGTTTTTTCAACTTAAATATCCATGAAAGTATAATATTTTTATAACATAAACAGTTTTTGAAATTTTAAAAATTACTTCTGTTAAAACATATTTAACTTGTTAATGATTAAATTCATTATTCAATATTAATACCCATCTAAGCCCAAGTCCTACTATTATACATTTATACCAGATGATTTAGTGGCTTGTATCGTTTTGAGTTACTTAAAGTAGTGATCATAATATTCATTAACATAATTCTGTGAATACATTTACATTTTCCCGATTAAAAATAAAATCCTTCATATGAACATTATAATATTAGAACCACAGTATAACAATATTTTTTCAGTGTATGAAATTTATCTAATTCTCAAATGTTTTTCTCCTCTAAAAACCAGTTATAGCTATATATTAAACTATATTCCTTAACTTTTTCTACAATGACTATAGAGAGTTATGAGTAGGGTTTGGATTTGAAGGCAATATAATTAATAAAAAAAGTATTTAAAATGTAAAAAAAGGCATTTAATTTATTTTATTTTAATTGATTATCTTTTAGTTACAGAAACTTTTGAGATTGGAGAATTTTCAGTCTAGTGATTCTATTTTTGACAACATTGCCATCTTCTATTTGGATATACTAATTAAATACTAAAAGTTTGTGACTGAAGACATAAACTAAAAGTAACACGTTAAAGGTGATTATAATAATTTTAAATTAAAAATAATAATGTTGTTTTTGTATTTGTATTTTTATATTTTAAGTTTAGAAGATATTGTTTCATTCCTATCTACCCTAAGTACAAAATACATCATTAGTTAATATCTATTTTTTGTTTTTACAAGATTAAAAACCTAGATAAGAATAATAATTATTTGATTTTCCCCTTAATAAAAGTAATAATTACGCAGAACTAAATTTACTTACTTATCACTATATTCTTTGTTTATTTTCACATCTTTTATGAGTTTTATTATGTCAGAATTCTACAAAACCTATCCCTCACTTTTATAACAACTCTCATTTCCCTCAACAATATTTAGGATCTTTGTACTCAAAAATAAACAACATTTATTTCTAAATTAAAACATGTCCACTAGAATTTAATAGCACTATACATAATATTATTTGAATAACATTTTATTTTAAAATTAATTTTTATAGCTATAATGATTTAGACAATTGCTTTATTCTCATAGAATTAATAACACTTTTCCATTTCATTTTTTATTATATTAATAAATAAATTAAGTACTTTTTCTAACAGATTTATTATTATTTTATTAAAATGTATTAATTACATTACACATGAAATATTCCAACCATATGAGTGCTTTAAGCTAAGTATACTAGTATAGTTTTGATTCCATATGATATTTATTCTTTTATTCCATAAATTAGTTACATTATAAAAATAATATACCGGTATAAAAAGAAGGTTACATATTATAAATAAAAACTTAAATATTTATACTCCTTAATTCAAGCTTAGAAAATCAAATAATTAAACATAAATAAAAGAATACAAGAGATTTTTTTAATTACCGTATTTAATAAAAATATAATAGTATAAAATAATGAAAAAAGTGGAAAATCCTACTTAAACTTATACCAAGGGTATAGTTAGGTATGTCTTGTATATAATGGTTGCCAGTGAAATGTTTTAATAGTGTGTTGAAGTACAAAATATGATTTTTGGTACTTAGGAAGTCTAAAGTAAGAAGCCTATAATATACCAATAGTATGATTGTTAATTAAGAACTGGTAATTAACTAAAACGTTTTTTGCCTAGAAATGTCAGTTAATTAATATACTCATAAATATTCAAGAATCTTGCTTGAAAGTACCAGTAGATGATAGTGAACAAAAATACATGTATATATTCCCAAGAGGTCAGGTTTTTAGTTTATAGGTTTTAAAAAAAGTTTTATGAAATGAATTTTGTTCTTAGTTGTGCTGGAATGATATAATGATATGATTAGATAAGAATTAATTTGTGATCTATAAAATAATATTATTGTGATACAATGATACCTATCATTGCATTCAAATTTAACACACTTATTATAGTGACCTATGCTATAGCCAAGGTTCACTTAATACCTACTGTACAGCAAGGTGTTACCCATTTGACCAGCCTTCTTTTTATTTGAACTGATATAGGTATATAATTAATTATAGCTACTGTTTAGTGTATCTATTATACCTTTAAAATTAATGACAAAACAATACTTACTTGACATTATTACTTTATATTTTATAGTTGAAATATTATTTATCTAAACATATTTGTTTACATATAATTGTTAATAAAACTAAATTCATATAACTACATAATTTGTGGTATTGAAATAATACCTACAATTTTGAATTTATTACCAATAGTATTAAAATATGAACAATTAACATTATCATCTTCTAATAATCAAAGAGTATTATTTACAAAAAACAGATATTTTATAGTCAATATGCCAAAAAATTAACCTGTGATTTTAATTATTAATAATATCATAATTTAAATGTTTACAGGTATCATGGATAACATTCACAAATACAATAGAGAACAATTATTCTTTTATGAACTTCTGAAAGATATCCAAGAAGATATTCATTTTTTAAATGATTCACCAGGCAAAGTTTATATAACTTTAACAGACCATTTGAAAAATGTGAACAAAAGAGTACCTGATCCATTTATACCAGAAGAACTTGTTGAAATGGAAGAATGTATAAGAAATGCAGTGAAAGACCTTACTGATCTTGATCTTAACATTTATCTCTGTACGGGAGTTGTTGTTTTATCAGAATATTTAGATTCCCCAGAAGAAATGTTTTCTTATATTGGAAAATCAAAGAGATGCAAATAATTTGTACTTCAAAGTATTTTTTAGTGATTCTCATTCGTTATATTTATTTATATCATATGTGATTTAAAATGATAAGTAGGACTCGGAAGTTGATGCATTTTGCATTTTTTTTTTGGAATTTTTTAGACAATGCTCTCCTGTCCAAAATGTGTTTCATAGTAAAATAGAGTAAAATATTTAAAAAAATGTATTTCTATTAATTTAAAAGTATTAATTTGTAATTTTTTTATCGTTTTTAAGGTCATAAATTTCCGAGCCCTAATGATAAGTATTTCCTTCTCAAAAGATTTTTTTCTTGATTGTGAATCAATCAATATGAATAATATAAAAAATTAGGATATATAAAATTAAGTTCTTAAGTTATTTTTAATTCAAGTAACTAGTAATATTGGATGTTGTATTGGCATGTAATGTCTCCGTCGTACACATATACAACACAACAAATTTTTATTTGCCAGTTTCAAAAGTATGCTGTTGGTCTTGATATTGAGAGTGAATTGACCTATTATAAAATTTAAATGTAAAATTATTATCTAGGGATCCACATAGCCTTTTATTGATATTATTTTCAAGTAAATTATGACCTTTTTGAAACTCTAACCTCTAACTAACAGCATACTTTTGAAAGTGGTGAACGAAAATTCGCTATGTCAAACGTGTGTAAAATGTAGGCAACACATGCGAGTACAACGCAAAAAAGTACAAAGTAATAATAATGACTAAGTAAATCTGAAATCACAAATTTTTGCTAAATTTGTTACTTAATATTATAGGTATACTTTTAGAGGATATTTATAGAAGTAGATTTTATTAACAACTTACAAATATCATAAATATCATAAATAAATACAAGAACATTTAAAACCTAGAAACGATAAAAGTACATTTTTTTCTGATAAATTATTTTTTCATTTTGTATTTATACATTGAAACTTTTAATTTACTAATTTAAATTATACTATTAATACTTATACTTATTAAATAACAAATTGAAAAATTTATTTTTTAATGTAATATTTAAATGTTAATAGTTACAGTATTATTCATAGAAATATATCATTATTTTTAAGTTTATGAAATTCTAAACCTGTTTAGTTGTTAAAGTTAATAGCTTGTTGTAATGTACTTTGCAAACTAACTTCATAAACTAGATTATAATAATGCAGTTAATAAACAAATTGTTAATAAATATTTACATTTAAGTATTTAACACATTTTACAAAAAATATAGTAATGTATGAATATATACCTACATACTTACATATATTGTATGAAAAAGTATATATTTATCATTTATTAATATTATATTATTATACCATTTAAGTAAGATTTTATTGAAAAATAAATAATAGAGTGAGAATTCAAATTAATACTGTATAGTTATAATTGATAAATTATGTAAACATTATTATTTGTTATTAAATTTCAAATATATTTACAAATTTACAAGTATCATATATTCTGTTTGTATAATGTTACCTTTACACAAAAAATATATTTGAATAAATATATGATGGTCTATGTCTCTACGATTATGTAAACATAATATAATCATTCTCATTATGTCATAATGTATTTTTATACTTTAAATCACTCATTTATAAAAACCTATTGCTATACAGAGAGCAACCTTTGCTGTTTTTATAATTTATAATGTTTTAATGTTATAATAGGAGCAATAATTATTGAAAGTGGACAGTATAGAAATCAAAAATATAAATTTTGTCAACTAGGTATATCAAAATAATATCAAAGAATTTATAGGTACTTGAAACATTAAACATTTAAAAACTACTAAAAGTGAACCATTTATTCTAATAATTAATGATAGGATAAGTAAATAATATAACGTTTAACCATATTATACATCTATTGAATTGTAGTTATAGTTAAAGATATGTAGATAGTACATTCCAATAATCCAATGTAGGAACCTGGTGCAAAATTACTTACAGTTATTTACTAGGCGAGTTAAATTATTACTATATACTATTTGGTGTTTTTTATCTAACAGAAATAATGAATATAACTTATGGTAATAAATTTATAGGCTACCTAATTAATATATTTTATAAAAATGTGTTTACATTTTAATCCTTTAGTAATTTATGTTGATTTTGAATCCTCAATTCATAAAGTAGTTAATATAGTTTAGTCATTAATAAAAAATACCAAATATCGTTTTCATTGAGGACAGTTGTGGTAAATGGCAATGAAAAATCCAAGAACATGGATTTATATCAGATTGCTAAAATAAATCTAATGAAGTATGACAATTTTTTTTAATTGGCTTTTTAAATATTAACAAAATTGGAAATTTAAAAATTTGAAAAATAAAATTATATGTCTACCCTTTACAATATTTAAAAATGATTTAAAATACAACTTATTAATTTTAAAATTACTATTTACTATTATAAAGGTAATACTAGGTACCTAATTTTGAAGGGTTTTTATTTTTATTATTATTATGTTTTTAATAATTATTAAGCCTGTACAGAGAAATGTAACTTATATTTTGAGCAAAACGATAAATGTAGATTTGAACAAGTATCGGAAAACCTACATGATTAGTTGTAGATAACATTTTTTAATTTTCAAAAATGGGTTTGATTATAAAATTGAATCTAGTTTGTACTTTGAGACTTTGAAAGGTTAAATTAAAAACTTGTTATTACTATAACAGGAAAAACAAACTGGAAAAACTGGAATTTTTACGAAAATCAAATTTTTGACAAAATCGATTTTGTTTTATTGGTGTAACTTGTAAGCGAATAACCTTAGATACTTTAAATTTTTACCAAATATTTTGATAGTCGTTTTTTTTTACAATACAATTTTCAAAATATTTTTACTTTTTTTGAGCTATTTATAAGAATAAAAAACTTTTTTTAGGTTTTTTTTTATGAAAAATGTCGATTAAAAATTATTTATGGAATAGAAATGCTTGAAAAGTTAATACAAAGCTTCTCATAAAGTTGTTAATTTTCTGATTCAAAAATATCGAAAATCCAAACAATATTTTTGATAGGACATAGGTAATCGTTTAAAGTTAGAATTTTGACCAAATTTATAAAAATCACGAATTAATTATAAATAATTTTATAACTGAAAATTCATAAAAAATTTTGTTTTTATACCTAAGATTTAAAAATTAAACTTAAGGTTCTTTATTAGTTTTTTCACCAAGTATTGAATAAAATTCTACTGGTAATACCAAATTAATTTTTTATGCACATTTAAAATTCAAATAATATTTAGCCATTTAGGTACAACATTTGGCCATAAAATAATTATTCCTCCTAAAACAATTTTTAATATTTTATTGGATTAAAAAAAAATATATAAATAGACACTTGAAAATTTAGATAATATTTAGATTATAATTTTCATTAAATAAAAAATTTTTCAATTTTCTTAGTTTTTTTCTCTGAATGTTGATCAGAAATTCAGAAATTATTCGTTGGTCAAAATCGTTGAAAATTTAATACAAGATCCTACATAAGTTATTCGTAGGTATCTATATTTGTATAAAAATATTAAAAATACATAGGCAACATTTTTTTTATATGCATTTGAAGTTAAAATTTTGACGAATTTCAAATTTTCTTTTTGCAAAAAATTATTAACTGTCTATTTTGCAGCTGGAAATTCATAAAACTTTTTTGTATCTAACTTTTGAAAATGTAATACTAAGTTTCAGTATCATAATAATTTTTGTTTGCAATGATGATATATCATTAAATTTTAATTTAACACAATTATAATAGTTACCCAATAGACCCCTAATCTACAATAGACCGATTTCCACTTACCTACCTTTTTTTTTAATTGTTTTTAATTATGATTTATTTTCTCAATCTATCTATTATTTTGAGAATTCTCTAGAATCTAGGGATATGTATAAATTATGTAAGGTTATAATCTCATATAATACCTAAGTTTGCTATCACAATAACGACAGTAACGGGTAAATACAAAATATGTAAGTAAATTAAAGTCGCTACTTACTTAGTTACCTACCTAAAACATAGCGCTATATAGCGACTCTATTTATAGATGATATTTATTATTAGTATTAATGTATTATACATGCCTTCATAACATTTTAAACACTGAACGAGTAATTTAACGTTTACTATTTTTTACAATTGGACGCAATCAAAACATTAAAAAGGGAAACATTTTTTCGTTTATACTTTTATACATGACCTTTAGAAGCAATTGACGGTTTCTGAGATATCAAATATTGAATAAAATGAATAAAACTAACAAAAATAATTACCTAAATTATCTAATATATTATGGATTAGTCTTAATAAGTTATGTATGGACTATATTCATAATGATTTATTTACAATAAATGGTTCAAGATATAATGTCCATTATATGAAGCGTATGATAATGTTAGTGTGCTTACCTATATACTGTGTAGACTGCACAGTGTAGTATGTACTGTGTTTGCCATTTAGATAATACAAAAACGTATCAATGGCCTATTGGTTTTCGAGAAAATGGGAAAATAATACTGTAAGAATATGTAGGTAGGTATACCTATCTGGTTATCTATAATTTACACCAATACATAAAAGTGTACGGTTTGGAACCCGTGAAATATCTATACTTCCATTCTTCATTAGTTCATTAATAAAGAAAAACTTAAACAATATCTGCAGACTAGAATAATAAAAAGTATATTTAGGATTTCTATTAACGTAGTTGAACTTTGAACAGGGCAAAATTTGAAGCTTGAATTTAAAATCACAAGATTTTGTTGCATCGGATTCGAACGATCGAACGTGTATACCGCCATCGAAAATTTCGATAGATGAATTGCGATAGGTAACAATAATTTTACTGATTCTTTTAAGTTATACCTATTTATAAAATTAGGGTCCGAATTAATTATAATAATATATAATATATATTCTCTAAAAAAAAACATACATAATATGTTTTCTTTTTATTCTATTAAAAATGTGAAAAAAATGTGAGAATATCATAGTGGAGTAAATATGTATATATTATATGTACGGAATACGGATTGAATCATTTATATAGACTATAAAAATTAAAAAGACTGATTTGAACATGTTGTACAATGGATAAATTCCCAGTATAGGTACTATTTTTATACTAAAAATAAATAATATAATAATTTTATTTTTATTTTTATTGTTGTATATGCTTTGTATCAATGAATTTAAGCATTAGTTGATGGTTCCAAATCTGTAGTTACAACGGATAATGTTTTGCATGACTAATTAATTGAGGTGTATTGTAATACAAAACATTTAAAAAAAAATCAACATCATCATGTTCCACAAAATTATTTATTGCAAATTTTTTGATTAGCTCTGATTTTTTTTTCTAATTATTCCGCTGTAAGTGGTTATTTTATTTGTTTTGTTCTCTAGATATTAGAGGTAACTTGCATAGCGTATCGTATATGATTAAGAAATTAAATGTATTATAATACATATATATTATAATGACGTACAATTATTAGAATTATAAATGATAATTTTTGCTTATTTATAGAAGTGTAAATATATAAAATGTAGGTACCTATTTTATAGTAGTCAGTAGTGTACTAAAGTAAGTATCTATTTATTAAAATAATATTTGTGCAGTAAAAAATTATCAAAATTACATTTATAGAACATGTCATATACATGTTTGGCATTTTTAAAAATGTTTAGGTATTTCAAGTACAAAGACAATCTTGACGCACGTGAAAAATAAGCACCTATAGTAGAAAATAAAAGTAAATTTACTATATCTGATAACTAAGTCACTTATACATAATAATAACTTGGGTTGTATTATGAGAAGACAACTGGTCACTACTGGTAAATAGTCGCACACTCGCACGATTCGAGTTCGCATTATGACATAATGCCGATAGTCGATCCACGTCGTACAATTTACGATTGTTGTTAGCGTTCATGGCACAAAACTGTTCCGCCCAAGTCCAGTTTTTTATATAATATTTTTTTTTATTATAATTACATTTTACATTATCATACATTTTTGTATTTTGTGTGCGATTGTGTATTATTGTCGAAGAGTACCGATGACAATGAGTTAATTAAATACGTATTGAAATTGTATTAAAAAAAAAAAAAAAATTCGTAGAGCCATAAATTAAGATATATATATTTATTATAGATAAATACATCGGTATTAAGTGAGAAATATAGGCACTGGGTATGGAATGAGATTAAATGAAATCGGGTGTCTAGTATCCACTAAAATCTATTTGTATACCTACCTATATGTAATTAGAGAGTACCTAATATACGATTATATGATATATATCTTTCTATTTTGTGTACCTATGTGAACTCCAATAATAATGTCTCTACCACTTTGTCTGCTATTCAAATGACTGAAGTCGGTGAAAAGTGATACATATTTTATACATAAAATTGTTCTTCGCAGATCAAGGATTAGTTTTTCAATAACACTTATGCTGCTGTTATTCATATGGTCATCAAATAATATTCCTTATTCGGAATTCCTTCGTTTATCATTTAACTGCATAGTTTTATCACTCAAATCTGTTGACGTTGGATGTTAGACAATTTCAAGCTATATTTATAATTTTTATTCAAACTCATTGGCAATTGTATCAACTCACAATTCACATATTTTATAAGCTAAATGACGTGTTAAACTTAATTTTAGAATTCTAATTTGTAAATTCTGTAGTGTCTCTTCTTTTTCCAAATGGTTCAAACCAATGTTTTTTTTGAAAATATATTAAGCAGTTATATTTTACGAATCGTGAGAATAGTGAATGAGTATCCATCATCATTTTTAATTCATTGAGGACTAAATAAATTACTTTTTACGTAATGTAGGTACCTATGTAATTTGATAATTGTTTTTTTTCTAATTTAAATTTATTATAATATTATTATCAATCAAAATTTGAATTGGACTTATTTCTTTTTTTTTTTTAATAAATTAATATTTATAATGAAATGCATTTTAACTTACCTATGAGTATTTTTATGTTTTTATAAACTCCTTTTGAGATACGTGTATAGACTACTTAACATACATTTACTGATTTACTACAGGATTATTATTGTAGTCACTTCTTGTAATTTTTTAAACCCTGTTGTCTTATCATATAATATTTTAATGTTATTTGATTCGCAATAATTGTATCGTTAATTTATTACGTCTTACGTACACGCGCCATCATTCAACAAATCAAATGATCGGAATCTTATAGTAAAGTTGACCAAGATATCAATTCGATGTAATGAACACAAAAGTAATAAACAGGACCGTCGAAAAAATTAGTATTTATCATGTTTTTGGCATTTTATTTTTATCGCATGTGTTACACATACTCCTAAACAAGGACACACGTTTTGGGAACCAGACTTACAATTTTAATGCTATTCTAAAAAAAAATCATGAACATCTTAAAATTAATTTAAATTACCCAATATAGACATAATATTGTTGTGTTTATAAATTACTAATAGTATTTTAAATTCTGAATGGAGCCAAGAATATATTAATTTTGCATAACGATGTGTGTTTTTTTTTCTGCCAACGTCCTTTAAAGTATTAAAAATACTTCAATATTCAACTTATACAATATACATATTATTTTCAGGTAAGAAAATGAATCTAGTTTAAAAGGTAAAAAAGTCACCGTACTTTTTAAAACCAGTTTTGATATGTTTAGATGTTCTTTTGTATACCTAATTGAGAAATTAATAACCAGAATAATCATGTAAATATAAGCAATTTTCACAAAATATTAGTATTTTCTATAAATTGTATAATCTTCAAATATTTGTATTGTGTTATTGATAGATATTTAACATTTTCGATTTTGTTCTCTATAAATGTTGACAAAAATAATGCTAGGGAAAAATATTATTATAATATTTTTTTTTCACAATTGCTCGTATAATATTTAGGTAAAGATGAATTTCGTTTATATAAAACTATCAAATTTTACTGTTTGATTATTTATTTTTATTTTTAAATACCAATAAGAATTATTCTTATCCAATATTATAATATTAACTACCTATTATATAACTCAATTTATTAGTACGTTGCTTAAATTGGTATTCAAGTTGAACCTATATCAAAATTTTAACTAGAATTAAAATAATTTTAATTTTTTCTTTTTCTTTTATTTTAAATCATGAGTCATTATACATATTATTGTTATACTGTTATTGTATTGATTGTCATTTGTCATAGTTAGTTTAATTAGCACTTTCTTATAATTATTATCCAGTAACTTCTATTAACTATATGACATATGTATAAATAACTTTTAAAAATGCATGTTATATTACAATTCATAACATAAATAAAATACGAGTATGCCGCCACTTCCGCCATTTATGTATTAAAGTACAATTTTTTGTTTACTGCCTGCCATCTACAATATCAATTAATAAAATATAGTAATTGGTATCTTATAAACCGTAGAATTAAAAAAAAATAAAATGCGATAGATATAAATTTAACGTTTTTCCAACAGTATTGTACATCTTAAACATAATATTAATGTTGTACTCATTTTAACCAGTTTATAATAAATCATGGAGTGAAATATGTGTCGTGGTCGTTTTGGCTGCAAATAAGTATACTGTTCAGAATTAATGAATTCAATTATGTTGGCCGGTTCGATTTAATAAATACGAGCCGTGTTCGTATATATTATTAGGTATAATATATAGGGTTTGTAAGTAATACGCATAATAATAATTTCTAAATATATTTCAAGTAACTCGTTGTAACACTACATAATTGTCGAGTAGTTCTATTTGTAGGTATACACATTATGTTCATTTTTATTTACAAAAAAATAATTCCTCGATGAATTTATTTCATGTTTTACAACATATTGAAACTACACAATATTTTGGAATAGTTGCTTTTAGTAATTCAAGCATCGTTGAACAAAATAAATAATAATAAATGTAATGTGAACAAAGTAAAGTCATTTTTTTTTTTCAAAAGATTCTGATGAAATATTGAATGATAGGTACAGTTCAATAAAGTAAAAAATGATAAAAATTCATAGAATAGCATTGAAAACCATTAAAAAGCTCATGAAAGTTGTAGGTTAGTACACAATTTATTTTTATCACATTAATAATATTTTATACAAATTTAAATTATATTGATAAAACAATATATATATATAATACTATGGGTGATTCATTTAGGTATCGAAAAATATTCATTATATTAAAGATTTTCCAAAAAAAAAAATTACCAAACTTCCAATCAAAAAAAAAAAAAAAAAATATTATTTAAAAAATATAGGTAAATTATAATTAAAACATATTTAAATCTAAAAATTTGTGCATATAGTTATTCATTTGAACAGTCTTAGCAATAGAATATAATATAATACAATTTTTAAATATTTTAGTTTTTATGTTTAATGTTGATAGTTTGATATTTTGTCCAAATCTAAAAATAAAAAACAACATAATTATATAACATTTAACATCGGTGTATTCTACTTATAATATGAATCAATTTCGTAGTTGTTGGTATTGTTTTATCGCATTTTATTACTATATTAGCTTATAGAAAAAAGAGTAAATGATTGTACACCATGCTAATGTATAACTATATATAGTGAGAAGCAAAAACGATTGTTGTAAGCCGGTATTTACTTAATAGGTACTTAGTAACAATATAAAATATTTAGTCAAGAATCATATGGTGTTTGAATATAAATAATAATATTGAATAATAAACTATCGAAAATATCCATTATGTATTATTTTATATAAAAATTATGATTAACAGTGTGACGTATGAGAGCATCGAGGATAAGTTTCCAGACATTATAGTTTGTACTGTTTGTAGTATATATAGTAGATACTAGGTACCTATCTATTATCTAATATAAAAAAATAATTTTAAAAGGAAATTAATATGCAAACATTTGAACAAAACATTTCAAGATATGATTTAATCTTATTACGAACAAAATTTAAACACAAATATATCTATCTTATAAAGTTTTTCGTGTTAGTTAGTTAGTGATCTACACTGTCTAATGCATTAAATACCTATAGTATAATACATTGTCACGCACACGTAAAAAATAATCAATATATCTATTATCTAACGGTTTAGGTACCTAATGGCTGCGGTTGGTCTGCAGTATTTTGAAATTTGAATATATATTGCTTCAAGATATATATATATTTTTCAATATTTTTTTTCCGTAATAATAATCAAATAAATATCATTAATTTATAATGAATTTATAACTATAGTTTCTTATTGCTTTCCTAAAACCTTAACCTATATCAGTGGTTTTCAGCTGGAAGTAAGCGGAAATCTTATAAATAGTACGTGATGTGACTCTTCGTGGAAAAAATTAAACTGTGGCTTTTTCATAATTTAAATTATGTAATAAGACTTAAGGCATCACGTTTTACGATGTACGTACGATATCACTTAACCCGTTTATAGCACCACCTATGACGTGGAAGCCTGTTTATATTTCTACCAATTAAAATTAAGATTTTCTTTCAAATTGTTGCCTTCGTGAAATTTTCAAAATTTGTATGTTGTATACTGAGATATAATATGGCTGAAAACCGCTTATCTGAATGTTTAGAATTATCACATTACATATTAAAACAATTATGTTATTAAACATTATAGATTAGTTTTCACTAATTACTAATATGAATAATACTTAAAACTTAATTTAAAAAAAAAATAGTATAGTATATAATTAATATCTTATTTGAATTTTATCTAACAATATTATAAATACATTATTATAGTTATCTAAATATTATAAATTATTGTAATAACTAATACATCATTAGTAGGTAATGTAATATGAATAATATTAATATTTTGTACACTATTATGTATTTACTACCTTCATTGTGGTTTAATGTATGATCATTATTATCATATAATTAGTATTAAAATGTTTTTAGTTATGTAAAAAATGTATACACAAACATCTAAGGTGGATTTATATAGAAAATATAATATTATGTAATTTATAAATTGATGATATTGATGCAGTGGAGCTTAAGTTCCTACATATTTTATCGACTATTGTTCAACTTTTAAATGATAAGCTACAACAGCAAATAAGCACAATCATATTATATTCCACCAAATATAATAGATTCGTCGTACCTCGCATAACAGTTATAACTTACAACAATAAGTATCAATGATTAAGTTAATTATTTCATCAATTACCCACAATAGTTCAATTGAACTTTTGACAATTGACTACCTGCGGTTATATTTACGTTTGGCGCCTCTGCATTGATGTCTAATATTTTATAAATATATATATAAAAAAAAAAATATTATTATTTTTTCATGGATAGATATTAGATATATTATATGTTTATAATATTAATTAAATCAAATATAGTTGTAGTTACAAACTAGGCATTTTATTCATAATTTGTAAACCTCCTGAAAAATATTGTTTAATTTTGCTGTTTTTTTTTTTTTAGTTTTCTCTGTAATCATTTACCTTTATCGAATCATTACGTATCGTGCAGTCGTCTTTATAACAGTTAAAAATGCCTACGCATATTGTGTCTAACCTATAGCCTTACAATCCAAGTGTTACGTACATCGCGTATCCAGACTTTTACAAAATAAAATAAATAAAGGGTGAAAATGTGCAATAGGTGCATCTCTATACTCAAGAAATCGTCGAAACCGGAAACGTAGTGTAGGTAATAGCCAATAGGTATATTACGAGTATTAGGTAGGTTAGGTATTAGGTATCCTACAGCCGATTTCGTATACCTATACTCATAGGCGTGCACTGCAGGGGGGATGCCGGGTATGCGGAGCCAGCTTGTTTTTTGTTTTTTACTTTTTAGTTAGGAGTTTATAAACGTTTTTATAAACAGAAATCAGTTTAGAAATTTTGACAGTTCAGGCTACGTATTGTACCTATTTATTTAGAATATTTGTTAGATGATTTGTATAACTGTCTTGAAAATCGATTTAATAAGGAAACATTAAATTTAATTAGTGCAATTGGTCATTTAATAGAACCAAAAACTGAAGAATTTGACATAGAATTACTTTCACGGAAGTTTGTACTTAATAGTGACGAATTAGAAGGTGAATTAAGACTTCTACGTTCTTTGCCTGATTTTGTAGTAGAACCATCAAACAAAACAATTCATCAGTGGTTAGAAAAATTATCAACTAGTAAACATTTTGTTAATGTAAATAAAGCGTTGAAACTTTTTTCTACCATTCCTGTCACAAGTTGCTCTTGTGAAAGAGCTTTTTCCAAACTAAGTTTGGTAAAAACAAAATTAAGAAGCTGCATGTTGCAAGAAAGATTGGATGCAATGATATTGATATTTCTAGAACAAGAGCAAGCATCACAGATAAATTATGAAGATGTAATTGATGAGTTTAAACATTTGCATCCTTTTGACAGAAGATTAGAATTATAATGAAGTATTAACTAAATTAAATTCATATTAATATATTAGTAATAAAATACAAAGTTCAAATTATATTTTAACTATTATATTACTTACATACACCATATATTATATTTACTATTATTATCTTACTATAATACTATTATTCTGACAACTTTGTAGTTATGTGATACATTTTTTTAAAAAATAATTCTGATTTATGTTTTTTTGAAGGGAGATACCTACTAAAAATTGAGATATTTTTAAATGTATAGGCATCCCCTGCGAAAAAAATCTGCGCACGCCTATGCCTATACCCATCCGCGGCTGCTGCACAAGTGCACAAAGAAAACGCGATTATATAATACATATAATATTATAATAATGTACCGTGGCAAGCGTATATACCGCCTAATTGAGATACTGTTCGCGGCGTGTGGCGTTAGTGTCGCACGCGTCGGGGAAAACCTCTTTAGACGCGGTACCACGCTCGCGGAAAGCGGTTGAAAGCAGTTGGCTGACCGACAGCGACGGGGACGTTTGTCGTGCGGTGCAGTCATGTCCGTCCGGTTCTGAGCGTTCGGTGTGCGGTCCACGTGGGTTTTTGCGTAAGTTCAAAACGACGATGTCGACGTTTATTATCGGTCCGGTGGCGGACGTTCACGTCACATTATTTTTATCGAAAAAAAAATATTAATAACAATAAAAAAACTATCGTATTTTTTGCGTAAAAAAAAAAAAAAACCAACAACAGAAGAAATAAATAAATAATAATAACGACACAACGGTATTATACTATCGTCTGAATTTACTCGAGTTTTAATTCTGTCAAAAAGTTTTCTTACATTACTGTATTAACTTTCTACCGTTTATTTTGCCGACCGTTTATATTATTTCGTTAAAACCAATGACGTAGTATTATTATTGTCTAAACTATATTATTCTAAACTGGCGTTTACATATTTTTAGTTTTTTACTACCATATTATCGCGGAATTGTAATCCAGTTATTTAGTGAAGAATTTAATTTTAAAATCACCTAAATTATTAAAATTCAATAAAACGGTTATTAGCAACATCACTTGAAGTACAATCATGCGGATGTATTGCCAATGGCATGTCCGAGAGCTGTCGATGAAATAACTGGCTGATATAATGACGACGACCTAAATTTTTATTTACGAGAATAATAGATGAAAACCATTTTGAATTATTCATTCTGAGGCACTGCTATACTATATAGGTAAGGAAAAAGTTATGAACATAATTAACTATATAACTTTGTAATTATATTAAAAAAAATTATGTGGAAATGTTTATAGATACGTTATTTTGCTCACGTTCGTCTGTTGTAGATTAATTTGTAGTGCCTAACCTTAAAAATTGTATCTACAAAATTTTTTTCTTAAATGCTTGTATAAATAATGTAATATTTCGTATATAATTTAGAAATGCGTAATAACTACTTATAGGTAACGTAGATTAGAATTTATTAAATTAAATTTATTAGAATCGAATTATGATCAACCATTATTTGAAACCTATAATTTCAACAAATTAATTATTAGTATTTTTCTTGATTCGGTATTGTTTCATTTGAGTTGGTCAGTTCATTTCAATAATTTATTTATTTATTTTGTCATCCGTTAGTGTTTCTAACTTAATCTAGGAATATTATTTAAGTGCATTCAAAGGATATTCCACATAAAATATTTCGAACATTTTAAATTAAGAATGCCTGTAGGTGCCTTAATATTTTAATAAACGTTTCATCGATCAACCTATATAATTTAAAATTAAACATTTAATATTTACCATACAAAATTAAGGTCATATTTTTAAAATTGTTGCAAACTAAACAGTAAAAAACCACCAAAAAGCCAAAAATAAACGTGAACATTATTTTCAAATATTTTGAACTAATGCATTTATTACATTAACTATGCATTTCAGGTATTTTTAAATTAAAAAAAAATTATAATAATAAATTATAAACATATGTATAAAAATTATAATTTATATTATATAGATTCCAAACACTAATCAACTATAGGTATATTTATATTACTATTATTTTACTCTTGCAATTTTTCAAATTTATTTATCATGCCGTTAGCGCGTAAGAGCTTAATAATATAAATTTGAATTAATAACACGTTGCGTATTATACGCGTGACTGTGAAACAGTCCTTAAGAGCTATTTTTTAAAAGATTTAATTGTTATATACTTATATATGCGTTGTAAGTATGTTAGTTAGATATATTCAACTATAAATCTTAACTCAGGGTAAATCAAAAGTTGTTTTATTTTAGTTATTTTTTCACAACTTTTATTTTATAAACATTTTCAACTTCGTAACACGACATAAGCAATACTATATAATACTACAGAATACTATATTTACTCGTATATGTTATATAGTATATTCACCGAAAGTATAATACACACATGGTACCATTAGTACCTAATCGTTTTCTTGACCATGATGATTTATTATTACTTAAGATGAGTGCTTGTACTTAACATCAATGTTTCAGTATAATTCAGTTTTTTTATAAATAGGTTTCAAATTTGGTATTAGATCAATTGAAGTAACTGAACTACATATTTAGTAACAATATAGGTACTCATAAAGCAACGAAAATCGTTGATTAGTGTGTATATTTTTACAATTAGTGTGAAGTATTTATTTTTTAGATTTTTAAGTTCTGAGTATTTATATAATGAAAATATAAACGACTGTTTTTTTTTTTAATTTTAAATTAATACTTTGTAGGTGGTCGATATATTATTTAATTATAAATTGATTTCTATTTGAATGTTTCAAGCTTATGATTATTTTTAATTATTTAGTGAAAATGCATAACTTATTAATAGGTAATTTATACTTAAAATTTCTGTCGATTTGCTTTCAAATTGTTTTTATATTGTAATTTTAGGTAAGTAAGTAGGTATTTACCAAAAGTTGAAATATTTATCCAAGATTAATCCATATATTGTACAATTTGTATTATCTATAATTATATTGAAGCATTACTACTTATGAAATATACATATGCAACTGAAATGTTTTAAAGTTAAATTTGTTTATAGAGTTTATTTGCGTATGATAAACTTTATTCTTTTACAGTGGATACACTCATTTTATACGCTGTTACTAAAACTCAATTGAAGAGATTTCAGATGTAAAGCTCCTGATTTTTTGATATTATTATTATGTTTTTAATGCGTTTGAAGCTTCCATTGACAGCTTTTTAAGTTTTGTTAATATAAGAGTAGCTATATAGCTTAGCAAAAAAAAAAAAACTATCATAGTACTATAATCAATACCTAATAAAATAACTGTTTGGTTATACTAGTAAAAATTTTAACACTACTTAGTTTTTATAACTTTGAGACATAGAACTAGTTTTAACCAAGACGTTATTTTGTATTTTAAGTAAATAAAACATTAACTTTAATTTGATTATAAGGGATTAATTTCACTGTATGAATATCATTTAAAATAAACCACACTTAATTCAAAACTGGTTTGCCGATTTTTATATTCAAATCTGGAACTTTATTTTATTGTTCATGTGGATATATACCTATTTTATAACTTGTTTGTTAGCATTTATTTGGAAATTAAAAGTAGTTTATAGACAATTTTAAAACGTCAATCGAGGATGACATTTCTTTCTGTTGCTAATCTATTAAAATAATACCTTTATAAAATATTTTATAACATTAAAGTAACCATAAATTATTTGATGCTGAATAGTTGGCAGACGGCCAGACAATATTGTTGTTTTGATGGTTGAAGTAGTCTGTGTGCGAAAAACAAACTTGTTTTACCAGAATGAATATATTAGAATTCCTTTTACCTAAAAGTACTTTAAACTAGTAAAGAAATGTCGTTTATGAAATAATAAAAATAAAATAAATTTGATCGTTTTGTTTACTTCTGACAGACTGTGATCATCATTAAGAATCGACTAATAAATAAATTATATAGGAACAAGTGTTTATGTCAACGACAAACAACTAAAATTAAAATTGATTTGAAAAATCTTTTTAAATTTTATTTACCAGTCATAGTGATCATAATATAATTATAATTTTTAAGAAATAACTAGAAAATTTATTTTGTATTATTAACATAATGGACTAAGGTACAAAATATATTTAAATATGCACATTTTAAAATAGGTAATACATTTTGAACATTTAGGTTTTTTAATTTCTAAATAATTATCTTATTAGATAAAATATCTATAGACTTTAGTGTTTAGGAATATTTCTTCCAGCAAAATGTGTTTAACAATACATGAAACACTAACATAAATAAATATATTATTCTTCCACTCATTAGGTATATACGATTAAAAAAATCAAATCACAATATTATTGCAAATTTTTTTAATATAATAATTTAAGCAAGTAGATAATAATAAAAAAAAACAATACATTTTAATCGGTATAAGAGATTGTTTTAGGTCATATTTAGCATTCTTAGTGCATATTGCATGCATATAAGTGTGAGCGCTTTTAATCTTAAAATAGTGTACATATTTTATTTCGTGAAAACTTTTAGTTTAATACACGTTAAAATAAGTACTGAATTAATAAGTAATAACTCTGCAAATTATAGAAATATTATTACCTACATTAAATGAACGAAATTACAGGGTAACTTAAATTTAAGGGCATAACCAATTTGTTTACTAAACTTACATATTAGAGGAAATTGTTTTATGTTGAATTTTTAAAATATGGGTCAATCTATTAAATTACTCAGTTATAAATGTTATTTTTTGGTAGATCAAGGAACTACTATGAACATATAAGTGACAAAATATCTTTATTATATTGAATACACTGCAGCTAGTTTTAAAATCAATTTCACGTTGTCGTCAAATAATAATAATTCATTATTATACCTTAATTATTCATAGCGTAAAATCGATTTAAGTTTTAAGTGTTGTAAAATGTATATGTATTATGTTTAAATATAATGTTTTCAAGAAAAAAATTACACTTTCTTGAAATTCAATTTTCTGCAATTATAAAAACCAAAAATTGAGAATTTTTTTAGGAAATTATTCGAAACAAAAAAATCTTCTGATTTAAGAAAAAACCAATTTATAAAAAAGAAAAAAATGTAACATTTCATTAGATATAAAATACGAGTTGGTAGATATTTTTTTTAGAACAAAAACCTTTTACAGAATCCTTAATATCAAAAAGTTTGGATATCTAATTAGTCATTATAGAAAATTATGAAATATATAAATAATTAATACGTTTTATCAAACATATTATTACATCAAAGAAAGTAACATGAATTAATTTTGTTCAGTACGTAGTGTTTTTATTAATATCAGAGACGTTCGAAATTTCGAAGAAAGCTTAATATACGTTTTTTTGGATAAAATCCATATTTTTTTTTTTTGAATATATAATACCTAAGTATGGTATACAATACAGAAACACACGATCGAACAAACAATAAGTGAGTACTTGGGTAGGTAATTAGGTTTTTTCGGAGGTTGCGCATTGGCACAAAGGATTCAGGATATTCAGACGTACAACATAACGTACGTTCGCGGTAGCTACTTATACAAAACATATTATAGAATTGTACCTACATATCTACCGTGTCAACTCTTGTATATCGATTGTTTTTTTTTTTTTTTAAATTTATAAGAGCAAAAATAAAAGGAACCGAGGAGAATCGAGATATATTGTAACTCAACTCTTTATCCACCCGATGAAGCCGACACTCGTATCGTCGTATATAATATCGTAAATATATGAAGGACAGATGTGCTTTTATAGCGTGATTGATGTGCTCATCGACATTATCCTAACGATCGTTATCGGCGTTATCGTTATTCCTATTGGCTATTATCTATTGCGTGTGCGGCGCATATACGCATATACACACCCCTCGTCTATTGTTGTTTTTGTTTACATGCACACTGGAATAATGCATTACATATAATATGGTACACACAGACATATATAATAATATTATTATCATTATTATTATTATATCTTTTCATCTGCATAATAATTGATTTAGTTGTCGTCTGTAACGCATTTATATTATTATTATTGTTTTTAAATGTGTTGATGATAGTTGTTGTGCTAAAGGGTTGGTCATACGGGGCTCAGCCACTATACACGATTTTCTCTGCTATTAATGACGTTACATTATTATAATAATCACTGTCGGTCTCCAACACACAAATATGTATATACTATATACTTATATATATATATATATATATTATGTACAGTGTACACACCACCCTATATATGTTCTATAAACGCAACGCACATTATATTATATGTACATAAAAGCACACAGTGGGCACAGTACCTACTTGACATTCGAATGCGTGTGCGCGCATACGAGTATATTATTTGAACGAGTGCTCGTGTGTTTGTACCTACCTACCTTCTATTCCAGTACATTTAGTATTATATTATATAGTAGCGGCGACTCGCGCCGCGTTTTAAATGCAATAATTGTTTATAGGTGTGTATGCATGTGTACCGCGTGTGTGTGTTGTGTGTGTGTGTGTATGTGCAGTTGCGTACTTATACTACTCACTTTAGAAAACCTCAGAGGGCCCCGGAGCATTGGAGTCTTTAAAGAAGAAAAAAATCCTTATTGCTGCCACATATAGCTCTTTAAAACCCATCATCATTTTACCCTTTTTCTCTTGGTCGATAAAGCCATATATGGCGACTCTTTAATCGAGTATCCGACAGCCAGCCTTATTATTATTATTATTATTATTATTATTATTACTCGGTAGTATTACACCGCTGTAGTTGTTGTAGTAGTTAGTATAGTAGTAGGTACTGTAGTAGACAGTATAGTAATAATAGCAGCAATACCTACTATATAGTACTGCCAGCATTACGTATATTATCGGTATAATTGTGTATTATACACTTCTTATCCCGTTGAATCATAACGTCTACATTGCATTCGCATGGAAAATAAAAAAAAGTACCTACACAAGCCAATATGTCACGTATATTTTGTTTTTATTAATTAATATGTTTGATGTACTTATGAGTCAATTTGAGATTCATTCGCGTTTAATATAATTGGAATCACGACAAAACACTAACGAGATTTTATCGTCTGCAGCGGGAAACAGATTTTAGCCCGTCATTGACCGTATTTAAATCAAGCAGGGATCTTTTTCAAGCCCGTTACCGGAATTTTTGACTCCCGTTTTTGTTTGGATGCATTTTATTCGATTTAAACTAAAATTTTTTGGATTTTTAACCTCTTCTATAGAATATTTTATAATATGTAAAACTATTTAACTATATATTATATACATTTTTATTTTTTTTTTTATATATTTTGTCAAATTCGACTAACGTTACTATTAACTACTGCATGTCTACATGGTACAATACTCTCATTTGATAATATATTTATATAAATACTGATCAGGTACTAATAAATCTTGATTAAACAGTTGAATAATTTTTTTTCCTCGCTGAACACTAGACCGCATATTGATTTAGTGCTATGGAATAAATATTTAATTACATTACCTAGTAATAGTAACATACCTACATAGGTAGTTGTATTTCGATTTAATTATAAGTTTTGTTTTTTTTTCTTTTAAACTTAAAACTTATTTTTATACTTTTCTCAAATAATACAATAATTAAGATACGATACATCGAACGATTATTTGTTGTATTAGTTTCAAAAGTATTTTCTGATATTACATCCTAAAACCAATAATTTTTTGATTAGACTTAGAATAGTAAAAATTAATTAATTTTCTATAGTTCTATAAATTGGGCAGTTTGGGGCAGTGGTGGATACGAGAGAGATGTGATTGCTCACCCTGTTGGATAGCGTTTTTTTAACGCAATTCTAATATTTTATAATTTCATGTTTATATGTTGACATGTTCCAGTATTGTTATAATAAGCTAAATATATTTGCAGCAATAGATCACATAACTGAAATTTCTCGTAACTGATATATTTTTTACAACATAAATGTTTTTTTTAATCCTTTGGTTTGGGGTACCTGAGTAGTTTTAGCATATTATATATCCCGTCCTGCAGTTTAGTAATGCCAGAAAAAAAATACTATATTGGATAAGTAATAGTCATTTGAAAAACATACTTAAACTTTTTGTGTCATTGACCATTGTATTTATTTGAAATTGATCTTTTAGTTTATAACGAATTTGTACGTGAACTTATCCGACATAAAAATGTGTCTAGTATTTATCAACCAACTAAGCGTTTGTAAAATAATTCAAAAGCAAATTAAAAAGGCCTTATAGCTTATGTATAATTCTCGAGTAAATATAAATAATGAAACATTCAAATCTGATTTCAAAATAAACGTTGAGTTTTCAGATACGATCGCGTGTTAAAGAATTATAAAATTATTTGTCTATCGGTAACATATTATAAGTTCATGCGTGGTCTGCCACCTGCATACAGTATTGTTGAATATTGACAGTTGACATAATATATATGTGTGTACGAATGTTGCAGCGCAAAAGGGGAATCAGAAACACTGTAATGATAATAAAATAATAATTTACCCTTACACTCGCTTGTCATATTACCTATATATTATAATATAATATATACGACTCTTCGCAGGTACTGCAGATCATTCGAACGGTATGATGTGTTATGAAATATGAAATAATTAATATAATATGCAACATGTCACGTTTTAATAGTCTTATATAATATAGCTCATAATATATGAGTAGTAATATTATTTTTTTATGATTTTTGTTTTAATCGTTCATTTGTCGTTTTGTATAAGTCTTTGACGGTATCCAAAACAGCGGGTAAAATATTTTATGTGTCCGCGTCGAAATCGTGCGTAGGCGCATCTGAAACGTTACGATAATATCGACTTGTTATAATGTCTCAATCGAAACGATACTTTTGTTGCAGACAATGTCATTGAGTTCCATCGTTCTATTAACTGCAGTTTGGTTAGCAATGTCCAAGGTATTGACCTGCGAATCGCTCCGTAATAGCGGCGGTCACCGGGGCCGTCATAAATACAAACGACGACAATTATATTCCGGGGAAAATAACGGCAACGTGCGCCTTCATCTAGACAACTCGCCGCTGCAACATAATCCGTCATTGTTACTGTTGGAGGACGATAACGAAGCAGCGACTGCTGACGCTACGTTTGAGTTGGACAAACCACGTGAGTGTATACATATTAAACTTATAGGTATTAAGTATGCAAAAACGTTTTATTATTTTTTTTTTTGTTTTATTAAAATTAATACCTTTTATGCGGATTCTGGCAGATATGAATTTATTTTTTATTTTGTAAATATTTTAGATTCTAAGTGGATGGATATAAATTGGTTATACAATTATTGTTTATTGAATATTTTTATTATTATTATTAATATTGTTATTATTATTTATGCGTCTGTCATCACGTTATGAAAATATTAAATAATGCTTTAATCTTAAACTTTGCGGGTGGTTTTTGATAGAAAATTGATTCTAGTTCATACTTTAAAAGGATCAAACGTAGAAAATTCTCAGAACTTCCGGAAAAAACTTTAACTAATCAGGAAAAAATAACTAAAATAAATAACAAAAAAAAAAAAAACAGTAATGCTTAGAATCAATTTTATTTATTTATTTTTTGTAATTTAAAAACGATTATTGTTAAATACTTGAAATTTTCACCAAACATATTGTAAGAATTTTCTAAGCATAATATAATTAAAAAAATATTTTGGCATTTTTTTAACACATTTTAAATGTTTGATTATTATAATAATAATAAAAAATAAGTTTTTCAATTATTTTTACGGATAAAAAGCTTTAAAACTTAATTTGAAATTGCTTTTGTTGTTCTTATTACTTAATTAAAAAAATATCATAAATGCATATTCTCAATTTTTTATAAGTGTTTGAAGTACATTTTATAAAAATTCTCGAAAATCATAAAAATTATTTTGTAGTTAAAAATGCATAAATTAATGCTTTCATTTTTTACATAAGGCTTGACAATTTAATATATGATTCTTAATAAGTTCTTAAACTGAAATTATTAAAAAGTTAAGTGTAAAATCACATAATATTTTTGTAAGTGTTTAAAATAAAAAAAAAAAATACAAAATTGGATATATGATAATACCTTAAACAATTTTTATTGTAATTAAAAAAATGTTCAATATACTCGGAGAAACTTTAAAGTTAAAACATTCCACTTATTATAGGTACTTAAATTATAATTTTCTATACCCCAACACAGTTTTATAAAGGGAAACTAAAACGAAAAGGAAGATTTCAGTTCACTGAAATTCTCAGCAATTCCAAAACTGTTACCAAAAAAATAACATTTTTTCACGTAATTATTTTTGTTATTTATTATAGACATTCACTTCTCTTGGTTAATGTATTTTTTATATAAGTGCAACTTTATTATTTAGTATATTTTAATATTTTAATAATTTCAAAATGTATTATAAAATCCTACTATAATACAGAGTAGTTATTAATCATTAGGTTGCTGGTTAGGTTAGGCACAATTAATATTTTTAGCAAAAAAAAAAAAAAAATGAATAATTTTGTTCATGGTAAGTACCTATGGTAAAATATATTGCTCGACTACTGATGAAATCTTTTTAAGGAGTTTTTAGGTTCTGAGGAGAAATGAAGAAAATATAAACAAAAGATTGAGTAATAAAGTCAAGTCACACAAATGTTTTGTTGATTGTTCATTGTTATCATAACACTAGGCTTAGCACTAGTGCTTGAAATTGTTTAAAATACTAAAGAAATAAAAAAAGGCTGATTTATTACATAAATTGTATTAAATTTAAATTTAGTTATTAATAATAGTTATAATAAATGTGTAGGATTAAATTATTATTTATAGTACCTATATAATGTTAAGTGTTTGTTTATTATTTTTATTAAAGCAATAAAATAATCAAGGAATTGTAATGGAACAAATTGATTTCTCAACTATACCTATAGATATATAATAAACACATCCCAAATGAACACTAATTTTACGTTTTTATATTTTTAACAGTATAAGTGCTTTTAAATTCTGAGCTGAGCGATGAATGTATTGATTTTATAGTGATGTGAGCTTTTTTTTCATTTTTTTTTTTATTGTCACTGCCGTTAGGAGAAGTAAAAATGCTTTAATTTTCAAATTTAATACCATGTTTGCTAAGAAAATAAATCTAGTTGATATAGGTAAATAATTTCTAATACTTACCTTAGTAGATAACAGTAAGAAAACCAAAAAAGAATAATAGAAAATGAGAAATTGTACATTTATATAAAATGTTTATACCAGATATGACTTAACATTTCATAATTTTTTTTGGTTTCTGTTTCATGTATATATATATGTTTAAATATTTGGGCCCTGTCAATAAGCTTAAAAAGGCCATATAAGGTTGTACAAAAGCTTGTCTTAAATAAATTAAAAATATTTTAATTACATATTTTAATATGTACAATTAATTTTTATAAGCTTACAATGTTGGGACAATTTTTCAAAATCACAGCACAAATTATTTTGCAGTTAAAATTGATAAAATTTTTAATATTCATACTTAACACTTTTTTAAAAGTTGTAAATAATAACGAAAAAAAATCGTTTTACAAGTCTGAATTGACTTAAAATTAAAAAGTTATTAGCAATACTATACAATATAATTTTGCTGGAGTATACACTATTATATTTATTAATTAATAATTTAATAAATTCGGTTTTCGGTAAAAAATAATTTGACCTACAGTATTACTGAAAATAGTAAAATTAGTCACTAATTACTTACTACTAAGATTGACAACTTCCTCTTATTAGAATTGTTTTTCGTATGCAATGATTTATATTATTGAATTTAAATTCAAAACATATAATACAGTGACCTACTCAATAACGAGATACATTCGACTCCTACCATAGGTACAGCAGTGTGGTTACCTACTTGACCACTTTTTTTTTTAAAATTGAAATATATTAGCAAAAAACTTGAATATTTTAATGAAAAACACTATTATTTAGCCTTATAAATTCCTACACATTCTTAAGAATTTTTGTTCACCTCTAATTATAGTCTATAGGTTACGCACATCTATAATAAAAGAAAAATGTTGAAAAGTTAGTTGAAAGAAGTGTTAAGAAGAAAAAATCATTAAGATTTTTTTCTGTTAACAAACTTCACTTTTGGAGAATAAAATAAAACGTGCATGGTTCAACATTTTGACATATGAATGGAGCATCTGAGTCAGATAGGTATGTTATGTTTACATTTGTTGAAAACTTGAAGTAATACATTTGAAACAATAAAAAACGATTCTGATAGGAGCATGGTTCAATTTTAAAACCACGCCTTTAGCTTTTATCTACTTAAATTACTTAATTTCATGGTAGTTTTTTTTTCGAGCGTATTGAAATTACTGAGCATATCGAATATTAGATAGTGATATCTTCAGAGTACAACCTGAAATCCATTTTAAACTAATAGATAATTTTATTTGAAACTTTTGAAGTAATTTTCCTACCAAAAATGTATTGACTTGAGAAAACGTAAAAAACTTAAATTAACTTTGTTTTATTGTTCAGTCCAAATAATATGGTCTCAAATTTGTACATGTTTTACATTTTTATTTACGATTCTATCGTAATTATTTGCTATCAAATCATTAGTAATTAATATTTTATTGTAACTCATTTAATAATATGTATTTTATTTGTAGGAATTTTTTTAAATAATTTATTAAAACATATAATATTTATATCTTTATCTTAATTATAATATAGTATTGTGATTGAATTATTATTTATTAAAATTATAATTATTATTGAATCATATTTTATTGTATGTGTGTACACTAAGTTATAGGTTAAAATATACATTGGTTCCTAATTGGTGGTCCGCGGACCCCTAGGAGTCCGTGTGTTGATGTTTAAGGGTCCGTGGATATATCGTACTCAAGTGATATTTTTATTTTATTTTAGTGAAATTATTTAAAAAAGAAATGTATTTTATATAATATATATATATATTATTCACATTATCCTCCGTGTAAAGCTACACTGATTTTTTTTCATTTGTATAGTTAAACAAAATTGAAAAGTAAGTAATCACAAATAAGGGGTCTCCGTCCAATTTAAGTTATAGCTAGGGTCCGTGGTTAAATGCTAATTGGGAACCACTGGGTTAAAATATTATAATAAAATATCATGATATACTTATCTAAGCTACAATAAATTGAGTGACTCATTTATTATCATAGGACTGTTAGTATGTTACATTGTAATTAGAAAATATTATATCTTTATATATAATAAATATAATTGAAAAGGCCATATAATAATCAATCGACGCGACGATTGATCTTACTGATTATTCTAGTCAGCTTAGATTTATTCTAAATTATGTAATAATTACTGTGGTCAATCATTGGGGATGAACTTCAGATCTGGTTAAATATCAAACATTGATTTTTTTTATCTATTGATATAATAGTTCTAAATTTAATATGGTAATTTCTATAGCGACAATTATTAATATTTTTCTAATAGCCAATAGGCATTGGATTTATTTTTAATTAAAATTTTTTTTACAATAATACATATTATATTATTTTTTATACCACAATAATAATAAAATTGTAGTTCTCAAATCCCCATTATCCTTAAATAAATCTTGAATCGTATTGGACTAAATTAATTATTATGCATCTACATTCTACACATACTAAGTTGCATAATGTTGATACTTAGTTAAATACTTTGTTTGTGATTAAATCTTAAATATTTCAAAAAAAAAAAATGTTATAAGAAATTCTTAAGTAAATCTCAGTCATTTAAAATATTAAACATAGATTTTATGGTTTCAGATGTTTCATGGAAATACTTGTTTTCGATTTATTAAAAAATTACAATATTAACATTTTTGCTCTAACTTGTTTCAAAATTAAAATGAAAATAGAAAAATCTACGCGGAGACTTAAATAATATTCGACTGAAATCACACATACGATTACGAAGTCGATTTCAGATATATATATATATTTTTAAATGTATTTCTTTAAGGCTACAAATACAAGGTTTATTAGCTCATAATAGGTTACTTAGATTTTAGATATTATATTACCTCATGTTTTCCTATATGCTATAAGAACAATACTAATAAAATAAAATTATCAACTATGGTTTATAATAATAAGTTTTTGCTATCAAAACATAACTTATGTTTTAACAAATTATACGAATACTGGCTATTATACGTTGGTAAAATTATATACTTAAGTACTATACTAATAGTACTAATAGGTTTATGTAGTAGGTATACATACCTACCTATTATATTTTGTATATACGAACCACAAACACGAACTACGCTGTAGTATCTACCATTTAGCATGTTGTTTATAGAGAATTAAAGCACGTCAATCTAATAAAATTCTTGTCCTATTATAGGCTATAACCATTATTTTTAAAATCTCTAAAAAAATAAACATTGTTATTTAATACATTAGGTGAAATTAACCATGGTTTTAAATAAAACGTAATCAAAATACTGTGCGTACTGCGTTTAACCATAAGAGATGATTTTAATTTTAAAACAGTGTAATATATATTTAATAAATTAATATTGTAAAATTTGGTAAATATTCACAGTAGTATGTATATGATAAGTATATAACTATCAAAAGATTTTGTGGAGCTTTTATGTTCCTATTCATTAATTTAGATATTCATTGATACGAACTTGAAAAAAAAAACGAATTAGTTAGGTATAATGATGTATACTCTTACTTGTTTACTACATTCAGTTTATGGCCATTTTGTTGTTTTTTTTAACAACAGATAATAAAAGTACCTATAAGTTTGAAAAGACGACGAAAAATATTTTTATGTTAATGTGTTTAATCAAATAATATTTTAATGATTGAAGAAATATTCTAAATAAGTAATAAATAGTTTTCATGAGACTTAAATTACAATTTTAATAACACATTTAAGAAAGGAGTTAAATCATAAAGATTAAATTTAAAGAGACTGGGGATAGCTTTTATAGTACCTACATATTTTGGTTTTTTACATTTTAGGCCCCTGATGGCAGATAATAAAAATAAATGTATTTCTGTTCAATATTACATAGATGCTAATAAAATACAAACCATAATACACGAGCTTAAATATAATACATATTTTAAAATTGCTTCTGATATTTGGCTCACACTACCGGACTTAAAATTGTTTTGTAATAAAAAAAACTCTAAAGATTTTAATTAATATAGTAATTATTATTACGATTTTGGAGTGGTCAGGAAATGAACATATTTATTTTATTTTTGTACCTCGCTATTGTTATATTACTGTTGGAAAAATTGTAGCATTGCTATAATGCTAATGCAATTTTTATATAAGTGCTTTTATTATTATTTATTTTTCCATTTTTTGTATTATGAAAAAAAGTCGCAACGGCTGCAGTTGACCAGGACGGCTGTTAAAATTACATTTAATTGGACACTTACCCTCTGCGGGAGGGTAATAACCATTTTGGTAAGTTAAAAAAATGACAAACTTTTTGAGTTTTATAAAAGTCTAAATGTAATTCTGGGTTTATATAATATTATTGGGTAACATCATATTATGCTAATGTATTACTTTTAATCATTTTTGACCTGGTAACACATTAAACACATTAATACATTATCGTAATATCTTGAACATGGATATATGTATATTTATCCTTATAGAGGGTGGCTATTCAACTTACGATTCAGCTATATTTATATTGTGTATTATAATATTAAAAATAACTTTATGGACACGAGGTTTTATTTTAGATATTGTTTTATAGTGTATAGTACTCTAATATATGCCGGTAATCTTGTAATTGAATATAAATTTCTTTAAAATTCTACAGTTCTATTTATTCATTTCCTTCATTAACATTGCTCATTTATTATGTAATATAGTTATACAATATAATATAATATATTAAGTAGATACTATAATATACTATTATATTTATAGTATTCGAAGTTAAAAATGTTGTGAATGCTAATTCCTCACTGATTATTAAATATTTCACGAAATTGTGATTTAAGATTTCTGTTTTTTTTTTTAAGAAATTATTTATAATTTATATGTTTAAAATTGTTCTATCTATATTAATCATTTGATAAACCCAAAATAAAATATCATTCAAAATTAATTTAAACAACCCAAAATATTAAAGCGTTATATCTATAAGTTTATTATTCTTATTTAATATTTCATATGTCTTTTATAAAATGGAGTTTATTTTGGTAAATTATAGCTGTAGAAATTGTAGTTATTGAATCACATTCCTATTGAATATTACATTTTTGATATAATATTATATGTATATTCTAATAATTTATATTTTACAGATTATGTTATGTGTTATAACTTATAATAAATTATGTAAAATATATATATTTTTTATAAATGTTATGCTGTATGTACAATGTACATACATATAATAATAATAATTTAATATACTTATATAAAATCAAAGTCAAAATAAATTGAGTTAATTAAACTATGATAAAATGTTTTTATAAAAAATTAACTAACTAATTATATATTTCCTGAAATTTTTAACCACCAAGTTCTTATGTTTAATAAAACCAACAAAATATATAAGTATATTATTGATTTCGTGGTTAAATATATAATATATAATTTAAAGATTAATAAGCCCAAATGATGAAAAACATGTGTTAAAATTTAAAACATATTTCCAAGACTTTATATGTGCACCTATACAGTGAAATAATGGCAGGAACTATTTTACATTTAGACGCATATTTTCACTCTAACCACCCGCTTGCCTAACACTTACATTTTTTTTTCATAAAAAGAGGTAGTGACACGGCTGCTCGCTTTATGCGGAGGGTAAAATGTCCCTGGTAAATTCTAATTCGTTGTTTAAAGCTTATTCAATTTATACGCATGTGTGTATATTTTATCTCATTCGCGCCACCACTACAATTATATTATGTTGTAAGTACGTACATCAGAAAATATTTTATCTACTTACATATTATAACACTATAGCAATATAATGATTTAATTTTGTATTCTAAGGTTGCAATGTAGGTTACTATCCTATTAAGTATGCAATAAACATACATACTGACGTTTGTGAAAAGTACAACTGAACTATAGTGTCATTTGTTTTTATCAAAGGTAGTTACAACAATTTAATAACATTTAACGTAAACGTATTTTAATACATACACATACATAGTACACTGAACACGCTGAAGTTCAAAAACATAATGAGAGATTTTATCAAAGGTTTCATACTCTAATTTGATAACAAATCAAAACATCTGAATTACTATATAAATGTTCAAGAAATTAAACTGTTGTGATCACCGATCGAACAATAAATATCATTATAGTAATAATAATAAGTACTTAATATTTAGTATTATTCATAAAATAGCCATTAAGTAAGCATTATAATAAGAGTTGTAATGTTCAACAAAATACAATTATATCAGACACATTTGTTGTACCTATTCAGTATTCACTTTCCATTCTAACGGTGGTGTAACTTATAATAATGTTAGTTATACACCGAAAGGTTTTATACAATTCATTACATTACAATTTATTTTGTCTGAAATTGTAATTTTTTCTTGATATTTCTATTTTTAATATTAATAACATACATTAAATATTTATAATTAATGAACTGATTACCTAATAATTCACTTAAAGAACTTGCTGGGAATGTTGAACAAATTAAAACAGTAATATGCTGGATATACTAAATTATTATTTTCGGTTAACATAATAAAATAAAAAAATATATTGAATTTTATAAAATGAAACTGAGTTAGTTAATTTCTACACTATTTTATTTACAAGGTATCTAGTATACAAGAATACTTTGATTTTATTCGAGGGAAAATTTACCATTAGATTGTTGACTTCTCAACATGTAGGTATAATGAGGTAATATATCCTTTCAGGGGCGGTAAATAGCTATCGGTCCAACTGTCCTACTGTTTTACCTAAAACATGGAACGTATACGATTTAAGCTATTTCAAACAAAGGGCCAATTAATTAGGGAAAGGATTAAAAAAATTCAGTAAAATCAATTATTTATTTCTATTACGTTAGTTTTAAGTGTTCTGTAGCCAAATTAGAAGTTCATAAATTATTTTTAATTCAAGAATACTAATTTATTATCTTACATACAAATGTATTAGTTATATTAAATATTAAAGTGAAATGAAAATACAATTCATAATTATTTCGATATGTGTAAGTCGTGTAATAGGTTTCGATTATTAACTACGTGAAGTTTAGATAATTCAAAAAAAAAAAAACGATTTGATTTTCAATAGGTAATTTATACCACTTGGTTTATTCTTATATATTTTCATATAAGTAGGTATGTGAATACTTCATACTTATATAAAGATAATGTATATTGAAATATGCATCCTTTATATTTATAGTAAATACGTTCATAAATGAAATAAATGTATAGTATTATACGATTTTAAATTTATAGTTTTTTTAGTACCAATGTATGACGTTTTTGGGTATAATAAGTGCTTTATAACTGACATATAGCCTCTCTATCGATTGTATATTGGACACAAATGATACTTTTAACTTGTAAGCGTTAAGAATGAATGTCTAAAAAACATATTGATACGGATAAAGGATAAATTTATTTTTATCTAAGTAAAAGAATAATAATTAGGTTCATATATTATACTTACAGCTCTAGCATGTTATTATTATACCTACAAAAAGTATAGTAATAAAGTATATTGATTTGTATACATATATTAATATGTACACTGTACATGAGTATTTCGTAATTATGTTGTAATTCAGATGTATGTTTTTCTTTCTTTACATGCATAAGTGATACTATAGATTATAGTAGGCACATGGTATTGACTTAATTACAATTAGTTTATATTTGTTTACTATAAACAAAAATGGGTATCCGTATACACTGTATAGATTACTAGTTAGTTATTTTCGTATGCGTACTTACAAGTACTAAATACTTGATATTTTATTCAATATCATTACCTATCAATGATTTTAAGCATCAACTCAGTTAATACTAAATTTTCTAGTTTCAATACATGGCTAAAGACTAAAGTACATTAATTTTACATGCTGTATAAAATGCAAAAATCCGGAAATTTAAAATAGTCGAACGATGTTGAATCGATCTAGAAAATGTAAATTTGTATCCAAAACTATTCACTGGATAACTTGCTATTATTTATCTTGATAAGATAAATAAAAACTAAGAGTTTATCTAAATAAACTAACTTTGTACTTTCAATAAGTAATTATTGTTGTTAACGGTCAGTAGTTTTTGATGAATTGCGAATAAACTTCAGAGAAATTTATCGGGATACTGTTTCGTCAAAAATGTGTTTTGGTTATTTTACTGTTATTTGAAAAATAATACTTTTTAACGTGTATAAATTTACTTTAAATGTAGTTCATGTGTTTATTTTATCATTTTGTAAAAGTAATTATTTAATAATATTTTATCTCTGCACGGTAAAACTTATTTTATTTTATATTTTTAAAATACGCATTTTTATGCAATATTATCATTGAATTTTCTACTAATACATTATTTAATTTAACTAGACACCAATCAATTTTTATTAGTAGTTTTAATTTGTATCATTACATTTTTCGCATACAAATATTAATTTCCGTAATATTAATTTATGATATGTACACATTTAAATTATAAAATATAGAGATTTTAACATTGGTTCTTTTTGTGGTCTACTAGTACAACTATTTAAGTTATTTTATGTCTAATATTTTTTTTTTTTAATGAAAAGTCTGTTTAATATTAATATAGATATATGAACAGTTTTGATCATTCTTATTATTTTATACTCCTTAGATTTTATTATTGGAGACTATAGACATTATTCGTACTATTTGTCAAACCATAATTTCCCAATTATTTTATTTTCATTTTTAGTAATTTTATACTTAAATTATGTTTATTTTTTAACTTATTATATATTATACGCGATATATAAGACAGATGTTTCTGAACGTGTGTCGTCGTCGTCAATCACGAAGAGAGTTTGGCGATATGGAAAATAATTAATAGCTCTGGGGTTAATTAATAACTCACCACCCATCCATACATTTAATTTATCTTACTTGTGTTGTAGGCGGTGCTTATCGTCTGTAAATACAACATACACCTCAGGGAAACATTCTATTATTTTATTAGTGCACAGCGCAGTGTAGGTGTGCCAGGCGTTGCGTTACCAAGCGAGCCCGGTGGTCAAAAATAATCACAGCCGGATTTCTTTACCCTTGGTGCGGGTTAATACTGTCGTTTCTATGATAATATACCGAGAACTAGTAATACCGATTACGATTGCAATTTTTTCCCTTATATAAAAGTAATAAAAATAATAATACAAACTATAACGAATAACCATAACCGTTTATTCCGATGCCACTACTATGATTACTAGTCCGGAGCTCACATGACTATTACTATAGTTGAGATTACTAGTTGTACACACATATACATTCATAAATACGAATACACGTATATGTATATTTATATGTGTGTGTGCAGTTTACGTATTATGGAAAATGTATACCGACTTCGTCGTCTCAAGACACGGTAATATAATCACAATCGGCTTCCTACTGTAATATTACTATTTCGCACTATACTCACACGCTCCTATAATACAGACTTCGATGATTATGCTTTCGGTATAATCGTAAAAATATCTGTTTTAGGGAGGAGGGTCAAAAAAAGAGTGAAAATAGGTATATTGTCCTTTCTGTATCTGCAGCCATGAAGGAGTCACAGTAGTTTTTGTCGTGACTCGGCCGACATTGGATATAATTTTGATAATAATACTATAAGCGCAACAATAAAGTTAAACTGGATACATAAAAATGTGTATATATCCGTTTGGAAATAATGAAATTTAAGTTCTATACGTTTCTATTACTTTAGTTCATCTACTTTTAAATAATACAATTTGTATGAACCATCAACATGTATAACGTTTATAGAGTTTAGTGTACATTGCAATACTGTACACCGTACACATACATTTTATTATTTGTTTTTTTTTTTTTTTGACACACATAAAAATAGAAACCCAACTGTATTTTTTTCTAAACTCATTTATGCTGTGTGCTAATTTTTTTTGTAATTTTATATACTGATAGACTAATGACTCTAAATGTATATTGAAACATATTGAAATAAATAAAAGTATTTTTATTTTCAAATAAATGGGACCAGTGAATTTTTGTATACTAATCACGATTTGGACCTTCATACGAAACAACTGCTTACATTTTTTAATGATACCATTGAGTCTTGAGTACCAGTCATCTGTTAAGGAAATATTTAGTTTTCTGTCCGTAGGTTAAAAGAACAAAATGAAAAATTGCATTCGACGTTAACAACTCACATAATACTCGTAATACTGCAGAGTATCAGTAATACTTGTTAGCTGTTATTTTAAAACGATAATATGTATTGTGTTCATTAATGCACATTGTTATCCACTTAATAATTTTGTTAAAACGTCAAATATAAATGATAGTTATCAATAATTATTATTTTGTTTTGAAAAATTAGTGTTTCAACAAGTTTAATCAAAAGTATCTACCTACAGGATTATAATGTATTGGGTATAATAATATAATTGTACAATAAATGTGAATACAATCACATGGTGAATTTTTTAATCCCTCATTTAGTATAGAATATAGATGGCAATTTAAATTTTCAATAATAATATCAAGTCATTTTTTTTTTTTTTTTGTAATAGTAAGTAGGAATTAAAAAATTTTTTTATTTCATTGCTGTAGTTATAAACAGTTGTTTTATAAATAAATTAAAAAAAAAATGTTTTCAAAAATAGCTATACTAAATAAACCTTTCACTATTATAATGACTGTGAATTTAAGTACCTACCACAATAAAAAAAAAGAGATATTCGACTGACGGTATTTTAAGGCAAGACTTATGTATTATTTGTTAGAGATAAAATAATAAAATACATAAATAAATAAATGAAAACTGTGCTGACGAAAAAAAATTTGAAAATAATCGTTTTCATAAAATAAAAATGCATTTCATATTTTAAATTGCTGACAATGGTTTCTAATTTATAAATTAAAAAAATATAATATGCATGATAAAAGTTCTAAAATAAGTATTTTATAATTACTTAGTTAAGGATTTAATTTATTTTTGCATAATTATTTTGAAGTCTATTAAAAAAAAAAAAAATATAAACTTGAAATACAACCATAGTTATTGTACGTAAATCTAAGTAACCCATTTTATTTTGAAGTCACTTAATTAATGTTAACATAATATACATAATATATTGTGATGTTTATAGTATTGTAATTATCGTATTCGTGTCGATTATGTAGATATAAATACGGAAAAAGAGGGGCTTAAAGTTAAGGACAGGCACTATATTGTTTGTAGTGCGTATCATACATACCTATTATTTCTACAAACTTGATAATTACTATGCTGTTGTCATTGCAGTGATTTAAGGGGGACTAGAAAGGGTAATATAGAAAGTTGTTGGCCACTGATACGGTTCATTTACCCCATACGGGTTTATTTTCGTATTTTTATTTTTTTTTTTTATCTTCTTATTTATCGCCTGATACACACACCCCGTGACGTATGCGTTACCACCCATGTACAGAATCCCTTTGCGGCTGTATAATAATATACCAATGGTGGTCGACAAAAGTTTAAATATATATAAAAAATACAATCATGGTGTGCGTACCACGGAGCAAAAAAATTATGTGTCATGTATGTATATATAACTATAATGTAGGGATAAAATAAAATAGAAATAAAAGAGAGAGAGGTGGAAATATATATCAGGACTGTAAAACTATTGCCAACAACGATCGTTGGTATGCAACGGAGGTGGGTAAATTATCGGCGGTGACGACCGGCTTTTACTAGTGCCACTCCTCCACGTCCGCCGACGAATGATAATAATTATTTAATGAACCGCGGCGATGGTAAAACTGCTGCGCTGCTCATCCGATCGGAAATACAGCAACAAACCCGCGGTGGCGAAAAACAAAACGAACCAGTAAGATAATAAATTATCTGTACCTTCAGACTTTCTGTTTTCGTGCACACCCCCGCATCCATCCCAATTCACGTTTGTGGCAAATGGGTCGTTAAAAAAAACAAATTTCACACTCGAAATCTATCGACGTAAAAATATAGGTACCCACTCGTCGAAACTTCTGCATTTATCAAAGAAAAAACTTCATTTGTTCTTCGTGCCTGTGGCTCCGGCCCAACAGAAAAAAATCTCAGAAGCGTATAATACTATAATTACTTGCACTCTATTACGTAGAATGGCCGTGACTAAGTACACTATACATTTTTTGATTAAACCGTTTTTTTTTTTTTTTTAATATACCTATATACGTATATACGTGTATGTATTCGTTTTGACATTACAAACTTGAACTGTTCAACAGTCGACAAGAGAGAAATAAAAATAAAAATCGCAATTTTGTTTAACCGAGCAACGAGCCGTGGTCGTGATGGTCGTACGAATTAAGAACGATTATTTTTGACATTCAGTGTAATTATTTAAATCGCACTTTCTGCAGACACTTCGATAACGCAATATATTGTTTATTGACCCTCCTCAGAACCGCCGACTAACGCCTGCTGCACTACTGCCGGCACACTGCCACCATAATGATCGTTTAACGTGGATGTAAGTACCTACCTACGGGCTGCGCGTGGAGCAGTATAATACAGTACTGTATTCGGTGTATATAGTATGACGTCGGATCGTGCAGGTCGGTTTATTAAATATTTTCCTACACGAGAACCGTGCAAAGTTTAACTTTCAATATATAAAACTGCAGGTTAGGTATACTATATATAGGGGAAAACCAATAAATACCCACGGTGATCCATACATTCGCGGGACTTGTTATTAAACCATCATGGTGTAACCGTGGGCCGGCGCGGTGGAAGGAAGGAAGGAAGGAAAGAAGGTAATAGACGAAATAACGATAGTCGGGGAGCAGTAAAGCATAATACATACCGACGTTGGCTATAGGCGATAAAAACAAAATCCGATCCAACGTGTACAAACACAGAGACGAGACAGGTGAAATAGGGGGATGGTAAACGGGAGAAAACAAATAATAATATACCGACGCCGCCGATGCTGCCGCCGTCGCTGCGTACGGATAATAATCGACCGGTGGTTGCTGCAAGGCAAATAAATGCGGTGCACGGGGAGGCAAAAAAAAAAAAGAAAAAAAAAAAGAAAGAATTGCGTGTGTGTGCGCGCGTATGTGTACCTTCCTCGGGCAAAATAGGTAATATCGTTCGTTGTTGTTGCATGGCAGTTTTAGTTCCAGCGCCGGGCAAGCAAAATTTAAAAAAGTATATGTTCTCTATGCGAAATATTCCGCATACAGTTGTATTACAGAGTGATCATTTTATTGTTGGCGAAAAATACTTTTCGAAAGATTTCCATATGCGCGACATAATACCTATAATGTTTACTGCATAAAATATGTATAATCGTGATTTTATAATCCCACCTAGTCTATTGTTATTGCTTTTTCCAAAACCTCTCCAAGTTTCAAATATTTTTACGCTTCTCTCTCGCACGCATTAAAATGTCATCATGATTTAAAAACGGTTGTTAGCATATTTTAATTAAATCGTAAAAAGAGTGTATACATATATATATAAAATCATCCGCATCATAATTTAATTATTTAAATTGTTGCTCAAAGGTTGATAAGGCGACTGGTGTGAGTGGTACATGTGTGGTGCATCATCCGTAGTTCCACTCCCCTCTGGTTTAATCTTGAAACGCTTATAAATTATAATACAAACTACAATTAATAATACGTCGAACACTTAACGGTATTGTACGCAAAATACTCGCCTTTATTAATGGAATTAATGGCATGCCAATGCCCATTTAAAGCCTATGATATTTTAACACATGTGTATATACCAATGATCAAACTTTCGAATAATGTTTTAAGCTGTAAAACAAATTCACATTAAACGAAAACATTTCGAACATATAGTAAATTACGTAATATAATGTATACCTATTAAAATATAATATGCGAGGGTAATATAAAATTTCAGCGTCGATTGTAAAGTAAATTGTTGTTATTGCAGTAACAGGAAAACCGAATAATGTCGGGATAGAGGAGAACACCGACAATTAATTTATCTGACGATGGCAGTGAATACTATTTTTACCTGTACCTTCGTACTGCGTCATTCGTATATGATGATAATATCCCATTATAATTTAAAACATTTATGATATACGGACAATGTGTGCGTAGCTTTTCATATAATATGTAATCAAGTAAACAATATTATACATGTATGGGATAATAAAAATAATTATTATTTGAACTATTGTAATAATGTATAATTTACGAAACTGTAGTTATATAATAATATATTATAGTAAACATACTTTTACCGAGTTTGCGAATTATGCATATTTATTTATGTGCAAGATTTCAACGCAGGTACCTACCCAACTGCTTACATATAATTATAATATATCATGGTGTTTGCTTACGGAACATTGAACATAATATAATATTTTAAGTAGGTATATTTTACAAAGTGGCCGTCAGAGTGAAGTCTATACAACGGTGTGCCCATACGTGTACATTATACTAACAACATAATGATGGTTTAGTATAACATTATATCCTTGCGAGTTGCGATGTCGACGACGGAGTTACCACAATCATTCGTGAACCACGCGGAGTTCGTGAAGTCAGACGAATAACGTCAGACGGCACAATCACTGTGTACTTACTCGCCTAAACTATGACAGATATTTTGTAAACTTTTCCTCTCAATACCGGCCGGCCGAATGATAATATTTTTTTTTTTTTAGTAGGTATGTAACATGCATTAGGTATAATAAATACTTGCTGGAAATTACCAAAAAACACTATTTTAGTTTTGTCTGTCCCGTTGCGTGTCGGCCAAGCATTTGTTTTCATTTAGAGCTCCCCATGCTGCTACCGTTATTTACTTTGAGCTTCCTCTCTTTTTTTTTTTTTTTTAACAAGCGATAATAAATAAAATAACGTACACCCCGGATATGGCCACTCTGCAGACGGCAGACCACTACTAGATTCTATAATAATAATAATAATAATAATAGTAATAATAATAATAATAATAGCTTCTCCATAGCAAAAGTATCTCCTCTCTCTCTCCCCGCGCACACACACACGTATATATATATACACTATATATATATAGTTTGGATGGTGGTTAGCGCAACGTTAGTTGATGAATATTTAGTGGTATATCTGTTGGACAGTAGTAGCTACTCCTACTACTATTATATGGGGGTGGCTAAACGATAAATCTTTCTCTCCAAGGCCGCCCGCAGCTTTTTTCTTTCTCTCTCACCCATTTTACCGGTCTGCACACAACCACCAATACCACACACATATAACGATAATAATACTCTCTTGTGTGCGTTTGTGTATGTACACACGCGAACAATTCCCAAGGAACACCACGACTATGCTATAATACTACTAGGACCGTATATCGTAGATAGATGAGTTCTGGGGTTAGAGAACTATATATTATATATATAATATATAGACGTCAGTATTGGTGAATTATCATCGTTGAACAACTTCCGCCGTGTACGTAGAGCCTATCTTAATCTAAACTATCAAAATGCCATCTACACCTTTCTGTTCCTATGTCTAGGTAGATATAGTCAAATGACAAGTGTCTTTTATAGTATAAAATATTATGTTCTTTAGAACTTTTGAAAACATAATTTTTGTTTTAAACCAAAATATGACGACGTATATACTATCTAATTTATATTATAATGCACGTATTGTTCTAAATAAAGTTTTATTTTCTGTACCTCTTATTTTCACAAACAAACAAGAACTGTATACTGTAGGTACAACTGTGGACTTAACCTGGAGGTTCCTACTTCAATAAAACGCAAAGGAAACAAACATAATTTTTTTATAATATTACGCATATTGCATAATATTATATTGCCATGTATATTTATTGTATTATTACGGTTTTGGGGAAAATGTTCATCTAATTCAAAACAAATAATAAACAATTGTTGCAAATCGTTTGATAGAAAAAAATTTAATTCATTATTAATACCAACTTCCAAAATGTATTTTTATTGATTGAAAAATAAATCCATTATGAAATATGTTTAAAATAATCACTTATAGAATTGTACAATTAAAATCAAGAAAAAAAAAATTAAAAATTAAAAATTTATTAGTGAACAATCGAAAACAATTTGAATGACTGGCAAATTTCGAATTTTTCATTAAAAAAAAATGATTGTTGTAAATTTATTTACTTCCCATATTAATTTTATGTTATGATTGGAGCGATTGGTGTATTGATTTTACAATAATGTGTTTTTTCCTTACATTAATATTATTATATTTAGGTATATAAGAAAAAAAGGCATAGATTTTTAATTTTAAGGGTGGTTTCTCATGCAAATCTATTAGTTACATTTGAGACACTTAAAAATATTGTGATTTGAACATATTTAAAAATATTATTCATGTATACTTGAAATTTTTAACGTATACCATAATTTTAATTGAATTCAAATTTAATACATCCATTCTGTGACCTATTCAATGAGGTACTCTAGGCTCCTATAGCAAAGCGGTTACCTATTTTATTCTTTTTTAATATAATTATTTTAATTAACTTCGACTTTTTTCATAAAAATGTTATTAAATACCTCATTTTTTTATTATTAAAAATAGCTCAGACGTATATAGATTATTATTTATTGTAATAAATAATAATAACTTTATATCATATAAACTGACTAACTGTACATTTAACTATACCTAGGTATTATAGACACTCGGACACTCCAACGTATGCGTTAAGCATGAACATATTCTTCGTCGGATACTCGGATGCACCTACAATATAATTTTTAATCATTATTGAAAAAGTTAATTCAACATATATTTTCATTAATTTAATGAAACTTAATGAAACTTGAAAAATCACTGGAACCACTTTGACATTTGTAAATTAACTTGTAAAAAAGCATACAAAAATATACTGAATACATGAATAAAAACATTTTTTTTTTTTTGAATATGAAGTTGGAAAACGTTAGACTTAAATTGACGAATTCTGGAATAATAAAATAAAAGTAATAAGTCAAATCTACATGACAATTATTAATTAGATTTTATATATTTTTAGTACGGTCTATGTAAAATTATTATAATATATGTATGTATTGAGTTTTTGAATGTTTAGAATAAACGTATAAGTATATAGCTATAACCTTTATAGTATATCCATTAAATAAAATGGATATGCCTTTTTTACATCACGTAATTTCGTAATTACCAAATAAAATACACTTTTTTTGCTAGCGTTTCATGAAAAAGATACTAAATAAACACATTGGGTAGGTATATCTAATTAATTTCTTAACCTGGACTTCCATTCAGTGTTCTTATAATAATATTGATATTGCAAACATTATTAACTCTTTAAACGTATTACCGGGGGCATCATTTGCATCCCTCGAATACCGTTTATATTTTATAGTTTTTGTTTGCATTTTAATACGGTTTTCTAACAAAAATAATAACATTTTGACAATTTGATTCATGTTAAATGATAAAACTATCAAAGTAATCATTTTAGATTTTAGGTAGAGAAAGTAATGTATAATCATTTTAGTATATTATGTAAAAATGAAATATTTTGTTTTTGTCATTGCGTTTTTCACCAGAAGACTTCTGTTAGTATTTTTAATAGAGTTTATTGAGAGATCAAAAATAGAAAATGCCCAATATTTTTCACAAATCACAGCAATTGGGAAAACTACGGGGATAAAAATTAAATTTAAATTTACCACATCAACACTTAATAATGAGGTAAACCTAAAACTTACAATCTACTACACAACAAAAATGAGTTCCTCCTTGTTTATTTATTTTTTTTTTTTGGGGGGGGGGATATTAGAGGCATCAACTAGGTACTTAAATCTTTCAAAAAAAAAGTTTGAATGATACTTTTTAAATTAAATGTCTCCTTCATATGTTTTGAACATTATATTAATTCTCTAATCTCTTAAATTACCTTCAAAATTTCTTTTTACTATATCGTTTTTTTTGAAAACAATTTTATTTTATTTTTGTATATTATAATACAGGTAATATTTTAATTTGTAGAAAAAAAAAGATTTTGATTTATTAATTATTAAAAGAAATATTATTATTATTATTATAAGTAATAATATTTTTGAAATCTTTAAACATGTTGTGACTATTTTAATTTTTATGTTTTACTTTATTTTGCAAATCATTTTTAATTCTATGTAATATCCCTAAATGACGCCATTAACCATCTTAATCTACATACTTCATAATCACTAAGCAACAGTTGATGATTCACTTATCTGTTGGTTTAGTGGCGTAACTGAGCGAACATTTTCGGAGGAACATAATATAATAAGTATTTTGTTCATTGTGTTAAAAAATATTGTGAATGATGAAGTGACGTTCTTTTATCCCTCAGATAATTTACCATTAGTAATTGTGTACTTATGATTTAAATCTATACATTTAAAGGATTTTTAAGCATATAGAAAACATAAAAAAATAATAAAGCAAGTATAATTCTTTACAAAGCAAAAATATGATACATACAATCAATTATAATTTAATTAATGTACCAATGATTTAATTAATGTAATTATTAATTACTAATTACGAATGCATAAAAAGCTATTCTTAAATATAATATTCAGGTTGATAGTAACAGTATTTTCTCGTTTTATTTAAAGCTAAATTATTTCGCTAAAAAATGTGAATTTTATAATAAATTATCTTAAAATTAGATACTTAGATGTAGACCTAGTAATAAACAAAAAATGTAATAAATTATATAATGTATTATTAGGGGACAAGCATAGACATATATATTTTAAAATAAATATTAAATATATAATATTATAATTTATAATAATAAAATGATATTTTATTCAGTTAAAATTTCAATTAATTTAGAATATGTATTAAATCAATTTAATACAAATATATTTATAAAAAAAATTAAACATAATAGATATAATTTTGTTATAAATCAAATTTATTTTGATTTTACTTAAAATAATTACATTTAATATGAATTTGGATAACAATTACCTAAGCAATTAATTTATTTAATGTTCATTAATTTCTAGAAAGGTTATTAAAACAACAGTATGTTTTTTCATTGATTATCTATACTGGAATAATTATTTATCAGATTTAATAAAAGATAATCGTTTATCGAGTACCTACTGAAATCTGTATTTTATTTTTTATTAAAAAATATAAATATATATATATCTTATATATAAAATGATAAATTTACAATTTGTATTATAGAATATAACATACGAATAATTACAATACAATATGTTAATATTTTTAAGGATAAAGTTAAAACTTAAACGTTGTTATAATGAAAGTTAGAAAGCGTTAAGTAAATTGTCAGACAAAAGTGAACTTGATATTTCCGATTTTGGAACTTTGTTACTTAACATAGGTATAAATAGATAGATAGTTTTCAAGTTTGTGAAATGTTTGAACAGTACCCTGCATCTTTAGAAAGAATAACCGTATTCATGAGAAATATACTTAAAATTGTGTTAGATCATTGGTGAACATGTTTAATTAGAGCATAATTTATTTTGATAATAATGTTCATCGGTGTATATATAATTTATAAAGAAATAGTAAGATGGTAAAAAATATTTTAGCTTGTATAGTAGAGCCCCGGGTGAAAAGTTAAAATAAATATTTTATTAATATCAAAAGATATAAAGACACAACATTTTTAGTTAAAAATTTAGAAGAGATGTGATTAAAGAGAGTCACCTGTTAGAATTAAATTGGATACATAATTGTTATTTTAAGTTTCCTTTTTTGTTTAAAAAGACTTGAAAACATATTGTTTAAAAATACATTTATCGTTGAGTTCGCCGGTTTATCGAAGCCCAGAAAGAGTTTTTATTTATTTATTTTTTTGTTAAAAAAACTATCAATGTGTTCTGGCAATAGATATTTGATTATAAAATTGTTTAATGTTGCAGAATTATTGAAATAATTGAAATTTGCTATTGCGGAGAGTTTGATTGCTGACTGACTCATTTAAACAAATGAGTTGATGGCTAGCTTGACATCACGAGTGATTTTGAGAGTTAAATCTAATTTTGTAATTCGAGTTAAGAAGCTTTTGTGTTGGGTCCAGTTGATTAGATCTGTGTTAAAGAAAGTCGATCAGGGATTTTCTTTGTTTCACCAGAAATGTGGGTGATCAGAAAAAGAGGTCTATAAAATAGAAAAGTTGTTTTAAGTAGAATGAATAAAGACGTTAAGTTTGTTTGGATTTCTATTAGAGTTGGCCAATATATTTTTAGCCATCTTATGAAAAGAATCATCATACCAATTGTAGATACTGTTTGTTCCAACATTTAAAATCGCCATTGATTGTGGATCATGGAAAACAATTTTTAACAAATTTTTTTCAAACCATTTAAATTGTAATTAGCTGAAAACCAATTTTTCATTACAATTTTTCAAAAATTATGTTTTTAAAAATGGATTACTTACTATAAATATTGTGTTGAAACTTCGAGTTATTGCTTGCCGAATTATTTATAATAACCGCAAACGTTAAATAGTTTTCTATAATATTTCCATTAGTTACTCACATATTTTAATTATTTAAATCAGGACCTATTAAAATAACAAAAAAAAAAAAATTAAATATATAATATAACTTTGTATTGAAAAAAAAAATGAATTGAAATTAGTAATGATATAATTTAATAATAATCATTATCCGTTAATAATATACAGTTAGACTTTAACATTATTTAAATGCTGTCAATCGTCGTGAAATTACGTTCTGCTTTATAAGTTCCGCAAGTGGGTATCCCCTGCACATACTGAATAATTAATTTTTAGCAAATTAATAATAATCCACATTTTTGGAATATGTTAAAAAAGTATACACTAATATACAAATTCAAACAAATTTATGTTTAAAACAATTGTTTGTCCACAAAAATGTATTATGAGTGCTTACCTATAGAGATACATATTTTTAGTCACGTAATAATTTACACGAAAAGTTTTTATTCTTATAAAGTTAAGAGATCATAATATTTGAAAAGTTAAAAGTACGTTTCTTTGATATTTGTGAGTGTCTTATCAAACGTGTATACCTTAATAAATTAGCAGGTAATCTCATCTTTATTGCAAGTTTATTATGTGAGCATGGTGTTAGTAAATATTTTTAAAGCCGAAAACTAAAAATTAATTATTCAGCGAATAACATTACACATTGTTTGACACGATTAATATTTAGTTCCAACAGTTAGTTTTTGACAACTTCTCAACATGTGTATTGTATTGGTAAATATAAAATATTTGATTCCGAGAAATTTTCTAGGATCTATATAGATAGACAAATAAGGAAAAAACTATTTCAATCATTAAAATCATCAAATTATTGTACTGCCGTTGACAATTAAAAGAATTGTCAATTGTTTGTTTAAAAATGTAATTTTATTAGGCTGGTATATGTGCTCTTCATCAATAAGTTGTTAAAAAGTTATACTATTATATTATAGGTATACGTTTCATAAAACTTAGACCGTTTTTCAAACGGATAAAATGATATTGCCAGTTAAATAAATATATAGTTTAGTAATAATTCTCCAATAGATAAAGTTGTATACATATATATTGTATAATATATAAAATACACACAACAATAAATTATTATTGTTTATGCTTTTAGTTATTTTGTGGTAATTCAAAAATATTATTTGTAGAAATTCGAAACTTTTACGTATTTTGTTATATTTTACATACACAATGACATTTTCAAAACGTTTAGATCAAATTTAAGCTATTTTAAATACAACACATTAATAAATTATAGTATAATAATTAATTATTAATAATATAATAAATTCAATGAAATGGAAAAGATCCTTAACACAGAACTGGGACCAAAAATTGAGGACAATGTAAAGATGATACAATTTTTAAATGAACTAACTTATATAAACGCTATATCTTATTGTATAAAATAATGCAATTTAATTGTTCTAATGTATTCTTTAATATATTTGTATATTTTAACACAACATAATTGTAACTAACGGCCATAGAAGTCAGCTTTTTCTGATTAATAAAAAACATAAATAAATAAATGCAATGTTTTCAGAAAAACTTAATCCAACCTACCGTATTATTAGTAGTAAAATAAATTATTATAATAGTAATATAAATATATCATAAAATTTATTAAAAAATAATAGGCTTACAGACCGTCATCGCTCTGGATCGTTTTTAGCGTGGAATGATTTATTATTGAATTTAAATTTAACACGTAATACATTATACAATGACTTAATGACTAGGTAGATACATAAGATACCTATACTATACTGCAGTAGACCGGTTACCTACTTTTCACACTTTTTTTATAATTTTAGAGTAAGCATACATAATAATTTATTTTGAATAAAATGTGTTTTTTTTAAAACAATGTTTAATCTATTTAAATAACAGATGATGTTTTTGTGGTGTGTAAGCGAGCACTGCCAAAATCTATCACACTCATTATTCTGAAATTTGGAACATAGGTCGACCTTCGTGTATAAGAAAACCTATAACGAATATTTTTTTTTATGTAGGTGTAGATGTCAATGGTTACAATCAATAAAATAGTCATTATGATAACGGATTGAAATAATTTTAAACTCGTATTTCGTGTTTGTTCATAACAAACTATATTAAAATCTATTCTGTTTACATTTAATGGAATTTAAGAAAAAGTAATTTCTCGAACATTTAAACGCCGTGCGAGATCAGCGCTATGAGTAATAATTTAATATACTAAAATTATTTAAATTAGAAAATTATTTTATTAAAACAGATTATGTAACTCAGTGGGAAGTTAATGTTTTGTCTATTGTACATTGAAGCAGATTAGTGTTAACTAATCAGTAAACTAAATAATGGAGTCGTCCATTAATAATTTAATATTTATTACATTTTAAATGAAAAAAAGTAAAGACGAAATTAAATTTATCATTGTATACATATATTTATAAATATATAATAATTTATAATAAAATATAATTACTGAACAGTAAAGAGTAAAGACAGTATTGACAATGAACCTACCTAGTACATATCAATAATCATAATAATTTGTAAAGAGTTAGAAAATACGTATCATACCGTTTAAGTGTTTAAAATAATATTTAAGACTTTAGGAGGTATAATATTAGTCTTTTTTTTTATTATTTGAAAAAGATTTACAATTTGTATAATATAATATCAAAATAAGTTTATTTAATAAATTAAAAATAATACATAGCATGAACAACATGTGATGAGTAAATCACTCTATCATCTTTTAATTTAATTAATAGGTTTCTGTACCATTTGTGTTTTAGTCTGCGTGATGGGTTTTTAGATGTATGATGGAATACATAAAATAATTAAGTGGATTATAGTGTATGTTTAAATTTTAGTGAAAACATTTATGAACTATTTGGGAGGATATTATTATTATAGTCTAACATATTAAATCCTGTGTCATCGTATAGTAATATTATGCAACACGATATTTTTCTATTTACGGTGTTTATGGTTTAACGATACGTTTGTCCTATAGCCTATACCCTATATGCTATAATAATTTTAAGTCAGAATTTTGATTACGTTAATTTTAAATATTAACGCCCATACATTTTTGATAAATAATAATGTGTAATTAATGGGCATTTTATTTACTAAATCAACACATTGGTTTTTAATTTGACTATAATTCGTAATTAATTGTTATTTTTCAAAAGTATAAGCTTCAATGGTTGGTCAATAAATTAACACAATTCATAGTATCCGGCCAAGCAGTCGCACTGTGTCATGGAAGAGGTTTCCGATGACTCGATAAAGCAGCTACGTTGATTATTATCTTTGCATAGCGGTATTGTCTTGAAAATAAAATAGTGAATAAAAGCCAATTAATTATTAATTATTGAAATCTTTGACAAACACAATTAATATTAATGGCTTGAGATGATTAATCATCTACAGTTGTTCAGATATTTATACAGCTTGTCGATTTGTATCGACACATTTCCCGATAAAATAATACTATCAAGTGATAAGGTACGTGTACAGTGTATATTATATGTTTTTTGTTTATAATATATAAATAGTCTTGAATAGTCCATGAACAATTTGAATAAATTATTGGAAGACGCGAGCTAATCAGAATACATTTAAACTTACATCACCAGCTGGTTAATTTTTTAACACAATAGTTTATTAATTTAAGTTAATTTATCGATAAACTTTTAATAAGTATGCTTAGATCTTGGTTTATAATAAGTGGTTTATGGGTTTTAAACTTTAAAACGAAATACAATATCAACTGTGTTGAAAATTTCCAACTAGATATCCAATCAAGTCATTCTCTATTGAAATACAATTTAGTACTGTGTACTAAATTTGCTTTGTGTTATTTAATTTAAATATAATGCAAATTAATGTATTGTAATAAAGAACAATGATATGCCTCTAGGCTATTGCTAAATAATATTTTCCATGGTATTGGTAAGGTAATGTAATGAAAATCGTAACGAACACAACGGGAATAAAAGGTATTCCATTATGCTATTAAACCTAAAACAAAGTCTAATCATATTTATACAAGTTTTATGTACACTGTACACAATTCAATATATACTATTAAAATCTGTAAAATTAAATTATGTTAGCATTTCAAGGAATCAGAGACGCGATAATAAATTCTATGCCAAATAGAATTGTTGATCTATTCTTAGAACACTAATGAAGTATTTGTAATTAATTTTTGTTCGAATAGTATATAGTCACTACATATCAATTTAAAATTATTGATAGGTATATTTTTAAAATATTAATTTAATTATTTGACTTTCGTTACACATTTTTTTTTGAATAATCACTTAGCTTTGAAATGGATGCGGTAATAAGTAACAATCATTGGCATATATTTTTTTTTTTTTTAATACTATAAGGACATTTTTGTATTATATTTATCCAATAAACACGTGAATTTGTTTAAAACAAAAAGTGATTAATTAATGTTTATAATTATAGTTAAAACTTAAAAATAGATATATTTGTAAAATGTACTTACTAACAAGTATGATACGATTACTATATAATATGCGTTATGTTATCATGGCTCAATGTTGTGAATACAAAATCCAAATCTATTTAATAGTATAATTAATTGTGAACATTATCTATCAATGTCGCATCTGAAGCTTAATCATGAGGGGATGGGTGTTTAAAAATTGTAATTCACCTCATAACATTGAGAAGGGTGGAACTCCCAAATACCTACACAAAATAAACAAACGATTTTTCAATAACAGATTTATCTTTTAATAATAATAAAAAACTCACATGGTAATAAAAATACAAGGAAAGGACACTTTTTAAATCAACAATAGGTATCTTTTTTTCATTTGTTGCAAATCGATTAATTATTATATGGACTTCCACTTCAATATATCTGTATTTATTTAATAAAATAGTCACATTTCTCCTCCCATTTTTTTTTTGTATCTCGTTGAAGTTTTTAATCCAACAAAATAAAGCTATGTGTAATGAAGTATAGCAACTAAAAGGAAGTATAATTGGAGCCACCAATTAATAATCTAAAATTGAATATAGTTTTGAGTAAATTAATTTATAATAATAACTAAAAATAGTGATTTATTAGTATTAAATTATATAAAGAGTGATAAGAGTTTTTTAGTATTTAATTTTTTGTAAGATGTAAAAAGATTACTGGAATAAAACGATGTATTGATATATAGGAACATATAAATAAATTATAATATATATTATGTATTATATATACTTATGTCCTATATAAAGCAATTTATACTTATTATACATTGCAATTGAACAATGTACTTTACCCGTACATAATCAAAAACCAAAGTTCAATAATATTTACATTAATTGGTAAAGAATTAGGAAGATATCAAATAATCAACATTTTTTTTTTTTGAAAATAACAAATTATTTATAACCACGTCACTAAAAAATATATGATGATTGGGGATGATCGAATCATCAATTTAAATATCATTACACTACTGTTATTTAACCACTATATTAATTTATGATGATCAAATCGTTAAATTGTAGACAAAAATAAAATTGATTTAAAAAATAACGCTTTATAACTTTTAAAAGAACACATTTAATGATAACATATTAAAAATAAGAAACACAATTATTTAAGTGTCAATTTTTTGCATTAACTAAAAAACTATATGATTCCACAAGTTCAAAAACTTGGCACTTGCTATAGATACTTATAAGTTTAGTTTATTTATAATACGAATTTATTACACTTACACATACAAATATTTATGAAAATATTTTATTATCATTTAAAAAGTCAGTAAGTTAAGCCAGTTAAGGAGGTCAAGCGACTATACATACTGTAGTAACGGAATGCTTAACACAGACTAAATATGACATGCTTATAATTTGTCTATATTCACAACCACGTGCCTCGAAGTATGGGTCGCTGAAAAATTTCCACCCAGTCTTACATTATATATAGGTATAGATTAAATGGTATATGGGTTACATTTTATATAAAATAAAAATGAAACTAGATAATTACTTACAGTTTATGTTTAATAAAACATATGTTATTTAATAAAACAATTATACATTTCTAATTATTATATCATTATAAGTACTATGGATCAGAAGGTATAATATGTAAAGAACATAAAATAGACGGATCATAATATTTTTAATCAAACGTAAAGATATATTTCTACATTCAATTTTTTTGAAACAGTACGAACAATTTAGGGATACATTTAAACTAAGATAAAAGTTCAATGCCAATTAACTTACTTTTGATCGGAAAATAGTCTACATTTTATCGATAAATTTTTTTATAAATTATGAAATTTATATACCTACATAATTGATACTTTCATACGCTGGAGTATTCAGATTTTTTTAATAGTATATTTTTGTTTATTTAACTTTCTATTTTATCTTAAGTTGTAGATGTATTATAATATAATTATATCTTATATTTTTATTATTAATTCAACTATAATAGATGATTTAATAATGGTGTTTTAAAATTGTTTTAATCAAAAAGTTTAACGTAACATTTCTATAGATAGGAAATCGAGTATAGATGGTATTTTGATGAGGTCATTTTGTTTTCGAGTTTTACGAAGCGTATAGGTAAGTCACCGTGAAATATTTTTTCAAAAATATCAGCACATACGGTTGTAACTTGAAAATCGATGTTTGAATAAGGTAATTTATCATTGTTTTCGAATTTAGTAAAAAATGTCATCACAATCTTTCGTCAACGTGACCTAGACAACGCAAATGTCTAACACCAGGTCTTAAAAATTATATTCAAATTTTTAATTTATAATTTTAATATTTGTATTGTAAATGTATGTATGGTTTGCAGTTATTCTCCATGCACTACGTACATATAATATATTATATTATGTATCATCATATATTAGTACCAGGTATTAGGTACTAATAACTATTTGACAGTTGGCAGTCGATAGATTCTCGTTTTACTTAATTTAAAATACGACGTTTACGAATAAATACTTATATTGCACTAGGTAATAGGTATACAATACTTAACGGTGAATTAATATTAGTGGAATGTATAATTAAACTCGTACTTATATCAATATAATTAAAAATAAAATTGTTTTTATTTAATTTCAAAATAATCCGCTGTATATAATATTATATGTATATATCCCTTTAATCCATTAATATCATAATGTTATATAGTAGTTTATTATATACGAGTACAGTATGTTGACTGTTAACCTTCCTACATCATACTAACACGTATGGATACGTAGTAGTAATTTTTTTTGTACACGTTTTATTATTAAAATGTACAACTACGTTAAATGTCAAATTTAATTATGAATCAGATGAGTAGATGACCCTATTTTCACTTTTCCGTATCAGAGTTTGAATCCAGTTATACATGTATAATATCTAGAGGATTTACCATATACTTATAAAGCTGAACATTAGATACAATTATTATATTCCTGATTTAACTGTAAAGTTGTTTTTTTATTTATAGGTATATCATTTTACACAGTTATACAAGCAAAATTCATATTTTTGTTTTTAAAATATTTAAAATAATGTAGTTTTTTTTTAGCTGATTAAGATGTTATTTATTAATAAAGAATAGATATCTACCATAGAAAGAGCTTATTTTTTTACAGCATATAGTATATCGTTTTTATGTTTTTTAATTTGTAATTTTTATCCATTATTTTTAACATTTACCAGATAAAAAAATGTGTATTATAACTATATTTACCAATAAAATATTATATGTCTATATTGTGATTAAAAAGTTTTTAAGTTTTCAATTCTGCATGAAATTATAAGTAAACACAATTTTAGAAACACAGTACTCAGTTAAGTATAACTATAAATACTAAATAAGTGTTCCTGTGTAAAAGTGTATTTAAGGCTAAAAGTTATTCACTAATAGTTTTTTTGTGGATGAACACTCGGAAAGTGAAAAGCTTGAATTCGATTCTTTGTTAGACCTAAAATTATCGGTTTTTTGTATCCATTTTACAGTATCTTTATTTTCTATAATCGGAGTATTTTCAAAAATAATTTCAACAGATAACAAGAAATTGTTTGAATTGCAAAAAAATTGACTCTTTTATTTTAAATATATTATGCTGTGAATAACGTTAAGCTAAAAATTAAAAACTACAACGAAGCTAAAAAAAATAGTTATTTAATCATTGCACATAAAAAAATTGTTTTAGTATAGGTTTACTTTAATTTCATGAAAATTGAAAAGTATTCTATAGGTTTATTTTCTTTAACTTATAATTATTATTTAAACTAAACGTAAATTATAAAAACGACAAAAATTGCAGTTTTAATTAAATGGGGCTTTAATAAAATTTTAGTGCAAATAGGTTCCCAAACTTTTTACGGTATGTCCTATTTTAGAAATATTTTAAATTTTGAAGACCTTCAATTATATCAATGACTTTTTTTATAATACATGTTAAAAATATATAGATAATGCGACCCACGATTAGGATCTCCTATTCTAGGGTATTAAAAATTTAAAACATGTTTAAATAAAGGTTAATCATTTTAATAGTCAAATATTTTACATTAAAATTGTTCTCTCTCTTCTCACTATTTATGTTTTAAATATTATTGTATTATCTATTTATAATAAATATTGCTTATTGTGGATCGATCAACATTTTTGATTTCATAAATATGTCAATAAATACAATTTTTACAACAATAATAATGTATTTACGCTTTAGTTTTTAATTTAATTTATAATGAATATATTTAAAAAAAATTAATTATTTTAATATCCTAGCTATTTATAAGAATTCCCCATCCCTTCTTCATAATAAAATATTGACTAAGTATAATATGCATTAAAAAAATTATAATTATTTATTATTTTAGTAACATGCATAATGTATATTAATACACAAATAAATTATTTTTACAATATTTTTGTAATAAGTAAGTATAAAGTAACCTAATTTAAGAATTTTGTATAGACGCGTTTTAGATGTTTTAGTGTTCAAAAAACCAACTTAAACATAACTTATACTAAATTAAACATAATATATTTTTATAACACGGCTCAACATAATAATATAGATGTAATGAAGTATTGAACTTCAAATATATTCATTAATGGCGATGACAAGATGTTGAAAAAAACCAGTCATCTCTACTAACAGTGTAAACAGTTCAATATTATGAACTATACTATAAATACTTTTAGTAAATCTCTCACAATTATTTAACCACAGCAACTGTAATAGTTGTTCATATATCATTCATATAATAGTAAAATATTGATAAGTACCTACACCGATAACTATTTACTATTTCATTGATTCCAATTATTTGTTACTAATCTTATATTCTTATAAACATTTTTCTATTTCTTTTTTTTTAACAACTGTTTATTATTATTTCACAAATGTCAATAAAATATTATTTGTTTGTGTTATTTACGTACATTTACATAACTATAAATATGTTATGGAATATATAAATTTTAGAATTGATCGTTAAGTATACCTAGTAAACATTTAAAAATACAGATTGAGTATACAATCATTATTAAAACAAAATAAGATATTATGTTATTAAGGCTTGACTATTTGGCTTGATGGGTTATGATGATTTGGATGAGTTTAGTAAGTTGATTAGTTATTAGATTATTACAGCGGAAAAAAATATTATACGTATATGTATTTGCTTGCTAAAGATGATTCTGAAATAAGCTTCGTATGTTATAATGTTTTATTATTTATTTATAAAATTTTTTGTATTTTCATAAGTATTTTAAAGACTGTTAATATATTTCCAAAAATACCAAATACATTATTGTAACTAAAACAAATTCTAAACTTTAAATTAAAAAAATTAAAAAATTACATACTATGACTAAGTATTGATTTCCTACTCGACTCATTTGATTCAACTCGGAGTATGCTAGTGGTATTCCCTGCAAAATAATATAATTAAAACAATAGTTGTTAGAAGTTTTCCCTTTCGCATACAAAAATTAAACATTGAAAATTGAAACTGACCTCTTTAAATTACTATTACTAATTAGATTAGGTTAGGATATCCTGAATAATATATAAAAAGAAAAATTTATTTCAGTTTTTTTTTTTTTTTTTAAATAAATTGTATTTAAAAATAAGAACATGTAAGTTCATTGTAATAGACTTTTAGTGATTAGATATGTATAGATACAATTATTGTGGGTACTCATCATGGTAGATATAATATATAACTTAGTATAGGATATAACTAGTCGAAACAAATATTTTAATTACAATTATTATTCAATAAAAGTTAAATTAAAATTGTTTAGCCTAAATCTTACCATATCCAATTTGATTTTTGCACTTATGACTCAATCACACACCAAGACTCCATCAAGACACTTTCAACTTATCGATAAAATAGTCACAGCTTTCTAGGTTAAAGAATATCGAATATAATACTTTCTAGTTATTTCGCAAGCTTTTCACCACGTATGTCATCAAGTTATTATTTTAAAAATAAAATCGATTCTGCCTCTTTCGTATTATTTAATAATTAAATCATATCTTATACTGATCGTATTTTTATAGTTAGTAGTGAATCAGATCTTGCCCACGTAGCTCCAATACCAGTTTCTCAAGGAGCAATCATGGCTCAATTTCTGTATATTATCTACTCTTCTGATCAACCAACTTTTAATTAAACACCTTTGTCGAGGAAAAACACTGACGATAAAGCAATTTTATTCTCCTGCGAAAACCCAATAATTTTCATTGAAAATCTACAAATTTGAAATGACATTTTACTTAAAAATTGTGTTATAGAATTGTACAAGATACTAGGAATACATATTTTTATAGCTATGAATTTACAATTTAGAATTTCATAATTCATATACTACCGCCCTAAAAAAGTTTTTTTTTATTTCGGGTGTCAATCGTGACGAACTCACTCATCAGATTTCAAATGGTTATAAACTCTGAAAGTATATTGCTAATGAAATTTATTTTTAATATTAAATAAACCTAGAAAAATATTGGTTTTTAAAATATGGCAATTAATAATTATTGATTTACAATTACACTGAGTTGAGCTCTTATACTCAGAATAATATTTTAATACAATTATTTATTTATTTAAAATTTTACAATATACATACATTTTTTTCGACTATATTTTGTCTCAAAATATGTGGTGTAATCAAGATTTTTTTTTAAATATTGTTTTTCAATATTGATACAATGAAAGACAATATTATAGATGATATTCCTGGAAATAAATACTTTTGTTGGAAAATCACCATTGCTGTTATGTGATGTAAATATTAAACAAGTATTTTTTTTTTTTTATTTCCGAACATAAAAACACTAACAATTATTGAACACTCTTCTTTTAATAACAATAATCTACGATTGTCTAATGGTACCTAATGTGGAACCGTATGTTATTTCCGTGCGTTTATTTGGAAAAAAAAATAGTGAGCCTGCCATTACCCTCTGACGGGTCCCTCAGGATTAAAGTAATTACTCTTATCTATGTCAGTAATAATATGAGAAAATAAAAACACACTTCTTATAAATATATGTTGTATAATATAATATATAGGTCTGTACAATAATACAGCCTAGTGGCTACTATATTATCATCGCACGCCGATCTTCTTTGATGCATATAAACAACCGTGCCGGTACGAAATTACACACTAATTATACATTTCACCTCAGTCGTATTATATAATATATACCGATGATTTTGATGTCAACGATAACACGGTTTTTATTGAGTTAATTTATAAATAGGTTTATATTACAGTGGTAGGTACGTATATGTGTATTATACACGTATACATATTATACCTATTATACCGATTGGCGATCGTGTCTAGACGTACCTATACATTATTTATGTATATATGTACGTATATATAACTACTGCGGCATGTTGTTTTATACAAAGATTAGACATCGACACGAAAACCTAATGGTGTAATAAAATATGGTTGAAATATTAGAATTAAAAAAAAAAAATCATAAAAGCCTTCTTTCTCACAATATTGGTATGCACTTTTTAACAACTCAATTATCAACGCCCGTGCCCTACAATGGTATAATATATGAATCATATAAATAATAATCCTTATCGCTCAGAACGATCTTACTTCGGAGTGGGAGCCTCTATACGATATTAGTTACATTATTATAGGCGTAAGTTGGGTAGGTACTAGGTAGGTACTTCACATGTACGCCTTGTCGCCTTGGTTACAATAAGATATATTTTGATTAAAAATATGCATCTATATATTTCCGCGGTACCATCTATAGTAGGTAAGTTACATAGATCATGATCATATTGCAGTCAAAGTAAAAAAAGTTTAAAACAAAACTACGTAAATTATTTTAGTATTATAAATTTTGTTAAAAGTTTTTTTTTTTTTTTTAACAATGATTTATAGAACCAAACCGTTAATACTAGATAGATATGCTTTTAGGACCATTTTTAAATTTATGTATACTCTTTTACTTGCCCGGCTTTATGACGGTGGTAAGAATTATTTTTCGTTCTCTGTTCGTCAATACTTTGTGAAATAATAAATAATCGATAAGACATGATATAAATATAATACAAATGGCCATTCAAACTAAACGCTTTACCAAAAAAATATTAGAACGCACTTAACGATGGCCAACGGGTTGTTGACATCGCTATTTTATGTATTCTTATAAAGATTATTATGAAATACCCTGTATCACTGTGTTATCTTTTTTGTCGAAAATGTGTTTGAAATGTCTAATGACAAACAATGAAAAATATTTTTGCTGAAATAATGTTGTAGATAACGCAGACTATGAATATTATATTAAAAACGATAACTGCTTTATACCTACCTTAAAAAAGTACGAATGAACACGACACGATAACGTGATAATGGAAGTAGCAGTTTTGTTATAATTTGCGACCGCCTTACTGTAATAACGTGCACATACAAATAATAATATTTATACTTTACAACATTATGTAGGTTATAGGTGTAACTGTAGCATAATAAATATATGTAAATAACACATTTAGATTTATTGCGAGTTTGAAATGTTTTATTTTTTCATAATAATACAATACTTACTATAATGTTAATAAGCTAAATGCTAAATAATAATAGATTATAAGTTATAACACTATAATCTATACACTGTTGTAAGTATACCTATTACGGAGTGTAAATATTTAATATATATAGTCATACAGATGTGATCTGATGTACTTATACAATATAATATTCGTATTATTAACAGTAATAGTTATAAGATTAAGATTTTTAAGGATGACCATATTATGATTAAAATAGTAAGTCAATGCGTAAAAATGTATGCAGGTAATTATAACGTTTAACTTTACTATATACAAAACAAATAGGATAAAATCATACTTACACCATATATTTTTATAAGTATTCTATTTGCTATAAATTATACTTGAATATCGAATGCAAAATAATAAAATTAAATAATGTAATGTACCTTTAAACTTTTTTATATTATTTACTCTAATTCGTTAAGGGAATGATAAGGCATAAATATAAAAAGACCAAACCAAAGAATTGATGTATCATAGATAATAATAATATTATTATTTGTATTTGTATTTTATTAAGTGTATTTTGGTTCAGAAATTCGATTCTTAAAGAAATGTAATCGTCACAAACGTTCTTACTAAAATTAAACCAAACAAATGAAATACAAAAAGTCATAATAAAAACAATATAATCTATGAAAAAAATCTAAATGTTTTAAGTAAATAGGAAAATGTACAAAGCTATGTGGGCATTAAGTACCTATTCTAGATACAACTACATAATCAATAATATAGATAGAGATTAAATATTTTTGTATAATAATAATAATTTATTATATTTACCTAATGTATATAATTTATTTAATATTTTATCATCCATTTTCGCTAACTTATTGATTATAAGTCTAAAATGCAACTACACACAGGTAATATGCTTGAATGTTTTAGAGAATATTGAGTTTTAAATTGTTTATTAGAATACATAAATTGTCAAATATGGTTTTAATAAGTAGGTACTTAATTTCTAATTGACGTGTTGAAAATACCAATAATAGTATTTAAGATTTATATAACCACTATGTTGTACAATATACACTGTTATACAATTTAATATGAATATATTTTTTTATGAAATATCAAATAATATTATAAAAGAAAAAATTATTAAAGTTTTATTAAAAGTTCTGATTCTTGAATTATGAAGTTAATGAAGTATACTTCATTCTATAGAATGATTTTTAATGTATTTTGTCTTATGCGTTTAATGTATAGTAATCAGATATTTCAAAATATTTTATAATTACTTGTAAATAAGTACAAATTCATAGTTACATATAAAATATTAAAATATAAAGAAATTAGGTACAATATCATTTTTGGTCATTTTTTTGGAACAAAAAGTAAAGAATAAAATTATTACTTGTGTTCGGATACTAAGACGAAGAAAAAAACCTAGGTAGGTCGTAATACACTAATATTATGTTATATGATAAATCGATAGTTACGCGCAATATTATTAGGTCAATTAATTGATCGGCAACTTTACACGTTTTATAGCTGTACCCATTAAATATTTTTAATAAGTAAGTAGTTTGGTTATTTATTTCATGTCTCTTTTATCATACCAACAAAATAATTTATTTTTGACGTAATTGCAGGTTATCTTTTCAAACAAAAAATTTAAATTTTAGTTAATTTATTGTAATTTAAAAAATACTAAACATATGGGCTATAAAATATTGCATATATTATTATTTACTATACACAATTACATTTTTAATGGTACTTAGATTAATTTTAAGCTAACTCCCACTCTACGGTTTGTTCTTATTGACTTATAAGCTAGTTATATTATATGAATAAATATAATATACGATAGTATGGATGTACCTATGTGAAAAATTTAAAAGTAAGTTCAACTTGCCGCATTACAAGTAAAAAAATCAATTACTAATAGCTGTATAAATATATAATAATACATCGCTTAGAAATATATGACGACACACCGTCACAGCTCGGAATCGTCTTTCGTATACAATGATTTGAAACATCCTCAATAGTCATAGTCTCCTACTAGTCTTACTAACTACACAATATAACAAATAAAATTTAACATCTAATAGACAGCAGAGCGACTTCGTGATTTTTTTAATTTTATAATTTTATAAAATAAAAAAAAAGTGAATTTATAAATATGGAATAGTATATTTAGCGAAAAGTTTTTTTTTTACAATCATTTAAAGTTCCATAATAATTATGAACTCTAAATGTTTGTATACTAAATAATATGATAAATTTTTCATTATTTAACAATGATCTGGAATACTAGTTAATACAAATCGTATTAAATTTCAAATTTAAAAAGTAAAATTAAATATTATAATAACATTTTGAATAAGTTAATTATACAGTAACAGCTGATTGTAATTATTTTGTATTAATTACCAATTTTATAATTTTTGGAGACAGATGAAATAGACATCGAAAAAAAGTATTTATAAAATACTACACATTGAAGATTTTTTTAAATATAGTAATATTAGTTTTTAATGTATAATTAAGGATAATTGTTATTTATTAAAAATGTATTTTATCGAAATTATATTCTGTCAAAAAAACATTATTTTTGTGATAATTATTTTTCTTATAATGTGCTTTATATAATATATAATATATAGTGTATTATGTATAGTATTGACTGATATAAGCTATTGAAAAGATAAACATTACTTACGTACTTTTGTAGTCTATAATGAAAAAACTTAATCAATTACGACTCCTTGCTTATTCTTTGATATACATTGAATACTCATTACACCTCTTAGAGTAAATATAGTTGTGGTAAATATTAAATCTAACTTTCTATCAGAATTTAACGAATCAAGAGCAACTTGAGTGTTGTTGAATTCTCAGGTCACAGTCAGTTTTTGTAAATATTTGCAAGATATAAATGTACCTTGTATAATTATATCTTATATAATATTATTGAAGAAAATACATTTTTAAGTTACAATCAATGTAAATCTGGTTTGACAAAATATGTATAATGTTAAAGGATTTTTGATAATTATTTATTTTGAAGGTATACTAATGTAGTATTGATGACGTAACTTAAGATTTTATACTACATGAAGTATGATTCGGATGAATCTATTTGAATCGATTTTGTATTATAAGATTTACTATAACCGGGTTATTATAAATATGTATTATAAATAAATAAATATTTCAATGTTAAGTGTTTAGATTGAAAACAATTATTTGATGTTATAATAGCTTACAAGAATTGGTAGTTGGTATAACCATTTGAATTTCTAATAATTTTAATGTAATCTTTACAGAGTTCGCTATTCTCAAATGAAAAATTGTCAATTAAAAATAAATAGAACAAATAATATTATATATGCTACAGCTTTATAATAAAGTACCAACTATCAAAGTCTAGCTATATTTTTATCAAATTAATTTAATTATAATATTATTCATAACTCATCAGTGATCTGGTAATAATTATTATACAATATTATTACACAATTACTATTGAATAAATATTATCATTCAATTTATAAATTGGACAAATACAAAATTATGATAATATAATAGTTCTATATTTCAACAAAATATACATACATAGAGAAATATCAGGGAGATTTTATCATTGAATCGATACCTAATGTAGCGTTGCTACCAAATACCAATAATAGTAATTTACCGATATTTATTAATTCAACTATTATAATATATGCAATGAACTAGTTTATTTAATATTAATATTTCCATGTTTATATACCTTAATATTTAATTTTTATATCACCTTGTTTTTATTTATTCAAATTTAATTATTATCGTAAAAAATAGCTGTTATGAACTAAACGTTTATTATAGGTAGTTATATTTATAAAAATATTTGAAGATTTTATTTTACAAAATATGTGTATGTTTAAAACATTAGACATTGATAATAAATACGAAAATAGGTAGGTATAGTTTGGATTATCAACCAGAATATAATTATGAAACAATAACACATTAAGAAACCAATACAATTACCTACATTATATTTTGTCAAAGCGCCTATCACATACAAAAATGCAAACAAATGGTCTCAATTACTTATAATAATTTAGAACGACGGAACTATAACGAACTCGGTTTAAAACACCTTATCCATGATTTAAACTCTAAAAAAAACATCCCTTAACATACGAATCTTCCAATTAACTTATAAAAATGAAAATAAATAAAATAGGTGCTTACTAAGTACCTATTTGTCAGCTTAAGAAAATCCTTAAAGAAAATAGTTAAACACGAAACCTATCTTATTTCAGTTGTGGATATTTAAAGTTGAAGTGGATCTTGTTGTCTGTATAATGTATAGTTCAATGAAACAAATATAATATATTTTTATATATTATTCATTAGACTGAATTTAATATGTTATTTTTCTGTTTATGATGAAAACACAATTTGAATGTATATTAATATTTTTTTTTCAAATAAATTTTAATTACAATTTGTTATAATGTACCTACGTCCTATATTTATAACAATAAATATTAATAAAGATAACACATTAGCTGATGACATAAAATAAAGTACAGAATGCTTAGAAAAAAACATAAACAATACTGTTCCGACATTATGTAACAAAACTTTAGATTTATTTTGTAACTTGCAGCTTACGCAAATGTATTACGAAATACCTATCAAATGTTCAATAATTAAATAGATTGGTATTTGAATAGACATGTTTTTTATAGTATTTTATTTCAAATTTTAACATGCATTATTATTAATCAATTATATATATATATATTTTTTTTTTTTTTAATTTTTTAATTTTAAAAACTGAAACGTTCTATATATTTGTATTACAAAGACAAAATAATTATTAAGATTCAATGCATTATATAAACTATAATTTAGAATTTCCAGAATAACTTCAGACGTCTTCAGTAGTATGTGAACACAGTTTCTCATTTACAATGACACGTCAAAGCACGGCCGAGAACTTAAGATTTCAAATAGGTTATGTAACTAAGGCTATATGCTTGAAGGGTTCAAGGGTTGAAAGTTCATTCCTCTCCCCTTTACTGGTTATCATAAATTGTACTAAATTCTGAAAACAATATTATATACAATATTACTTACTCTAAATAGTAAATTTAGTAAATTGTGTTATACTACCGTAGGCTATGACACGTACTATTGAGTTAGTATTATTATTTCCAATCATTATAATACACAATAAACAAATATACAGTAAATTTATCATACTTATACAACTTATACATACCTATAAAGTATTATAATATTAATATATTTCCATGTAACTACAGATTTATTTACAATTTTTTGACACACTTGTAGCTATATTAAAATAGTATGTTGACATATTTTGTACTGCAAAATAAAAAATTATTATGATTTTAAATTTAATAATAAATATTTGTAAACACCATTTCTTTTCAAATAATAATTATTATAAAAAAAAAAAAAAAAAAAAAAACCAATCAATAATTTACTAGACCACAATGTATTTTAATTAGAATTTGAGATTCGTAACAATTGTGAACATTTTAGGACCGAATAAACTACTAAAATACGTTCTTGGAAATAATAACAACATAATATAACGCTCCCACTTATATAGACCAAACAAAATAATTGACTATAACACGTGAGGAAAGTTTAACAAGTTGTTTTTTTTTTTCAGAGAAATAAGTGGCCATAAAATAAAATGTAAATACCAACTCTGATTGTCGGGAAATGTTTTGGATATACATTACTGCTTTTTTTGGATTTAAACTATTATAAAATGTGAATTTAATCGATTTTTATGATTAACTTTGAATTCAAATCTAGACAATTCTTATAATTCCAAGTTTGATCAAATCTGGTTTTGGAATAATTTATAATATTGCCAAATTAATAAATTAATTTATTGCTAAAAACAAACTAGATAGGTACTAACAAAATATTTACACATGTATTTTCCAAACTGCGAAGATTTATTTACAAATATTGAGGATCATTCTTAGTTTTTCCTGAAAAACCTAGTATTTTTTTTTTTGTAAAAATCGATCTTTCTTGAGTCATATATGCATTTTTCATCCAAATCGCAATAATAGTACTTATACATTATTGCATTATACTATAAAAGATATTGGGGCATTTTCCAAAATAAGATAGATTATTGTTAGAAAAATTAATAATGAAATCCGCAGTAATCTAGTTTCTCTTAATTCGGTTATATTCACTTAAAATGTATCCTTATGTTTCACTGTTTCAGGTAGGTACTACCTATTCAAATACTATAAAATAAATATTTAAAAATAATAATTAAAAATATTTGTGTTTGTATTTATTAAATTCATTTTAACTAATGATCCTATTTGCGACTTACGAAACCTATTACAACTACATAGAACACATATTTTTGTTGTATATATTTTTCGGCTTTATTTGTAATCTTTGAAATCCATCTGGTGTATGGTTTTCAAGACGGCTTAGTGTTTATTAAATACTCGTGTTTATAATACGCAATACATAGTGCGTCATAAAACTAATCAAATTGCCCTTCGTTATTGTTTATAACGTCAATGTCGATCATGTAAATAAATAAGAACGAACAAACGTTTGCGCCAGATCACTTGAATTCCTATTTTCATGGGTTTCTTGAATACACAAAACGTATATTCAGAGTAAAAACAAATATCACGATATTTCTGAAAAATATACTTTGACCAAATAATAAATCAAGTTTATTTTTATTTAACACTCATCCTTGGAATGGATTCTAGGAAGCTTTTACAGTGAAGATTTTTTTATGTATTGTAAGCTACTTGTATTGTGGTAGTAAAAGTGTTATAAACCTTTCACGTTATTACCTCTATTTTAATTGGAAATGTGAAAGATAAACACGATGTTTTATTAAGTGGACACATGAACAGAACAGCAATATCCTGCTTTTACGGTAAATGTTGCAAATCACTAAAACACGAGCTATATATGCTCAAGGGGGTAAATCAATCGACAAATCGTATACGTCAAATTTTAGTTTAATCGTTGGTGATATGATCTCCTTCTTTAAAAAAAAATACACTTAGATATACCTGCACGCATATTATATCGAAACAATTCTTAGTGAAATCATTAAAACGACATTTGGTAGGTAGGTACTCGTACTTACAAAGAGAAGGAAAAAAAAGTTTCTATCCTAAACGCATATTTTCGAATAAAGGTATACCTACATATAATATTATAAAGTGTCCTGTAAAGCACGACTACGTGACGCGCGTAGGTTACAACTCGATAAACAATCGAGATTTGACGTGTTTTATTTCCCGGGAGATCGCTATCGAAAACCCCGCCGAAATAATGCGTAACGCGCGACCACCGTTCGGGAACGCGACTCTTCGCGCAAAAGTTTGCAAGTTCGTAACGGGGACGCGTAAGATTATTTTAACATTGTTATTATGACGGGTGCCGCAACGACTCTATCCCGTGCAGGCCGTCCGCTTCCTCTCCTCTTATACGGTTCTCACCTCTCGCCCGCGCACGTATAATAATAATAATAATACGAGTATAATGTTATTGTTTATGTATACGACGACGACGACGACGAACGAGCAGACGGTTCGGTTGTTTTTCCGTCAGATAATATAGCCGACCACCGCCGTCCGACCGGAAGTGCTCGACACCGTCGTCCGTTCTTGTATCGTACTGCAGGTGAACGCGATTTACGGCCGATTTGAATTTTAACTGTAGACCATGGCCGATCGTGTAGCAGCACACCGCAGTCGTATACGCGTCGTCGTCAGCTGCGGTGAGCCTCCCGACTCTCGAGGGGGCGTGCGTGCGATGACGAGAGAACAACAACAACATTAAACGCACCGTCTCCGGATTAATTATCATTTACGTGTATCCCGTGCTTAGCACTGTTGTACAGCCGAACGACTATATAGGCACTCTCTGTAATAACAACGAAATTTATATTATCGTAGTCGTCCGTCGGACACGCACTCGCGCCGCAGATAAGATTGCGATACGCACCTACGTACGTGCCCTCCCCGCACGAGTACCTACTTCGTGTACGTCATCATCGTGTTATTAATATCGCGTACATTATTATCGTCTTGCTATATAATATTATTATATACGCGAACGCACACATATTATGTGTGCGAGCGTCACGGGCAGCGCTTATACCCCGTGTTATTATAATATATAGGTACGGCGGTCGTAGAGTCGGGTGGGCGCGGACGGACGGGTGGGCGAGTGGTACGTGCCCGCAACAATAAAACACGAAAATACTCGCCGCGTATAAGTGTGTTATATTCGCCGTCCGCGGCATTACGATTATTATATGTGTGTATATATATTATTATTATTATAATATACCTCTCGGGCTAACCACTATTGTGATACGCCGGCGTACCGTGCCGTATCGTCGCGCCGTATCGCCCGAGCTCATTGTTCGCACCGCCGTCGAGTCGTTCCTCTCGTCCGATTCCTATCGTCTTTTATACGATATACCTACTCTTCGGACGCCGCCTCGCGGATGACGAGACCTGAAAGCTCGTAGCTCCTCATCTTCCCACTTTGCGCCGCGACCATAGACGACGACACGATATCGTCGTTCGTACACCGCAATAATACAATATATTATATTTCCCTGCGCCCGTAAGTCATAATTATATTATATTGCATCTGCAAAATCGACCGGGAAAAATTCGTACGCCCGAGACGATTCCGTTTTCCGCACATTTTCCCGAGCGATTATATTATTACCTACCTGCAGTAGGTAGCTGTATTAGGCTGTAGCGTCGTCGTGTAACGCACGAATCGCGGCGTGACGTACGCAAACCGAGTGACACCCGAAGGTCGCGGAGCGATCGTCGTTTTGGGTTTTAGCACGGCGGAGGGGTGAGAACGAAATAAATATTCAAATATTTAAAAATATTTATTTATTAGTCTTTAGAGACAGTATTTTTTTTTTAATTCTGGAGATTCTCGCGTTTACAAGAATATATAGACGATACAAACTTGTGTTTTTCAAACGAGATTCCTCCTTTTTTACTGTACGTTTTTTAATGACAATTTCGATGTACCTAATTCGAACTTCGAACAAGTTGTTTTTCAATTATTCAAATATATTTACCAATAGAGGAAACTATAGTCCTTAAATATTGTTTAAAAAAAGTATAAAATTACATCAATTGATTGTAGTATTTATTATACTTGGATCAATTAAAATCATTATAAATATGTTCATAATACAAGTTATGAAAATAAAAAAAACTTTTTCTTATTATTTTGATTTTTATATATTGAAGATTTAAAAAAAATATCTGCTAAATAATTTAGAGAAGGAAAAGGGATTTCTATTTAAAAGACAGAAGGTTGTTTATCTACATTCACTCCTTAAGTAATAAATAAATATCAAAAATTTGAAAATATAATCTTAAAAGATATTAAAAAAGTCATAAATTAGATTTTAAATAAATGTATTATTAAAGAAAAATAGGGTCGAACATGCTTGGTGAATCACAGTGTATATTATTAGTAGCTTTAGGTATAATGTTTTGCAGGATTATAAACGAATAAAAATCATTAAATGGTTATCTTTTACAATTCACTTATATATAATGTATATATATATATATATATTATATAAAAATAAACAACTAGCTTGGGTCGGGCTTCGGTTCATCTTAATGCTCTGTAAAAAGAAAATATTTACTTCTTGTGAATTATGTTTTATTCAAAAATAATTTTCATATCCTACTGATGATACTTAATTTTTATAAATAAAATAAGGATACATAAACTACATAGATAGCCATGTCTATACAAGTTGCTTACCCAGCAAAATCTGCGACCGACAGGCTATAAAATCTCGAGTGGGCTAAACACCAGATATTATGAATAGTTTATTATAGCAAAGGTGCCATTAGGTGGACAAGGAGAGACAGCGGTATCGTATCTAATTTTAGGAATTTTCAAATACTAACAAAATAATTTGCAAATATTCACAATTTTTATAAGTCTTGTGAAAATCTACTCAAAAAAACAATATTTATTAGAATTTTCGCATTAAATTTTTAACCTATAAAGTGTCGCTATTGTGTGGTTTCTTTTTTACGCGTCGCATTCCAAAAATGTACATCCGCATACATGCTTATTGTAAATTTAAACTACAGATTTTGTACCTATTTTAAAATAAGGTTAAAAAAGAAAAAATGTTCAACCTTTTTATTATCAAAATTTACAGAAAAAACAATAAAAATACATTTAATACAAAAATTATAATTTTGGCAAATTTTTTCAATTTTTAACTTATAATATTTTTTAAATTACTATACAAATTTACAAAAATTGTTTAAAGAGAAGTCGTTTTTCACTTTTGAATATTTAAGTTTTTCAAAATCTTAACTTCAAACGCTTGTAAAAAAAATTATAAGAATTATGTATTATTATTTATTTTAAATTATTATTAAAAATATTTATGAGGCAAAGCTATGAGATATAAGATATAACTATACTTATTGTATTATATTGCAGAGTTTTTGAATTAAATACAAATATTTAATCAATATACATAAATCAAATAATAAGTATCTATAGATAAATATCTAGATAATTTAAAATGTTTATAAATACATTTAATTTATTAATTTTATTTGAAAAGTGCTTGCCACGTGGAATCTTAACTTTTACCTTCAAATGTAAATTGATGTAAAATGTGTAATTTAGATACATTTTTTTACCATACACTCTTAAAATTGAAAAATGAAACGCTTTCTCTGTTCCAGAACTTAATGACAAACACATAAAAACCACGTCATGGTAAATCCAATAAATCCACCAGAATTTAACTTTTTTTACTTACCTGCTGTGTTATTTTTATCATAGTATTTTTTTTTTTTTTATTACTATAAGACTTTGTAGGTAGTTAAGTAATAATTATATTCTTGATAAAATTTTAAATACTGCAATTAATTAAATAATTATAGTTTGAACTATGGAAACTAGAAGGATTTATATGGTTTTGCAATATATAAGTTTTGGTTGACGGCCATGAAAGTCCTAAATTATACATAAACTTATATTTTTCGCCAATTTTCAGAAATTCCAACATTTCCTAAATTTCTCAGCATGGTACATTTCACATTACCCTTAGTCTACCCCTCCCCCTGACACGCAGCGTTCCCCGTGTCGGTCAAACGGGAAAGCACGTATTTATTACTGCACATTTCCGTGCACTGCGTGTAGTGTATTCTATATTGTTATTTGTATTTTTCCGACCGTCATAGAACACGACAGTTTTAATGGTTTGAATTATTAAGATGCTACAATTTTACCAACTAATTTAAATTTAAATATTAGTGTCGTTATAAAGTTGTTTTGAAAATACATGTTTTGGTACCTCTACCTAAAAATATTATATATTTTATAACCTACCCCATGGATATATGTTGTATTTAATCATATTGTGTTATACTTTGCCATTACTACTTATACTCACGTCATTTTCAAGTGTTTAGTTTTTGTTTGATTATACCTAAATAGTTTTTATTATTATTATTATATTGTATATCATTAAATGTTATATTTATAATTATTTTAATTATTAAAAAAATATACGTTTATGAGGTACTAAATTATAAATTAAACGAAGAATATGTATAAAGATCATTATGATCTAGATATTATGTAGTTTATTTTTTTTCAACTATTTTACAATTTTAACAAAATTATTTGTATATAAATTGAAAAAATTGTGGACAAGTAAATACCACTCTGCTATACAGTAGGTAGATGTCAAGTGAAACACTGTAATTGATATGTTAAATTTATATTCAAATTCGTTGATGTATAATTGTATACGATAAACGATTCTGAGCGGAAAAGGTCTATCAGTCCATATCACTATTCACTATGAGTATATATTTTTCATGTTGTTTTTTTTCGATATTGTGTTATTAGGTAAAGAAATTAATTTACTATTAGATAATAGTCTAGTAATACACTGGTTGAGAAAGTTTTTGCCAATAATGTCACATTTGTAATTATCATTGTGTGAATAAAATAATATAGGTACATTAAAAATATATGTCTCCATGAATTATGTTTTTAAACTAAAACAAAATAATGAATATCGTTATTCTATTCGATTATAGTTTAAAATTTTAAATATGTAATTTCGTCCAAATTTAAATTTAAAAGTGTTTAAAACAAAAATTAAACTTTTATATTTTTTAGATATTTTGGTTTCCAATTACTTATGAGGAACTTTTTATTAAATTTTCAAACATTTTTATCAAAAACATACATCGCTATTTTTTTTTTAAAGAAACTAAAAATTTCTCAAATGTCTACAAATAACTCAAAGAAAGATGAAATATTCTGAAAATTGTATCATGTAGAAAAAATAGTTAATGGAATTTCAAATATTTGAAATTATTTGTTTGTAGGTATGCTAAAACTGTTTTTGAGTAAAAATTCTTGGGTTTTCCTTAATTTTTTATTTGTTTTTTTTTTTTTGATTATTTTTCATCTATCTAAAGTATAAACTAGATCCAATTTGCCATCCAAAACCATCTTTAAAGTTAAATATCAAACCATTTTGTCGAGTACTTATATTATAATTGTACGAGTATACCTACATAAGAACTTATATTATAAGTATTAAGTACACACAAAAAATGCTCACACACACACACACATCAATGTAAAATCAATACATTCATCGTTCCACTCAAAATTTAAAATATATTTACTTTTAACTTAATTTTCATTCTTACGTTATAAATTTGGAATCAGTAAACAAATTTAAATAATATATCTATTCGATAAAATCAATAAGTTTATATAACATAAACTCGTTAACTCCAAAGTTAGATTATTCGATGGTTTTTACATTATCAGTAATAATTTCTAAAATTGAACAAGAAATTCTTGAAAAAATAAAAAATAAATTTTTATTTTAGAATCACCTATTTTCTTGATTTCTGATTTTAAAAGGTGCCATATTCACATATTGTTTTAAATAAAAAAAAACGGAAGCAATGCGGAATACTACTTGCTACGAATTTAAAAGAAGTTCATGCATTTATCATTGATGATTCAAGTTACGATTAAAATATAAAAAGTACAATATTTTTTATTACATTAATTGTGTTTAGCTACCAACATAATATTATCATCAATGTTTAATTTAATATGTGTATTATTCTAATTAATATTAATATTATAAATATTCTATTCGTCAGTTTATAATTTTTGTGTGAAATTATGTGCATTTAATAATTTTTAATATTTTCAATCGAGTTACAAAGATGATGCAATGGGATATTATATTATATAATATGATATATTCGTATCTAACTGATGCATTTTTTTTCCGAATAATGGTTGTAATTGCATTATTTTAATTGAATTTACAGATCAATTTGCATAACATATTCATCCACAACTAACTTACTCGAATAAGAGATTCATAATAAGCATTCATCTACTATCCTAAAAATAATTAAACTGTCTAAACTTAATTATAAAAGTATAAAACCAATTGTACCATTTATACGTTGTATTGTACTATTGCAAATGTAAATAATTTCAAACAGGATGACTAGAAGAAGACTATAGAGCCTATATGCGCGTACTGTGCGTGGCATAGTTCATTCACCACTTCGACTAACTACTAACGACGAGACATTTTCAACAAAACTCGTGCATAGAATGCTATCTTGTTACTTATCAGTTTTTTACTTCACTATAAATTAATGGTCACCTTTTTTTTTTTCAATAAACACAAAAAACTACAGCCCTCGTGTAAGTTATTATTTAGATTTTGATCTTGTTTATTAATATTTGTTTTTATGGCTTATTGATGTACCTATCATATGTATAATTTAGCTTCATAATTATATGGTGTAGAGGTTATTTTTTCAATTACGCGTACCTACTATAGCCATAAGCGCGTAGGTGAAAGGTATACTACACTATACATAATATATGATTATTTACATAGATACACCATATTAAACAATCTATATAATTAATTTATCCGCCACCAATGAATCATTATTACAAATATTACAACTACAGCCACGTATGAGTGTGTATAAATATTTGATCAGTGAACAGAAACGGTCGGTTGATGCACGCTGCATGGTTTATTTAATATTCAAATATTTGATATAGGTACGAATAGATACTCCTATAAAATAATTTGATAATGACAAAATTGCATTGATATAATTAAATGTTGTATTCTTATTTTTAATTAAAATGGGTTTATTAAATGTATCATTTAATGCAATAATACTCAAATTATGTTAGAGCGGGTGTCTAGACCGTTATAAGAGATACCTAGTAATTTTCGTTACCTATCACTTATCAGGAACAGACGAGAAGACCAACTTTACTCTGAAAAGTGTAGAAGATCATTTATTGTTTATCCGAATTAACAAAACCATTCTTTCTTATGTATTACTTTAATTTAAATATACGCATACCTATTGGCAAATCCAAATAATAAGAAATTGGTACCTAAGTATTTAAAGATTGTAAACAAATTTGGATGACCAGCATGAATTATATTTTAATTATTAAAACACAACATTTTAATTAAAAATTATGCATAACACAATCTAATTAATGTTATTAGATTTTGAAAATATTTATATGACATTATTGTTGTTCGTGAAATTTTGAAATAATTTATTGTAATATCTAGTGGAAATAAGAAATGAGAATAATAACAATTCATCAGTACCTGCTGTGAACCGCATATTTTTGTAAGCAACAAAAAAATAATCAATTTTTATTAAATTAACATTCAGCTGAGCCATCTAGCTCAGGAATAACAATAATGCCATAATTATATTATTTATTCCATATTATAAGTAAATTTTCAATCATCGATATTTTTTTAACTATTTTTTGTTATTATTATTTTTTTTTTTTTGTTATTGCATAAAGACTTTGTGTTCAACATAAATAATGTGCAAATTGAAAATTAAAAATTATAAATCAGGGAAATATCCTATTTATAGAAAGAAACAAACAATAGTTGTAAAAATGATTAAATATTATACTTAAAAATATGTTTATAATTTTACTGTGTAAAAATTGGCCAATAGGAAAAGATAATTCATTTTTAACAATTTGGTATATTGATTATAATAGTTGCTATTGAGGACAACAAAAAAGTTGTCATTCATACAATTTTTACTTTATATTCAAATTGATTTTGCCAATTATTTTAGTTATTTAATAATAACTAAAAAATTCAAATAATGATATTATTAAAACATATTTATTTTGTATGGGGATCAAAAAAAAAGTATCATATATAAATCAAATCTAAATTATATAACTGATACACTTATTTAAAAGTATTTTAAGCTATTAACATTAAAAATTATTAAAATATTGGTTACAAAATGTAATAATCAGTTAGATATCAGAGCATAAAACATAAATAAAATATTAAAATATCAAATAACAAATTATAATATAATATATTAAATTATGTTTACATGTAATATGAATAACACACGGTCCCTTACTCACAGTATACTTAAACTCCAATATCACAAATCATTAATATTATAAAATAAAATATTACATTCACCTCTAATAACATTAATGCTTATCTTCGCTCTGTAATTTCATACACGAGTACATAAAGTATATAACGAGTTACTTACAAATGTACCTAAATCGATTATGTAACTTTCATCTTTACTTTAATTTTTATTTGGTTTTATATTTTAGATTCTGAGCGGAACGATGAATTAATTGTTTTTATCATGTGTTGTACAATAAAATGTTTTGATTTTAAAAAATAAGGGTAGTTTTAGATATCAAACTTAAATAAATAACCGTAGGTACTTTAAATTTTCATAAAATATTTATAGTATCGTTTTCTATTTACAAAAAATGTCGACAAATTTAAGCTATTTATAGACATAGCGTTTTTTTTTAATGTTGATTATTTTTAATCGGGTAGAAATACGTTTAAATTAATACGTTGATACTATAACCTAATACATATTGATAAATAGATTTTATTTTTATTTTAAATAGTTATTTTAATACCAAATCCATAAATTCTAGTACTACAACGAGATTAATTTTCATTTTTTTTTATTCTGTACACCTTCAATGCAATCAATATGAATAAATAACTTTGAACCAGAAAATTGTTGAACTCCAATATGTTATGACCATGAGCTGTAGAAATAACTTAGTGTGACCTCTATAGTCTATACTTTATACCATACTCTTGAGAATAGAGAAACATATACTAAATTACTTAATTCGGTCAATTATATAAAAAACATGCAAAATACAACACATACCAATTATATTATTATACATATAAAATCAAACAAATAACTGCAATTTTTAGTATAGATGCTGAAATTATAAGCTATCGCAAACCGGATTAGCTTACTCTAATTTAGATAATATTGTTATTATTTTAGTCCCTACTAAACTTATGGATTGATTTTTTTTTTCATTAATACATTGAAGTCCATCAATGTCAATTATATTAATTCAAAGAGCTTTCTATAAAACTCAAAACGTTCTATTTTATTATGTCTGTATTGTAAATAATGCAATAAATAGAACTGAAAAATTTCATCGTTAATATTTTTTTTTTCTAAATTAAATTTGACAAATTGTAAAAACCTTGTATTGAAGAAGGGTCTTGAATTTTTAGTCACTATTCAGGTGTCGGTCAATATCGGATAAATTACTTTACCGAAGTTTATATTATGATCGTTAAAACGGTTTTAAATCTACTCGCTAGTCGCTTTATAACTGACATATTAGTAATAGGCAATAGCTAATATATGAGTTGTTTTATTTGCCAGTAAAAATCTTAAACACAAATTAGTCGCCGCTCAATAGACTTACTCTGGGTACAGAGTATTTAACTATTTAAGTATTATACATTTATATTTATTTATGTATTTCAAAATATATATTAAAAAACCTTAAAAATTAATAACAATAAAAATTATTTAAAATTAAATAAATATTTTTATATTTAACAACAATATTATACAAGTCAATGATTTAAAACCGTTTTCATGATTAACAATGTCATCACTGATCATATGAACGTAGAAATCGTGAACTAAACGATATTGATTTATATGTACCTAGTTTAGATTTTGTCGAAGCTTAAAACGTAAATAATAAATGTAAGGCTCATCTAATGTCCCTATGTATAGTGTGAAATAAATCCTATAGTGCATACAATGAATTATACCGTTCTTGTTATCCTCACATCGGTGGACTTAAAATACATTTACTTTATTTCTAAGAAAATACTACCTTGGATCATGGCGTTATGTGACCAATCGCACTCCTTAAACATAAAATAAAATTGTAATATTATCGGTTGGATTTAATGTGCAGTATAGGCAGACAATTTACGAAGATTTTTTTTCTCCTTCTATATGAACAGCAGGCTAGCAAATAATTTAGTTACAATAATTCATAAGGCCCTATCCTAGAGATATCTAATATAGTATATTTATATACCATTATAGTAGTTATAGTACGACCAACTATAATGCAATTACAATACCTACTAACTTAGTAGGTAATATTATTATTATGCATTACAAGTTGCAACTATACTGATCTTGGAAAAAATAGGTATTTTAGAGCGAATACAGGGTGACTGCATATACTAATGAATTAAATACATTGTATCAAATAATAATAATAATAATATAGATAATAGAGGTATTTACAAAATTTACAAATTTTAAAAATTTTGCCGCTCCCCAACAAGTACCGCTTGCGGCAATTTCCCTAAGTATAGGCTTGTACAACATTTTATATTACCGGTTATATTACTATTACTACTAACAATACATTTCAACATGTAATATATTATATACTATTTAATTTATACAGGTAGAAGTGATGTGGCATATAATACATTAAATAGTACAATTAAATATTTATATTATAACGTTTATTATAAATAAAAGATTTAGTTATAATACATATTTATTAATTAAATACAAATTTATATCGATTTAATCATCTTGTATCATCCGTGATATCGCTGCGCAATTTTCTTTGATGTTTACCGACAACTATAGATGAAAATCGGTGGTTTTGGACAATAACTAAAGTTTTAAAGCTAATCGGCAAGAACAAACACAAGGAAGGTACACTAAAGGAGAGAATAGGAGTTTAGAATACTTATTAACTTTTGTAGATTAATTTGAAAGGTGGACACTTGGTATATAGATACTAGTGTATATAATATTTATATATATATAACAAACCTAAGATTATTTAAAAATTAGGTATTTCTATACTAAAATTTTAAGGTTCTCAAAAAAATTTTATTTTAAATACGAGTATGTATGTTTTATAATATCAACTTTTAGTATTATAATAGTTAAATATTTTCATTATTGTTATTAATGAAAAAATAATTTAATGGACTAACAATGTAAAAGTGTTGTCTTAAATTTATGATTTGATATAACACCTACCTAAAAATAGTAATAATTAAGATCAAAGAAGGATTAACGAGAAGATACATTATTTTGACACATATGACATGGATAATCTCACGTCTGCAGTGCATGTAATTTGTTCTATCAATTTAAATTATTTACAGTTGTCATCTACGTATTTCGATTACCGATTATCTACTTAATTAGAATTAATATAGCCATTGAAATATATTTTACAGAATAAATAATTTTATTCTACTAATTATTATATTTTTATTAGAAAATAAACGTTTAGGTTTAATAGTAAAATAAAAATAATACCTACAATAGAAATGAAAATATGATTATAATAATTTGTATACGTTATTGTACATAATATATTTAAATATTCTTAATATACTTAATGAAATAAAATATATTATACAGTATTATGGTAGTATGATGCGCAAATTAAAGTTAAATGTGTAAATAATAAAGTAATAGTCATTGTAATCGTATCTACAAGTCGGTAAATATTTAAGAATATTTAATTAGAAACAGTTATTATGCTTATTGGATATTAGATAAGTATTAAATTAATAATTATCATATTATTGTTATTGTCGAGATGGTTTATAATTTCCAGTACTTCAAAACAACCGAGAAATTCAAAATTACGGAAAAATGGGAATATTTATGCACGCGCGTTTTTGATATTAAAATTAATTTTGCTTTTGTTATGGGTAGGTAACTCAAAAAAGAATAATTATTATAAAGTCTTAAAATTCTTACCATATAATTTTATAAGCATTTTATAATTATGGTGTAATTTTCAAAATAATTTGGATGGTTTTAAGCTATTTATAGAAATTTAAAATGTTTGACTTTTTATTTTTGGTTTATATTATGTTATAAACATTTTTTTTCAAAATTAGAAATTTTCATTTGAGGTTTTGTACGTTCTTACAGTAATTAAAAATTATTAAAAATATATAAGTATATATTATATTATATAAATGTATAAAATAATAATAGACCACACAGACACAAACTCATATTGTTGTAAAATCAATACATTCATCGTAACGCTCAGAATCTAAAGTACTTACGAAATTTCAAATAATCCAAAATATCATAATTAATAGATGGTAGCTGTTATAATTTTTGAGAATTATACGTATTTTATTAATCGATGCATATACCTAATATTTATTTAATATTATTATTGTCTAACTTGAATTATCTAAAATTATCTGAGTTTATTATACTTTAATTTACAGTTAATTTAAAGACTACAGTACTATTAGATACTACAAGAAGGGGAGAAATCTTAGATAGATTAAATGTGTGGTAATGCATAATGTGTTGTGTTTTCTTGCTCAAATTTATGCGGTAATATTTATATTTACTTTGATAACATTTTAAATGTTATGATTTAGATAACACTAGATATTTTAATTTTAAATGCTATGTTTAATGTCCATACTTTTTATATTTTATAATTTTATATTTTGGAAATCACAAACATTTTTACTCTCTATAAATGTATTTTTTAACACTTGGAAAGTTCTAAAAATGAAAAAAAAGCATTAAGTCAACCAAGCTCCCATGTAATCACAGCCATTTTTTTTTATAAACTTAACATGATAATGGGGACCCACGCCTATAACGCACTAATAACAGTGACTTAGGTAACCTACCTACTACCTAGGTGGCTAGGTACCCAACATGCAAAGGATGTCCGCTTTTTATAATTATTTTAATATACCTACTAATTATATTTAAAAAAATCTTGTAACCGTAAATTTAAATTTTACACGTAATTATATATTTGCGTAATTGCGTATACATTTAATGAATAGAACCGAGCGAGCTGGCGAACAAAACAAATTTCTTTATTTCACAAACGTATAGTATTACGTGGAACAAAAAAAAAAAAAAAAATGTTTTTATTTATTTGTTGTAGTGTTAAAGTACCGCTATGGTGTAGTGTAAACGATGAATTTTATATGTTTTAATATGAAAAGTTTTTCTGCATCATCACCGCCGTGGTATTATAGGTCATAGTAGGTAAAGTAGATTTATACAAAGTGCGAGTTATTACATAAATGTACGTTTAAACATGGCGATGGAACTGTTTGAAAAGCTAAAGAAAAGTGTATGCATCTTAAATGAAAAAAATTAAATCATAAATGTCTACCAAATTGTTCTTGTTGATGTGCTATTAGATTGTTTTGTTATAATAAGCTTTAAATATGATCAAACACTGAACTTTCTAAAATAAAACTTGTACATTATTATATGATATAGAATTATAAAAAATATGCCAAAAGTTCATCTCCTTTATTTTTTGTTTTTCACTACATTTAAGTTGACCTACCAAAGTTAATTTTATTTTGAAAGTTTTCATGATTGCCACATAATTGTATTTATGAATGCTGTTTTTATTTCCTATAGAACAATTGTATTCAAAGACAAATTAAAAAAGAAAACTTTTGTTTAACATTATTTTATATTTAAAATAAATGTAAATTTATGTAACTCTCATGAACAATTTAATTACTTGTTCAAATAATATCGAATTATAATAAATAAAATTATGTCTTGATTAGGTAGATAGGTATGTAGCACGTCTTTTTAACTTCAAAAAATCTATTCTATGTTTATCATTTTATCTTTCATTATAATTACGGGCTACTAATCGACTTTTATAATTTATTGTGTTGAATATAAACTAAATCTAAACAATTAGTAGATATATTTAAGCATTCTATATTTTTGTAGGTAAATATTAATAATATTAATTATTTAAAATATATTGATAGATTTTAATAACTCATAATTATTAATGTTATATAGACCATAATAAATATTGATTGACATAATTCATAAAAAGATTCTGGTAGGTAGCTTAATAATAAAATATTTTAAATCTTACACAAACTTATTTAAATATTATATTTGTTCAGCTTATTTTTATGGGTTATAATTGGGTATTTATTTAGAGTTTAGACAAATTTTTTTTTGTCGTTTTTGAATAATTTTATACCATATTATAGTTATCATCTAGATTTTAGCTATATTTAAAAACATGTGAAAAGGTATTTTTAACATGATATATTACGCTTGTGTAAGGCTTCTTGGGAATATGTAAATACACTCAATGATAGTATGTACCTATTAATTTAAAAACTTAAAAATTTCATGAAATTTGAATACGCAGTGGCTAGTGACTACTGTCCAGTTTACACAGAACGGACACTCCTCTGCCACAGAACTCTCGTTTTGACGATCACTAATATTGACCAAGACGTAATGTCTAGTTTACACGGGTTAGCGTCTACACGCATTCTATTCACTGAACCGAGTAGATATCTCCATTCCCCAATAGGATATACCTCGGTAGTTATATCCTTTGTTTATTTTGTTTATTTTCTTAGAATCAATATTGGGCATGTGGGCATTAATTTATTATTGTTATTGACATCACTCGTCGTCAAAACATTTATATTGTGTACGCCTACAAGTTAGTACAGCATCTTTTTTTTATGTGTAATAAAAATACTGATCTATAAACATAAATATTTTTGGGATGCAAAATGATGAAAAAATATCCATTCCCCATATACCCTTTTCCCACCATAGATAAGTCACCGCAGGATACTAGGCAGGTGATTTAGACACATCAAGTGCAATACGTCATATTATTGGAGGTAACCAGCACCAAACCAAGCGATTAGAAATAACTTCTACTTCCTGGTTAACTTGCTCGCTCATTTCACTCGTCCGAGTACTAAGCCGAATAGGTACTATATTATGTGTATTTAGATATTATTGGTTGAGTACTATTCGACCGAATTCTCGTCCAGTGTAAACTAGGCTTGTATAAATTAAGAGACATGGATTAAACAATAAAATTAGTGTATATTAGTAGATTTTATACCTTAATTTAGTACCTACATACATAATTATACACATTTAGATTTTTAAGACTGTGACCATCTATTATATTATTTACTATTTGTATTTGTATTACAGCATCTACTTATAAACCTAAGTACACTTATAATTGATAAACAATTTTCAAATAATAAAGGATGCTTAGTTATTAAGTGATTTGAATAAACGCTGAAAATGTCTAACTATCGTATCTTACGTTAAATAAGATTGCTGAGTGTCAATTCGTTAAAGTATAGTACTCTTTTCTGGTTGCGAATCAGTTAAGTATTAGTCAACTATGTTGTATGAGCTACAAATAAGTAAATACCTAGATATATAATAAAAATTATTATTATTTCTGAGATACTTTTAATAAAAATTCTGATAAATCTTGGTGTTCCTATAATTTATATGGTCCTCTAAACTTCAATTCCATTATAGAAATAATGAATGAATATTTGCAAAATGTATAAAAATGAAACGTAATACATGGATCATATGATGTGTCATAATTGGGTTAAGTTCCTCACTCACACCTTCTAATTCCTTCCCTCGTAAAATTTACTTATTGTGTAGATTGTATGTGCATGTTTTGTATAGATTGTAAATGTTAAAATTTTAATTTAAAAAAAAAAAGGTAGTATGGGTGTATACTGTATAGTGTGTAGGTACCTATTTTAACTATAGGTCTTATTACTTACTTATAATAATAGTATCGACATTTTTCATAATTTGGAAACATACTTTATACTTACCACTTAGTTACACAGTTATAAAAATAATTCTAGATTTTACATTTTACAAATATATTTTTACCAAAACGTTCAAAAATATATTGTTCGTGTTCAAGAATTAACCATAAAGTTGTAAAGATTTTAAATATATATTTAAAAAAACTTTTTATTTTTTTTATTTTTATGTACGGTTGAATTACTGATATTAGAGTTGGGTAGACCATTGAAGCGAATGTATTCTATTTGTGTAGTGATATTCAATTTGAAAGCAAAGATTAATCCTGTAGTATATGAAAAACAATTCTGAGCAAGACTTAATTAAAACTAGGCTTGCTTAAATGGCTTCATTTGTTCAACACTAATTTACGATTTTCTTTACGCTTAGAGCAACCGCTAAGAAAATTATAAAAAATCTAAAATAAAATGTTCAATAAAAACTGGACTCGATTTACAAACAACAAGGATCATAACATTTTTAAGTACTATTTTTATCAAAAAAAAAAAGTTAACAAAAAATCATAAAGTAAAAACCAAAATATCATAATATAGTAAAACCCATACAAAAAAAAAAGGCGAATAGGTATTCACTTTATTTTGCGTAGAAATTGATATAATGAAAGAATAACATTTTAAATTACACTTTTGAGCAGTGATACCGTCCTATTGGTGGTTTTTTAAAATCCAAACACACAAATATTTTGTGCTAAGAGCTATACTGTATGTACCACTAATGTAGAATAATATAGAATTTTAAAAAATATGAGGAATTCTCGTGTTTTCTTATACTTAAAGTAGGTAATGTTTTTTTTTTTTAAAAAAGAATAAATAAAATAAAAACGAGAAGGAATTTCACGTGTATCTTCGGTATAAGTGTTCTGAGTAGACATTGAATGTTATGGTAATGAGTGAGTATCATAAAATAGCCTCTAGTTCTATGCCCCGACACCTAACCCACCAGAAAAAAACAATATTACTCAGGATCCATTAAATGACGTCGCAGTTCCCGCCACCGCGACCGTCATAACTCATAAAATAACAACACCATACCCCTTATTTTAGTTCTTCATCATATTATTAGTTGTATAACAATCTATATTATTATTATTATCGTTATTATACATATATTATCCAGTATTAAATATGTTAAAATAAAAAAAAAATATGTATATCAGCAAGTTTTAATAACATAGTTACTACTAATCATTTTATATATAAGTATACATACACAGGCGTTGAAACGTATCGTAAAAAAAGAAATTATATTAATGAATATCCTACGTGGTTAGAGATAAAACGATGTCTATTTATACGGATAATTATAGGGTTACACAACAATTCCTGTTGCACCGCCAATATGTCGTATATCCAGTTATCGTCAACAAAATATAATAATATTCACTAACGATTATGAAACACAGCACTATATACAGGAGCGTTTACAGAATTCGTTGGCTTTAGCGAAGAGCGTGTAATCGCAAAATATTTTGTACAGCACATGACAGTAAAAATAAACGATGCAAACGTGGTCAACTGAACACAAGCGGTATAGTTACCTAGTACCTACAATATGATATCAGCTATTAAATCTTTATTGTCAGGCAACGTGGCAATTTATAAGCCACAATAATATATTTTTCGCTATAAATAATTTTAAATTTTAAAACAAATTATTAATTAATATCTATAATGCATTGAGGTATTATTAAAAAAAAAAAAAATGTCACCTCTCCACTTAAAATATACCTACCAAACCAGATTCTTAAAAAACAAACAGTGTAAATGACCAAATAAATACATTTATTCGGTAAATATTCTATTTTTCAAGGCAAAAATAGGTTAGAATAACTAAGCTCAATTTCAACTTTTACACTGAAAACAATATATGATATTGTCCACAAAATAATCCCTTTTATTTTTGAGTCTTTAATTTACTATGTGAAATAATATATTATACATGACTACGGTATACCGTTAAATATTAATAATTAAACTTTTAATCTAGTATAGAAATCAGATTCGTCTGTATAAGTTCATAATAATAATACAGTCAACTTAACTAATATTTAGTTTTCAACTGATGCTGGAATTAAATATTTTATCCAGTCTTTAATTTGCACATGATAAATAGAGTTTGTTTGAATTTACTCTGAATCGAAAATTAAACTTTGGTAGTATATAAAAGGGTGTAGCACTAGGTATTCATTAAAAAAAAAATGCTGTTAAAAAGATTTCACCACAGTTAGTTTTTTATTGCTTGTTATTTCTAAAGCTGTGATAACCGATAGACATAAAAATATTATGTAGTATGGATCATTAAAATGTAATTATTTATTTTATTGTGACCGTGTTTATAAATACCATGTATTTTTATTTGAAAAATTGAGATCATTTTATAAAAGAAATACAAGCAAATAAAAAAAAAAATAAGTTGAAATAAAAGTGATTGGAGGGGGCAATTATGGTAAACGCTGACAGTTACTGATGCCCGTAAACATTCACTAACTATAAACTGTTAAATGTTGGAAATTCACATGAATATAATAATAATAACTTTAACTAACATAAACTTCAAGCCTTCAAACAAAATTACCTAAATGTAATTTTAAAAGTAAAAATAAAAAAAAAATGTAATGATTCGACGAACCTTTTATTTCATGTTGTGTCATGTTGTGATACAATTTAATATGCTAATGCCTATATATTCATACCAACTAATATCTGAGCACAAAAACCAGTAAATAAAATACAGTTATTAATGTATAAAAAATTAACCACTATGAGAGTACACTTTTTATAATACTTAAATGTAACCCAAAAAAAAAAAAAACTAATTGGTGGTCAATTTCCAATATTCGATATTAGTGTTTCATATTTTATTAGGCTATTTCTGAATCAACTATATGAACATGACCGATATGTTTCGAACTCAAGAAATAAATCGATTCTAGCGAACGTTTAATTTTACGTTTAAATTAACTAAAAAGTAAAACGATGGTTACAATTTATAATTATTAGAAAACCCCCATAAAACAATTGAATTTGTATAAAAATAATAATTTTGATTTATGTTTATAGTGTGATACATTATTATATATAGCTTTAATAAATTTATTTTTTTTTCACAATGACAGATTTAAAAAAAATATATTAACTCAATGACAAGTATATTGTATATTTGTATCATACATATATATAATATGCACATCCACTATGTTACATTTTATTAGGCAAGCAACGCTTTACTTCAGGTGATCAATATAAATACAAATATTAAATACTTGAGGGAACAAAAAATGTGATAAAAGTAATTATAATTGTCAGTAATATGAAAACATTTCACCAAAAGAAAATCTCTGAAATATCCCAATGTGTACAATATGATATTATTTGTATTTTTTTCACAATGATATTTATTATGTATTTAGCGTCCTTAATATTTTGATGATGTGCCATGTAGTTAATAGTTTCGAAAACAATGTATGTATATATATTTTTTAATACCCGTCTAATCACTTATTAGGTTTATGAGCCACCACTGGACAGTTTATATTCCACATTCTCTAAAACACATTAATTGCAATAATATACGCTGAAGTGCTGAACTTTATAAGATATACAATAAAACTTTGTTATAGTGCGTTTCCTGCTATAGCGTGGATTTAAATCAGTCCCTCGGTGGATCCACTCGCTTTTCGAAATTTTCAGAAACAACGATTTTGTTTGCAACTTCCCAGATTTAAAACTGTTGTTAAATATATAATATAATAGACTAAGAGCTAAGAAATAAAAACCATATTTAAATTAAGACTGATAATAAGTATATAATGCATTATACGTATATTATATATACATATAAATATTCACACAGACACACATAAATATACTGATATTGAGTGATGTGTAATTTTCATAAAGTGTGTCTATAAAAAATTAATTATTTTATTGAATTGATTAAACTATAAATTACGATCAAAGATTATTTTATTTTATTTAATACAGCTAAGAAATACCATATTTACAGTTATTATGTCTAGCAATATAATTAAAAATATTTAATGTTCCTACTAAAATTAATTTAAAAATAAAATAAATATCAATTTATTTACAGCTGAATCAATAAAATATATACATTCAGTAACTATAATTCTAGCTTTCATTGTTTTTTTTCAATTTCTAATCAAGTTAAAATTTATGTTCAATATTTGGAATTCTATAGCTAAAATGGGTATTTAGATATTATAGAAATATAGACACTACAGGTAGGCATTTAAATGACTTTATCAAATCTAATAATTTTTGTTATTTTTAACACTGTCAAGATTTTCTACTGACAAGATACACGATACAGAGGATTTTCATGTTACCTACAACGACTGTAATCAATAGTTGTTTAAAAAAAATTCCAGTAAAAAAGATACATTTTTGTAGATATATATACATATAATATATACTCCTGTATAGCTCAGTTAATATACGCTATAAAATATTTGTAAAAATATATTATTATTAATTATGTATGTGGGTTTGTACATTTACAAGAATGCATTACAAAAAAAAATTTAGACAGGTATAGGAAATAACTAAAGTTTTTTCTAGCTGAAAAGGCCTTTCTGTATTAATTTTCACTATAATATTATAATAATAAATAAATACAGATATTTCAGTATGATATATACATATTTTATTTTTATACAATATAGGTATGAAAAATTAAAAAAAATGTTTGCTTTTTATAAAAAGGCTGAATTTTAATATCTATTTACATAATATTTAATAGTTATCAGTTCTTTTTTTTTAACAAATTTGAAGCCTATTTATATTTATAGTTGGTTAATAAGATTTACTTAAACAAGTAACTCTACTACTAGTCACTATTAATTATACTTTCATATTGCTTTAAATATTAAGAAGATTGAGATTTATACATTTTCTCCTGAAAATTATAAGATTTAGGTTAAATGGATACATTTTACAATGTACTTAGATTCATTAACTTGTTTACTATGTTTTAATTAAAGCATTGTTTAATATATTTTGTTCTATTAATATTTAAATAATAAAATACCAATCATTAAATAACAAGGGTATTCTTTTTTATTATATAATTTATTTGAAATATTACAAAATCCCTTTAGTTGAAACACAGTTGGTAATTCTCGTAAAAGGATAAAAATTCGTGTTTAAAATAAAATCCGTCCTGTCCTGTACTGTACGATATCATCTTTTATGTCGTGTTGAGTGGCTTGAAAATAGTGACCATATTATAATATTGATTGACATTTGCCTGCACGTACGGATTGTACACCGATTAAAAATAAACCGTTCATTCGCACGGCTGATAAAATTTCCAGATTAGACTAACACTTACTATATTATAGTCATTACTCGCTAATACGTACATATACTCGTATTAATGTACTTGTCACTAATCACTAAAATGCCATCATATCGATTTGCCTATGTATATTTTATATTAATAAATATAAATATAAATATTAATTAATTAATATAAAGAAACTGTATAAAACGGTCCCAAATTTCTGCTCGGTGACATAATGTTAAACATTTCTGATTGATTTTAAGCCGGACAATTAGTTATAGGTAATCAAATTTACCAATATATCATTACTGTGCGGATGAAGTAATGAAGAATACCTATCCATTATATTTGTTATTAATTACTTAAAATGATTTAATACTATTATTTACAACGATAGTGAATATTTTGCATTTTTTAATTTTTATGTATCTATTGCAAAAATTAAAAATGTTCAAAAATATAACACATTAATTATGTTTACACTGCAAAAAAAGTCTTAAATATTGTATAATATTATAACATTGTTTAAAGATAATTTATTTAGAATAATCTGATAGTCGTAAATATAATATGGTCAAACGTTTTTAAAGTCTTAAGAAACATTTATGTTTGTACAATTTTAAGTTAAATTATTACACTTTTCATCTGAATATTATGTCGTATCAAAATGAATATTAAATATTCCTAGAAGCTGATGGAATACATGATTTTTAATATTTATCTGTAGCCTATTAGTAATAACAACGATATTCAATTAAGTTATCATCAATAAATAATAATTACCTATTACAAATTTGGAATTTTAATTTTATACTTCTCTAAATTTTAAAATAATAGGTAGTTATAATTATAAGTTTTCTGTATCTAAATTATTTTTAAAAAAGTCTGATTATCTGCTTTCATATTTATTTGTCAAAGTCGATTGTCCTAACTCCTAAGTTTGAAGAAACACGTGCGGTGCACTGTACAATATAATTTTTTATACTAACTACAAATCTTACGAATGGCGACAATAACGAGTGAAATTTAGGTTAGAACATGACATCACTAATGTTTTATATTTAACGAAGTGTATTTTATTCATAGTTAACAATTTTTCGTATATAAGAAAAAAAGTATCACGTCACAAACTTACAGATTGTTGTTGTTGATACAAACTACACAATGCATGTACTCTATAAAATAGATTTAGCGCATTAGTCTAAATAAAATGGGTGGTCTGTACTGTTTGGTTAATATTATCAGATTTTAAATCAGGAAAATGCTGTTTTTAATTTTAATTTTATGTTTATAAGACATTACGATTACGATCAATATCAATTTAGATATACCATACAATAAAATCATGTTATAGATACAACTTAAAAAATAACGGTGCTGAATGTATAGCTAAACAAACACGTTATGATATTATCACAAAAAAAAATACCAATTGGCCATCAAGTTTTAATTATTAATACAATATTTAATAAATAAAACGTATCCATTCAAAACGTAAATCAATATAATATTATAACGCTTTTTAAAAAAGGGAGAAATAGATACGCTCGAATGGGTATACATATATATATATGCACCTACGATTATTTTCGTACTATATATATTTTAATTATTTCACCGAGTGAGAAAAAAAAAGACATTTCATAGGTATATATCATATATAGTAAGTACCGATAAAAATAAAAAGTTTATTTTAGAATTATTTTTGTTGGTAAACATTTTGATCACATGCAATTAATAGAAAATTTGTTAAAGCTTACGAAACTCGTTATAGAATTTGTTATTAAAGTAAAATAACTTATTAATTATCTAAATAATATATATATATATATTTTATAACTATTATAAATATTATATATATATTATTCTTGTACAACAGTTTCTTATCTATTAAAGAATGATTCATAAAAATATTTAATTTTCAGTACCCCGCTGTAAAAAGTATTTATCAAAGAAATAGCAAAAAAAAAACTTATATAATATGCTCAACTAGGAAAAAATAAATCAAAGGAAATCTTATGATTAGTAATAATATGTTTTAAATTGTTCATCATAGTCTTTATGAATATTTTCCAGTTGTTTAATTGTTGCTAGTAAATATTTTAGCTAAACACTTATACATACGTGTGATAATCATTACTACACACTAAACTTTTTTTTTTATTTGGTTTTTTTATATTCAAGAGTTCTTAATGCTTTAGTAAACTCCATACATTATAATTATTTATCTGCATGGGAAGAAACGGTACACTTGACGTGATGTAGGTAACATAATACAGAAATATAAACTTTTCCCAGCTCGGTGTCAAGTATTTCATTCAACGTTTACTTCTTTTATAATAATTTTTAAAACCTTGACCCGTGGAAGGAGATGATGTATAATAATAGTATTCTGAATAAGTGTCTACCCCATATTGCCCTGTGGTTAAAAATTCCTGACAGCGTATACCTGTTAAATTACAGAGTAGTGTACTGCGCAATGAGCACGTGTCAGAGCGTACTTTATTGTTTTATAAATACAGGTTTGATTTATGTTCATATTTGTTTCATAATATCAAAAAACTTTTATATTTTACAGTACCCATCGACCAGGTAGCAGTTCCGGTTGGTGGAAAAGCTTATCTGCCCTGTGACACACGAAACGAAGATCTGGGAAAGTCTAGAGACTCTTCCGGATTTTACATGGTTATGTGGTTTAAAGAACAGAAGGAAAACAACCCACTAGATCAAAGCTACGAACAAGCCGGACAGTCATCTTCCTCAATTTTACCTTCTTCCGGTGAACCAATATTCACGTAAGTGTCTTTATTTTATAAACAGTGATGAGAATAAAATAAACTATTAACATTTTTAAAATAATATACTATATTATATAGTATCTAGTTAAGTCAAAAAATGAAGTTAAGGATGTAATATTTTGGACCTTAAAATGCCGAACTTTAGACAAGTCTGATGCTAATAAATACATAACTATGTTGTTGTGTATGTAAGGTGCATATATAGTGAGCGAGTAGAGTTGGTTAATACTTTAGGTATACCGTTTCATTAAATAACACATGTTAGAGGCGTGTTGTCTATTTAAATTTGAAAGCAATGATTAATGACTGTATTCAAAAACGATTATAAGCATAGATTATTATTTACTGTTGAACAAACTTCATAACATATAGTAAAAATATTTTAAGTAGATATTAATTCAAGGTTTTTAAGATTTTTGAAAACAAACTTTTTACAGTATTAAATGTAACGCTAAGGTTTTAAAATTAAGTTTAAAATTATTTCGTTTTTGTTTATATTATTTGTTAAAATTTAACAAAAAAAAGTAAGATGTAGAGACCAGGTGTTAAGTAACATATATAAATATATAACGCAAAAATAATAGGTCAATCTTAAGAAGTCAAATATCAGAACGTCTAAACTCTTAATATTTTTAATATATACAACTCAAGTTTTGATTGTACTATTAAGTTTAGATTTTAATACAGAAAAGTTTTTATAAAAGTGTTTTATACATTTAATAAAGACTGATTTTGGCTAATATCATTCGTTGAGATATAAGTACAAAATTATATACTAATTATATTTTATGTAATTTTTAAATTTTACTCGATTGATTAGTATTTACTATTTATTTGGTGCTTATGCTTATACATATTTATTTTAATTTTAAATCATTATAGTTATCGTATTATAGACTTATTGGAATTAAAAAAATTAACACATAGAAAACATAATATTATACATTTATACAACAATATATTGTAATAATATAATACATTATATTCGATATTTGCGGTGATTTTTCTTCTATTTTAGTTCTAAAAGTTATATTTATCTATTTTATTTTTTAATAGAAAACACGGAGTCAATAACATATTTTTCTATAATATAAAAAAAAAAACCCCAAAGTAGGTAAAAATGTTGTGACATTATAATATTCTCTTATTCTTACATTAAATATATCTAATTGTAAGTCCTATTCTAATTCATAGAGTAAAATAAGTAAAGATATTAAGTACATTATTTACATTGTATATGTATTGCTTAACGACTAAACACATTTATGTATTTGATACATAAATATAATCATGTTATTAAAATCTTAAATAAGCAGTTGATCGCGATATCTTTCTAATGGCTATTATAAAATATGTGTATAGTGTATAGTTAGGCAATAATCGATCTATTTTTAATTTATATCTTTTCTATTACTATTTAAATTTTTGGTTGGACTCGTATAATAAGAAACTGAAGGAGTGCCTTAACACCGATATCGGACGGCAACTGGCGAGTGGCGGTGCTCACTTCTCCATAGAATGTCTTAAATATAAATTATTAAATTATTAATTATTCACAAAATGTTTAATTAATGGTGTGTAAGGTTGTAAAATGTATCTGAGTATCTTTGAAACTCATTAACTTTTATCCATATTAGATCTATTGTAATTGTCTAAAATACTATGGGGGTGGAATTGTTTAGATAACAACATTTCATAGAGACATTTATTAAGATAACATTCAAATTATACTTAGTTGGAACTCTTGACGATTTAGTCACTGATAGAAAAAATATAAAATTATGAAGATAAAACATTGACATTATAATTAATATTATTCGCTATACAGACCTTAAATTGTTCTTTTTGAAGTTAAGTTATCATAATTGAGACTAAATTTTAAATTAATATTTATTTTTGCACATAATTAAGTTAATCAATTAGTGTTTGGACTAATATTAATTGCATTAGAAAATTCTGATAATAAATCATTAATTTGCTCCATTTTATTATACAATGTAAATCATTGCCTAATTTAATATTAGTGGAGAATGTCCGTTCTTTTTGTATCATCAATAAGTTAAAATCATAATTTTTTTTAATGTACAATATTTAATATATTTTTAAATAAATAATAACAAAAAATGTGCAATATTTGCATGTTGGAAGAACAACAAATATTTAAATATTTAATACTTATCATTGATTTAAGTACCCCTTACCACCATGTCAATCTCTGATTCAATCCCACGAGTTTCAGCCAAGCATGTATTGTTACTTACCTGAAATAATAATAATTATACTGCGTACATGACAAAATAAAACGTTTTAGATATATCATTATACTTTTATACTTTAAGTATATATAAGACTTCAACACTTTTCTACACAATATTAGGTTATAAATAAATTGTTGATTAAAGTAACCAAACCCCACTAACCACAAAACTGCTCGTGTAATAACCGACTTTAATCCCACAACTTATTATAGGTCAGGTTATAAATATGTTGATATTTTGTTGTTAACTTCATTAAAACTCGTGTGTTATTGCTACTTGCTATACAATAAAAACCAAAAACTTTAAAAGATGATGTTCAATTTTTTTTTTTTCAAATAAACTAATTTGATTTAATAATTCATATTTTACAGTATTGTTTTTAAATCAATATTTATTAAAAAAAAAATTGAATACATAGTTTTAGAAGTGAACAATCAGCTAACAGTAATTAATAATTTGTTTAACTTTTTTAAACGATTGTAATAATCTATATTCTATTATATATTAGTAGTATTATAAACATAAAATAATATTATGACGCACTTCAAATTTAAAGCACTATAAAACCTTAAGAAAGACATATCAAATTAAAAAATGTAGTTTAAAATGTACATAATTTTAATATTTCATGCAGAAACAATAATAATACATTTAAATTGAGTTTTTATTTTTAAATACAAAGATGCACACTTCCTTACATACTAGGTCAAAAAAATAAAATTAATAAAATATGCATTTATATCTTTTTTTCTAATTGACTAAAAATGAAAACGTGAACTTCAAAATAATTTTCATAATTCGATCTTCAAATAGTTGAAAAAAATGTGTATGTATAATGTATATTCAGTATTTTTTAATTCTTTAAAAAAACATATGAAGAACATTGTACATAACTTTTAAGTTTTTTACAAATCATAATATGTTATCATAAATCGAAAAATAATAAAAAAAGAGTCACACATTTTATGTCTATAAATTGCCCAAAAAAAAAAAACAAAGTACACCATGATTATAAATTGCTTGTATAAACTTTTGGTCAAAATATCAAGTACTTACGGTTATTCATGTTTAAATTACTACAAAAATAACAAAATCTGGTGTTGTGTAAATATTCCCCTTTTGCATTAATTTTAGTTTGGTTTTTCCATGATACTGCGCTTTATTTTATCTCTCAAAGTACTAACTTCATCTAATTTCCTATCAAAATCTACCCTCAAAGTTGAAAAGCTAATCATTTTACTGTTCAAGTAAGGTAAGGTCAGACATTAAATAAAAAATACACACATACCCACATACATCCGCTCAGAATATAAAATAATTCATAAAATATTAAAATGTTATTTGACCGATATTATTAAAAATATGATTAAAAACGTAATCAAAATGAAAATAATATACCTCATAAACAAAACATATTTAAAAAGTAAAAAATTTCAAAATATGCATGATCTTAATATTTAGACACTATAATATAATATCGAAAATACTTAAGATTTTTAAATTATGATTAAACTGTTTTATGGATTAGGTAAACAAACACAATTATAAACATACAAATGTTTTCCTGTCCTATGTACATTCGTATTCATTCAAATTTATATAATTTTCTACTCGGAGATAATATTATGTATATACTACTAAAATGAATATCTCATTTAAATCTAACGTGTTTATTATTGTTATTTTTTCTATTGTTCTAAAATTAAATAAACGAATAAAAATACAGTTTGTTTAAATAATTTAATCATATACATAAATTGGTACAATTTCCACACAATGGGCGAGTATGAAAATTTACAAAAAAATTCAAAATTACGATTTATATCCAATTTTCATTAAATACCCTTAAGCCAACATAACCTACATAGTACCTACCATAATAACTTTTAATTACACATGAGTACGTGGCTCATTAAAGCTATCTGTTAGAGAACAGATAATAATACATAAAATATATAATATATGATGCACTGCAGTGTACTTACTGTATAGTACTTGTAATAAAAATGTTGTTGTTCTAAATTGAAATGTTGTATTTTATTCTTAAATAACATTAATTTTAAGGGAAATAAAAGTATCAGTACACAGTTAAAAAGTACACAATTATTTAATAAACTAATGAAAATCAATGCTTAATAAACCAGTATAAAGTTACTAGAAAAATGTCTTCTTCCCGATATTTTCTTCGTGTGTATAATACAAACATAATTAACCAAGTGTTTTATCATTCAATATCTCTTAGTTCGGTATTTTTTTCTTACATGAACTTACTGAATAATTATTTTTTTTTATACTTTCCAGTTTTCCACTAATTAATTGTTAAATATATTGTTCCCCTCGCCTATATTTGCTATTTTTTCATTATTAAATCTTCGCAGTCTTCCCATCTCGTATACCTGCCTACACAAATGTTGTCTTATTAAACGGTGTATAATTAATAATCAATATAAATATTTACTTTTTAACTGATGCGAAATCTTATCGTAATTTTCGTATTTCTTTTATTATTATTATTATATAATATTTAGGTAGTATATCCGTATAGGTATTACTAATGTAATTACCTACTAATTTGTATTTAATTTTTGTCCGTCTTACGTTTTATCTAATATTATTATTATTATTATTATTGTTGTTATTGTAACTCGCAAGTGGAAATGATTTTAGTTATTTACAATCGACTGTTATTATAAGTAGTTAATATTATAATGCATAATGAATATTTGTATATTTTGTTTACCAACATACTTGGAATTGCTCGTTCTACTTTAAAATCATCTTTTGAGCCTCGTATAATCACTAAATAATGTTATAAACGCGTACAGTACACATAATATAATTCTGTGTGAATATATTGTGTGTATTTATGGTTTCGATTAAAATAACCACCGGCGGTACCTACGAGAAAGAGTTGTTTAGCGTGAGATCGCGTGCCGCTGCGGGGTGTTCACACAGCCGTTAAATTTTCCCCGTGGTCGCTACGGCCACGCAATATAATTACTGTCGGCGTGCACACCGAGGAGTATCACAGTTGGTGGCGTAATGCCACTACTGCCTTTGTTGCTACGGCGGTATGATGATAATCGCCGAATAGAGTTTACATGTACTATACCGCCACTGTTTCCCGTACGACTACTTGGGGGTGGTACTATGTACGCAGGAAGAGGTTAACTTACAAAAAACAACAAAAACGGATGGGTTTAAAAAAGCTGTGCCGGTGAATAATATTAAAAAAAAAAAAAAAAGAAATAATAGCAGTATTGCAGATAGATTACAAAGAGCGCCACTGTAGACTATATTCCTTTTTGCGAGCAATAGGTTTTATAATTAAAACGGCCGTTGGCTAATTTGAATTCTTAAGAAAACACCGCAGCTGTGCATTTTGCAAAAAAACTTACGAGACAATTCAAAGAAAAAATATATGATAATGCCATGTGTTTAAACATTTTTTTCTGAACAAACATTTAGGAACAATACTAAAACCGTTTAATTTACCTACCTACTCTTGTATAATGTTTAAGCGGCTATATTGAGATTTATGTATAGTTTAAAATTAATTTAAATTTTATTAAATAGGTACCTACATTTTTAATTTTAGTTAATTTCGAAAAGAATGATATTGTATACCACTAGTTTTAAAATCGATGCTTCGTCATAAACAATGGCATTTATGGTTAATTAGTTCTTTTTTATACAAATAAATGAATATGTACACTACAAAGCCATAATTAGTAATTACATTATAGTTATTTGAATGGGTGGTGTTTTTGATGAACGGAGGGAGGAGAGCTAGAAATTGTTCAATGTTTATAATCTATGATCAAAAGACTAACTGAAAAAATATAGCGCTTCAACACTCACAGTATTTTCATTTAAATGGCTCCTATGTGTATGGGTCGTCTTAAAAAGTTAGTTTACTTTAATCTAGTTTCTTTATTAAAAGTAAAATTTAAAAGTCCAATTATCTAAAAATAATTGTTTTATAAGACCAACCAAACGTAATTAGTAATTACATTGTTTAAACTTAACAACATTATTTAAATATAATAAATAAAACAAACATTAAAAAAAATAATAATAATAAAAGAGAAAATACCTTTTGTTGTTATCGTTACATTTTATTGCACAAATAAATTATTTGATTTAAAAAGTATACATGAATCTTTAACTTTTACAAAGAATTTCGTTTTATATTTTAAACACCAAACTTTTATTTCTTTTATTTTTGTATATACACTGCATCTTAACTTACTACGATAACATATTGTGATTAATTTTTAGAATGTTTGTAGATTTTAACTTATTATAGTTATAACGAATACATTTTTCTAAATTGAGTGTATGATAATATGAAAAAAAAAACGTTGTCGTGGCACGTTTTCAAATCATTTGATTGAATTGGTTATAGATTGTACTGTAACTTAGTTTTAAAAATTGAAGATGTTTCTTTATTTTGCAAAAACGCCACATTATTGTATCACATAATATATAGTATATATCATTATTATGAATGTATTATCTACCGTATATATCATATATAGTTTTACCGTATTATTCCAACTAAAATAATTTTACATCTTGAAAATTCAATCTAATATTTATATTTCAAACTTTATAAACTTATCTAATAGTATTCAAGAAAAATAAAATAAACTTATGGTTATATACTTATATACTGTACATATAAAGGTATTTTTTCGTGAAATCGAAAAGCTATTAAAATAAATTAACTTTAAATCGTTTTTAAAAGGTCATTCAAATCACTTTATAATAATGAATTTATATTTATAGAGATATGCATAAATTATAATAATCTATAAAAACCTAATACAAATTATTATTTATTAACGTTAAGACTTTATAATACGGATAATATTAGTATATATTATCTACTAATTACTATTATGTATTATATAAATATTGAATGTATTAATGTTTAAAGCATTTGTTTTACATTTTCTCCTCGAAATTGTATACAACTATAGGTATTTTTAAAAGTTTAAAGGAATTAAATAATTTGTTTATTGAATTAATTTTTATATACATTTTATAACATAAAATTTTAATATGTTTATCAATATCATAAATCAAATAAGATTCAAAATAGGTAGATATACTGGTATATTATTAATTTTTTTACGGTTTATCTGGAAAGCTTAGTATAATTAATAGAACCTGTGTTTTTGACTTGGGTGAATATCAATATACCTCAGATACGAGATACATAATATGAGCACTATAATTTTGGAGATGATGACATGTAAATATGAGAAAAATAACTCGAGTAAGTTAAGTAAATATTAAATTGAATTATTAATTAATAGCTTACAAATAAAACAATAAAGAATATATTTAACTCTAAAAGTTTCAAGTTTATATGGAGGAAAGTATTAACAAAACTTTGTTAAAAATAAATAATTATTTTTAATTACCATCATGGTCACACAAAGTGATTTTTAAATTTTTTAAACAACACTTAAGCATTTGTTACTATTCCTTTTTATTGCTGTTGTAATTTACATCGTTAACGTTTGTGTCAACTAAATTATTAAATTTAGAAATATTTATTTGTAATTTGTATTTAAAATTATCGATTACAGCAATACAGCACGATAAAAAAAAAATAATTGTTATTAATTACCTAAATAGTTTTAATTATGGTTATAGATTTGTGTTTGATTTAAGACTATCGTTTTTTTCTTTAATTTAACAGAAAAAAGCTAAGTATTAATATAATGATTACTTTAAATGGGACGCCCACACACCCCCGAATAATAGTTATTACTCTCTCAATTGTTTTACTACATTTACTACAAGCCAACAACATTTAATTACTTATAAAATTAACTTTAATCCATAAGTATGCAAAAGTGGCAGGCTTTCAAGGTAATACTAGTATTTATTTCCAATGAATTATTTTGTTGATCACTTATTATTAACATTGTTTTTGAAATTGTTAATAATTTATCGATTATTAGGATTTATATCACCAAAAAATTACTATTATTACTTATAGGGTTAAAGATCACTATGGCTTTTTTTTCTGTATATAACAAAAATATTAATTTTATAATTTTATAAAAAAAAAAAAACAATAGAAAGTATGCCAAAATACGAGTACCTATATGGCTATATCCCCTTAGCACTCCATTCTCCTATGATAATTGATAAGCACTGAGACTAATTTAATTTTAATCAATAATACTTTTTCCTAATACTTTTTTTATGTTTATCAAAGAGATAATTATATTTTTTTAATATTACTATTAAAAGTCTGATAATATAAGGAACATAAAAATCGAAGATTTATAGTTTATTAATGATATTTAAATGAAATTGAAATATTGGACAATCCCATAAGTTATTGGAATTTTTATTGGTTCGTATAATGTCTTTAATATAGCCATAAAATTCTCGTCTTTAACAAAATAACACTACATTATTGACTAAAATATAATCAGGCCTCTTTAGATCTTTATCAAAAACAAAAAAAATCCTATTTATCATTAATCGCAGATAAAGTTTAAAATTTTAAAATATTATTCGGTAGCTCAGTTAGGTTTTAGATTAAGTATATAATAATAATAAAGTTATAATTTTTAATGTCACTTAAAATATAAATTATGGTACTTAAATAAAAAATATTGACAATTTAGACAAAATAGTGTTATGATTGCAAAAAGAATCAAAATTTTGTAGGTGGTGGTTAAAAAAGATTTTTTTATTCATACAATCATCTATCTAAACTCTATGCAATTTTTATTCATCATGCTTGTAACGGCTATCGCTTTGATGAGAGTTTATTCGAGCAAATAATTAAATTAAGTATTTCTTATGAAATTCGTTATGATCGTGTACCACACGGTAGTGATGTTTATGGCGTATTTGATATTATATTTTGTACGTAAACAGAAGCACTCGGAAACCCATTTCTATAGATAAACTTACGTACGAGAAAAAAGCTTCCTGGAGAACGCCGTACTCGACATTAAATAAAAATAAAGGCCCGCAGACCTATATAAGTTTGCTCGCTTCAAAACCGCCGCGGCGGCGACTTCCGTCAATCGCTTTATATAATACGTAATAATATCACATCAACGACTAGCTATATTATTACACACTCGACGCCTTTATATGCGATATGCCACACGCACTTCATCCGTTTCGGCGAGAGAGCATAATAATAATACGATACGATACGTAAATATGCGTTTGCGATTTGGCTCGGTTCGATTGCGATGACAAAGATTAACCGCAACTAGTGGTGGGTGTAGTCGGTTCATAAAATTACAGCCCTTTCGCGGTGTTTGAATAAAATGCCCCGTTGCGGTTTTAGACGCGGGGCAAAGTCGCCAGTTCCGCAGGTATATACGCTGCAAAAGCAACAGACGAACCTCACCAGTATAATATTATATAGTTACGTATTGTTATTATTTATATAGACGGCGGTGGCAAGTCCGACACGAGTGAAAGAACTATTACACACGGGCATTAGGTATATTAGGCTGCTATAGTTTTATTATATAAACATATATAATATACGCACAACTACACTATATATATATATATACACGATTATTATTATAATCGCGTTTCGGGGTTATTATCGTAATAATAATAATAATAATAATATCGCCTTCACTAGTTCTGGCGGCACCCGCCGCCGCCACTGTATTACCTACTATTATAAAGTGTTGTTCAAGAATTTAATGAGTGCGTGAAAACACGACACGGCGGGTACAACGACTTTACGCGTATAAATACACACACACACACACACACCGGTATAATAATAATAATAATAATACCAAAAAACAGAATTAGCAGCTATACCTAGTTAATATAATAATAATAATAATAATAATAATAATAACGTCTCCCCTCCCCGTGAGCGCGGTCGGGGCGTACGCAGAGATACTATGTACACACGCCTGCTTGTCCGTCGTAACGGCGGCGGTTCTCTCCGTTTTTTTTTTCCAATTTTTTTTTTTTTTTTTTTTAACTTTTCCGTGCGCGCCAACAGAGTTGTATTATATTATTATTATATTATTATTATAGTAACCGGGTGACAGCGAGAGAGTACAAAATAGGGGCACGCACGCACGCAAAACTCGTCACGCCAACACTGCCGACGGCGGCGGCGGCGGCGGCAATCACCACCACTCGCCCGGCGGCGATGAAGCCTTTTAATAGTAATTAATGTTACTACGTAAACTATTTTATTGTTTTAAACGTTAACGCCGGTTTTGTTTGGCGCATACCGACACCGAGACACAATAGACACTGACGGCGGCGTTGACTTAATTTTTTTTTCTTTCCGCAATCGAATTAATAACGAAACGAACCGGTACCCGCCCACCGCAGCCTACCGCGTGGAGGCGACACTCGCGACTACACCTATACACCGTTCACGGAATGCGCCCGTGCTCGTCTCGGTTTCGTTTTGTAATTTCCAGTTATTATAATAATATAATGAATTCGGGATTTTCTAATGTATATTAAGGGATGAATCGCACCGCTCGTTTATTCTTTTTATGGGGGAAAACCCACTTTTAGTTTGCAACATTTTCTGCAACTTCGTATACGACATAACGAGAACAGATTATATAATATACATAGATGGGTATTTATTATGGCGTTTGTTAGTAGATAGTTTTGATAAATTGATCGTTTCATAACGCTATTACATATAGGTATATAGCAACCGTATAGTAAGTTGTTCATTTGAAGAAAATAAAAAAAAAAAACAATCGTATTCGAATTATTTTTTTTTTTTCGTAGAGCGTTGGTTATTACGTGTATATCTAACTATATATTGTTTATAAGACGTTCTTAACACTTTGAGTGCTCTTAAGATAATTTACGAAAGTAGTATATGTATCTATAAGTTAAAACTATATTATATATTAAGAAAAACATAATGCAATGAATAATAAATAAGTAGGCCGTCTGCCGTAGTCATCTTATTTTAATATTTAAATCCTTAAAACTTAAAGGAATAAATGTTATCAATTTAAAGTATGAAGTATAAAATGTCGGATTATTTCTGGTGCAGGACACTCGTCTAGGCTACACACAATAATTGTCTAGACTCGATATAGTATTAAAGTGGGGCATTGTAATACATAAGAAAGCAATAATATAATTAATAGAAACGATATAGTAATAAAATTAACAACAATTCTGAACAACTTAAACTAAAAAAAAATCAAAAATGTATTTCTATTAAGCACCTATAATAAAGTTCAATTACAATACATGAAGGGGTTGGCCTACGTGAAACTTTTAAGAAAAACATCGTAAAAAAAATTACTACATATTCATTTACTGGATATGTTATTAGTAATAACAAAGCCGTAGTATAAATTAATTCATGAATATAAAACATATAAATTGTTTTTAAAAATGAACTGTTACGGTTAAGTGTCTGATTTATTAAAAATAATTGGAATAATATCATGATAACTATGTTTAGAAAAAGTAGGTAGGTACCTCTATAAAGTATCTATAACTTACCTTAAAACAAAATGTGCTAACGAACTAAAATAAACACAACATTGTAAAACAAAAAGCTTCCTGAAGCTTTCGACAACCATCCGGCTTCAATATAGTGCGTAATTAAATTCATGTACAAAGAAAAACAGCTGTATAATATATAAAATGCCTTGAATAATATAATGTATACATTATTTTATTTTTTTTTTACTTTCTTTCTCTCATGTAATTATACAATTTTAACTCTTAAGATTAATAATGAACTCCAATTATAACATAATAATTTATTACCTAATAGCTCATGTCTTCAAGTGAGTTTTTTTTTAAATACAAATATATATATTAATAATAATTAATAATATAAAAATATATATCACTCGCATTAGCTTAAAGTCTACACAAAACAATCATTTTACGCTTTATCCCCTCTTATTCTTCTTTTGAATGTAAAAAAAGTTATTTTGAAAATCGAAATATTAATATAGTAATTTACTAGGTATACATAATAGATACATAATACAATATAACAAACTTAAAACGGTTACATATCATATTATGTCATAATATTATGGAAAATTCTCTTTATTTTTTTTTTTTATTTTAAGAATTTACTTATAAAAAATAATTAAGTTCTTAGTAGCATAACATTAGTTTGGTCGAACGTGGATATGAATATTTTTTATTAAACCTATTTAATTTAAGATTTCTAAAAACTAAGATATTGTGGTTCTTCTTATTGAATCTTTTCTATCTAGTTCATTTTTTTCTTTAAAATACAAGTTATTACATCCTTAGCCCTCAGCCTCAGTGGGTAATCACTAACACATTCGAGACGTATTAGTAACTACAACTACCATGTATTTAATTCTATATTTAATTTCAACCTTCACAAAGTGTAAGATAGACGGAAAAATAAAAAAAGTCAGGAGATAGAGAGGGATATGTCGGCACACTCGTTTTGCTTTGATCACCTTGGACGAAAACAGTGTTATATTATTATTATTACTATAATTTGATAGCAATAGAAAATCATCACATTCAAAAAACGACTTCTGAGTGAAGCTCAAATTACTTCAGTATTTATGTATATATTATTTAAATTATAATTCTAGTTGAAAGTTAAATTACAGTACCTAGTATTATATTAAATTTATATTAAAATTAAAAACAATAAGGTACAAATAGCTGTGTATACTGTATAATATTAAATGAATAAATTGAAGTACCTATATTGTATAAAATTAATTAATCAAATTTACAATGAGATTAAATTTAAAATTTTATATCTACCAAATTAAAATTTTTAATTTTGTAAAATATTTTATATTCAACATACGAGATTAATGTAACAAATAATAATGTGAATCGTACCTATAGCTTAAAAATATTACTGGTTAACACAGTGAAAAAATTCGTTATTACAATTGTTTAGTTAGGATTGGTTTTTGGTTTTTTCGAATACAAAGTTATAACCAAATTCATGTAATTTCAAATTATGTTAATACAAATTTCTATGGTTTCTATTGAATTTGGTACAATACCATATTAGTATGTTTAAAATAGTAAAATACCATTGGCATCCCGCGCTTAAAATAATTCTAAGTCTATAAATTATAAATGCATAAAAACAAGTTTTGTCGACTTAAAATTATATAACAAACATATTGTCACAAATAAATAGGTATAACTTAATTATACATTTTATGGATTCTTACTTGGTTCAAACTTCAAAGTATAAGTTCAAAACAAAAAAATTATTTATTTAATAATTTTACGTGATTAAAATAAAAGCTGTTGTTTATAGAATAAGTATTCTTAGCAAATCAAAAATACTATAGATTTTTATTCTACTGATCTACTAACGAGAAAAAGCCTAGTGCATCGTTGTGTTTAGATATTATATATTTTCACCATACAATTTTTACAACAAAGAGGTTGAAAAAAAAACGAAAAAAATAGACGTCTATGAGATAGGTACATTTGAAAGAATGATATATACTTACCGCAACTCATGGGAGTTGGGGATCAACCCGCCATCACCGCCACTATACTGCACCGCCGCCACTGGCACCACTCGTTCGCAAAAACCGTCTAATACTTTGTCTACCTCTTTTACTCTCCCCTACACGTTCCAGTTCCACCCTAAACTAATATAACAACAAATCTATACATTTAATACAGTAGTACTATACTCGTGTATATTTGTCTACACGTATTTTACGCGGCCTCCGACACCGACAGGCGTACACCAAGTTTGCACATTTAATATTTTCTCTCACCATAGACATATACCTACACGAGTCTTTTCCGCTTTATTTATTACCTCGGTTTCTTTTACCCATAACTTTACTCCGACAACCCCTCAGGTTTTCACATATCCCCTTATTCCATCCTCACAAAACTGTCTTCTGTGCACACAAAATATAATACAAATGTAAAATGCACGTTTATACCTACACACTGGAGAGATGTTGTTATTACTGTTATCATAATGGCTTGTATGCAATGGTGATGGTTTTCTTTTCCCAAGGCGACATCTGAATGATAATACAATCCACCTGTAGTAACTTGACGTGGCAGTTGGCACGGGCGTCGTGCATGCCTATACCCACTATAATATACGCCACGGTATTAGTATAATCACGGCGGAAAAAATCCTTGATACCGAACACTGCCTAGGACAACACAACAAATGTCTACCCTTAATTTTTATAAGGGACGTTTATAAGACAAACGACTCGTCTAATCGACATCAATACACATTTATAAGATGGCTGATTTCATATATTTGTTATAATTAAGCTTACGAGTAGACTGCACTTGAATCTTATTTTTTTGGATATCCCTACATGATACTTTCCAAGTTACAAGCCTTCAAATACATACCATACTAACAACAAACTTTGTTTTAGGGCATTTGTTCATGGTATAAGCCATTATGACCTATTTCTAAGAATATGAAGTCAAATAAAAAAAAAAACACCTTAGATTTCTTAGTAATAAATATGTCTTTTTCATGTTTGTACTAAAACATGTCGTGATCTGGTTTTATAATAACACAAAATTATCTTGATGACCAAATAGTCATACAATCACGGATTTATTACATAGGTACAAACATAAATTTAATTAATTCAACACGGGTCAACCCATTTTCTTTTATAGCATATTAATTAATATAAATTTATAAGACAAGTGTTATCAAAAATAAAAATGAAATTATTTTAAGTGCTTTTTTGGAGCTTTTAGGTTATAAACGCGTTTTCGTAAAAGTTATTTTCAAATTTTAAATGGCATTAAAATCCTATTCCTTATTATTACATTATATAAATGAGCGAGTAAAAACTGGTGCTTATCAATTTATCATGTTAATCTTTCAATGTCGATTTCGTAGACAGTTGCCCATCCTTGTAACCTAATGAATACATCTCTGTAGACAGCCTTTATTGTTTTTGATGATTTTGTGAGCGCTAACACTAGAAAAAAATTACTGAGATAAAAAAAAACAATCAAACAAAAGCCCGTATACAAAATAAGATAAAAAAGCACAACTATAAACATCTCATCATACTTAATAATTAACCTTAAGTCATTCCATTTTATTTTTTCTACAAAAAAACGATACATTGTATGTTTTATTATTATTAGTTATTTTTAAAGATTAACTACTAGGATGAAAAATCAATGCTTAATTATTTTATGATTACACAGAAAAACGTTGATTTAGTTGTTCTTGAATGTCATTGAATGAAGACATTATTATTCCCTCCAATGAAATCTATACAATATCATCATTTAGTAGTAAAAAAATCCAATAATAGATTAACGATGATTCTCAGCAGTATATATACGATAAGAGTTAAAGCATTCTACTAAAAAAAAATATTTTAAAAAAAATTCACGAATTTTTACAAATAATATACTAATAAAATATGTATTAAAGTTGGAGCCGTTGGAGGACATATCAATATTTTTTTGAAAATCCAGTGATGTTTAATTTCCAAACTTTATGAACTTTATTTAACATAAGTTTAACTTTTATATAGATTACCAACTACCTACATATTTTATTAGTATAGTTCAAGCTTTTAAGTGTATTGGTAAATTTGAAATCGATTATACAGCTATTTTGTCGACGTATCGTATAATATAAATATTATTAGTTTAGATGTCAAAAAGAATCCTAATAATAAGTTAGGTAACAAATAAAGAGAGGAGAGTGGATTGTGTTTAATAAAATTGACAAAAAATTAAAAATTAAACAATCAGTATTTTATTTTATTTTCTATTAAAACTCGAGTAATAAACAATACCATGTATTAAGTTTTAAAAGTTATAATATTATCAATTAATCTTAAATTTAAATATATATTTTAAATTAGATATGAGTTACAAATAAATCAAATATAAAATAATAACCGCTTCCGGATAAAAACTATAATATGTGCGGCGTGCGCTTTTGACTTAGCCGGATAGGATAACCGGCCCACAGAGTTTTAAAACTTTTACTAGCTCAAAACTCCTAAATGTGGTAAGTGTAATTTATACTTAATCTGCCAAAATACTTATAGTCTATACCACTGAGTTAAATTCAGTAACTCTTTGGATCTTTCTGAGACTATGGTCATTGATGATATTTATTTAAATCGTCTATTCAAAGGATTTAAAGTTAAAAGAGTCAAATAATACGTTTTAATAGGGCGAAGTAAATAACTTTTTTTTTTAAATGCAATGGCATGCAAATTATGAGTCTCGTAAAAAAATTATGGAAAACTTGAGTAGAAAAATACTCTTATAGGAGGACTCTATTAGAGATAGTTTGACACGACGGAGATCTAATAAGAATAAATTCTACGCTCGACATCAGGCAGACTGGCGTTAATGAATAGATAACCGAAATTTGGTCACAATAGTTGTAGAAATGAAACGTTGTACTTAAAACTGCACTTCGTTGATTATAGTGATGTATTAGCAGCTATTTTTTTTCTAGAAGAACCTTTATACTATAGTTGTTTGATAAATACACACAATAGACGAGTAATAACTTACAGGCTGCAGCAACTTAGACCGTTATACTATTATGCGAGCTATTGTCAATAAAAATCAACAATATACCCGGAGTGTTTGTTTTAATGAAATTTTAATTAAAACGTCGTTGACAATTGTGTGTTTTTATTCTTATTATATATCAATGAGAGGGGTAGTTAAAACACATTCATTTTTTTTTTTTTAATAGTATAATAAAATAATATTTATATAATAATTTACCTTGAAGTTGGGTCAGTGCACGTATACGTCTACCTATTCTTCAGCATTAAAATTCGCATATTTTTTTATATTTTTTTCTCCTTTTTCGCTAGTCCCCGCCGTGCTATAATATAATCTAACCTCCCTAACCCACCGACGGTTATAATATTTTCCACTATAGTATTCCACTTAGTATCGTTTATATGGCGATCTCTCGGCAGCCACTGTAGTTTCAGAGTTTATATTTCTTTTTCTTTTTTATCGTTTTAGTTGTTATTGTTTTGTATATCATTAAATTATCGTCCGCTGCATCAACAAGTTTTTTTTCTAACCAACCAAAGCAATGATAATAAACTTTTATCGGTAGGTACTGAGCCGTCAAAATTACTGTCCACCATCATTTTGCTGGTCGCTTTAATGACATTCAGTTGATTTAATAGCACTAGGTCTGTGTATCCACGCTGAGTCAAATATTAGCACAGCGCTTGGCGACTCGTTATATTAATCATCATCGTCTCCCGATGACGTATTACTTCTCACAGCAACTATAAAATAAGATGTTTGCGAGCTTTGAATAAGAAAATGTATTATTAAGATAGGGCATGTAATATTAAATTATTAGTATTCGTGTGATTACTTATGTAGGTATCTGCTATGTAAAATAAATGTATCATAATAAATGTCAATTATAAATGATAGAGTAGAACGGTTAAGTTTTATAGTTTTTAGTTATTAATTATTAATTAATATTATGAAAATCAATGTTTGAAAAATGAATAGATATTTTTAGACATAAACAATAATTATTGAATGATATTTCCAAAATGTAATACTATATTAATTTAAAGTTATAAAATACCCACTCGTATTGTCAATAAAATACCTAAAAATGTTACTTAGCCATTTGTAAGGAAAGATATAGTAAATTCAAAGTATCGAAATGTATAGTATGAAGAATATTGAAAACAATATAACTTTCTATAATTTGTAAATAAAGTCACTAAAAATATTATTATCTAGATAGTACCTAACCTGGGTTGTATGCTAACTTCATATATATAGTATAATAATAATATTCATATAATTTATATTGTAACTATGCGTTAGTAATGTAGAGTTGGTTGTTGATTATAATAATTATTAAGGTTTAGAATCTTAAGCTATAGGTACATAGAGTTTGTAGTTATTCTGTATCTTGATTCTTGAGTATCTGTATCTTGTATATTGTATATAAATGTTGAACGTTGATACTTTTCTTTGCAATTTCGATTTTCCTCTTAGGAGAAATAGATAATAGATAAACTACAAACAATTTAATTTTGAACTGTAGAGTACAGGTTATTTCTATAAGAATATCTATACAGTAATTAAAAGTTTCATTTGGAATAAATCATAATCAGAACTATTCATATTTCCAAAAAATGTTTTCGTCATATAATTAAAAATATTACATACCTACTTAATTCGTTAATTTATAATAATCGCTAAGTTATAACTTATAATCGTGTCAAAGGAACGGCCAGGTGAATATAAGACTAGAGAGAATCGGGGACCTTATGAATATAATTACCGAAGCCAGGGGTAGATAGAGATAAATGATCTAAAACGTATTTAAATAACCAAGACTCGATGACAGTTATAATTATTACACCGCCTACGAAATACTTGTAAAACATACTACTTACAAAATATGCAATTAAAAGTTTTTGTATAGTAGGTGGCTGTACCGTAGTCTTACAGAGTTCGGTAGTCGGTAGTGTGTTGATGTCTAATGTGTACTACTGTGAACTGTCGTTTTTACATGGTGTATATTAATTGTCAATATGCCTTACAGCTAATTGTGTGTGAATATATTATCGGTCAGCAGTTAGTGGATGTCATAATTGTTACAAATTAATAATTCGTTTATTATAACTATACATCAATTGCTGTACATTTTAATACTTACACGTTTCATATTATTTTTAATTTACTTTACTTTTGAACAACACTATTTTTTCTTAAACTTGGTAAAAATAATATCAAATACGTAACCTATATTGTTTTATTATTATTATGATTATTTATTCACTTCACCTACTAATTTATTAGCGCTTAAATATTTTTAAAATGTAGGAAAATGTAATTTTCTGAATTTTAGCTAAATAAAGTTATTTTTTATTTTATTAGTTATACATTTAAATAGTTAGATTTTATTGTGCAGTTAAAGTTTTATTATAAATTTAGAAAATTATGAAAGATATCATTCTCTAACAAATATGGAAATTCTCATTTATTATTGATGAACGTGAAAAATAAAATAATATTATGTTATTATATTTTTGATCATTTATCTAGATTGGTTAATTTACATATTATTTTACTTTAATCACTGGAAAAGTGGAAAATATTGAAAATATTATTAAATAATGTACATTCAACACCCTAAAAAAATGAATTGTACTAATCATCATTCAACGGTGATTGTTGATAATCTATTTTCAGTATTTCAGAGTAATATTATTCAAATTAAATATTATTATTGATCGACGAAAAAAAAATGTATAATTTATAATTTAATTGTGCGTAATTTAGTGTATAATAGATACTCATTTTATATTTTATCATTTTCTTTATGCACATAAAATGTTTTTATTACCTAATTTCATATTTTTATATTTTTTAAACTAACTTTTTTTTTATTAAACGGTTAATTTCTGAATAACCATTAAATAGTTAAGACTTGTGAGCACAAAGCAACTTGCATCAGATCGTTTTTCACTATCATTTTATTATTTAGATTAATGATTGCTATCTGTTGACACGCTTTCAATACATTCATATCAGTTTATTTATGTACTAATGATAAATACGTAAAATGAAAAGTTTAAATCTAAAGCTAATAATACTTAGTCACGAAACTATGAGATATCTATGAGTTATAAATTAAAATATTTGCATGGTTTTTTATTTAATATAATCATGAAGTTTCTAAACCACTGATTTTTACTGGAATATTTTTGCATCAACTTTGTTAATAAACTTTGTGATTTTATCGTTGGTGGTAATATTATTATGTTTAGATTTCAAGATACCACTGGTACTGTAATACGAATTTAATTATAACCAACTGCAATAACCACTACATGACCAATTCGTTATAATCATTTGTTATTTATGATTTATGACATAATGTATTACAATTACTATATTTATTCGAATAACACAGTTTTTATATTTATTCACGTTTGATGAATCGGTATATTTTTTATTTTTTGTCGATGATGATATGATAGGACGTTATGGAATGGTTAAGTCAATTTATTGAATTTTAGCCAGGATTACAATATTTTAATTTACTGAACATAATCTTGTTAAAACCATACACAATAATAACGTGATAGGGACAAACAATAATCGTATGTGTACAAGGGTTTTATGTTTATTGTTATTTTCACTTTTGACCGATCGCCTTGCACCATTTCCCTGTCTCTTAAAAGATTTTTGACCGCTTGTATAAATTCGAATTTTTCATTACTATTATTATTTAAAAATTAATGTATTGTGAGAAATAAAATAAAAACCCTATGAGTTTTTTATTCATATATATATATATATATATGTAAAAGGGTTGAGTAATGGTGGCGATAGTTAATGAATAAAATACAATAGTATCCAGTCGTTTATTTTTCATCTGAAATACGGTATAAAACCATATGTTCAACACCATAACTAACATCAAGTAAAAATAAAACCACGACTATAATTGTTATACTTTTTTCTTTTATATTTCATTGTTTAGAACATAATTTTTTGATTTTAAACAAAAAAATCTTATTACATTTAAAAATGTATGTGTTTAGTATAAAATATTTGTTATATGTGTTGGCCATCGTCTTTTTTCTCAAGTATCAAAATTGACAAGTGTTAATAATTTTCATTCGATATTTTTTATTTTAAAATATAAAAGGGACTTTACATACTAGTATAAACTAATAACTATTATAAAATCATAAGCGAATTTACACTTTATTGAAAATACTATTTTTAGAATCAACCAAATGAATATACTGAAAAATAAAACGCAAATTATTAAAATGTTTGAATTACATCATAAAAATATATGGTTTGACTGTTTTAAACTATTGATTGGGTACATATGTTAAATATATATTGCCATAGCTAATACGTGTATAAGTAAATAAATAAAAAAAAATATGAATATATTAAATTTTAAATCATTGAAATAATATTTGTTTATGTAATTTGATTATAAATTGTAATTTTATTTTCACTCATAGTAAAATGGTGAGTTTTAAAAATTACTTATTTTGGAAATGTCAATGTAAAATAGTATTCAAAAATAATTCCAATCTGTTTTTTAAGTGTATAGGTATCACGTCACCAGATCAATATTAATTCCTACATTGTAAATAGATAGTATGTTTACCTATACGTGAAACAGAAAACCGCACTAATCCAGTAAAGTCCAGTAATCTTAAGATCATGATGAAATATCTACGTAAATGAAAAATAAACCATTATACAATCTTAATTAGAATTTAAAGAGAATGGATCATTTTGAAATTATTTTATTTGTTAAAGTTATTTTAAGAAACTATTTTTACAATTTGAATAAGATTGGATACACATAATAATATATTATATAATGTTATATTTTATACAATATACATAAAATACAAAATACAAATTTAAATTGTTTGCATAATGTAAATAACTTGGTATAATATTAATCTACCGTTGACTAGACATTAGACACCAAGATAAATAAAATATAATATTATATACTTTTACAAATATAAAATTCTGGACGTCGAGTAATATTTATAGAAAGGTAAACATGTTGTGTGTATAATAATATACATCCTGATCATTTTCTTAAGTCTATATATCGTATAGACTGTATAGACTGTATACTGAATAGTACTTAATACATTAATATACTGAATATTAAACGAAATCTTGAAAAAACACAGATTTATACATTTTTATATGAATAAATGTATAATGTTTACTGTGTTCCTAGGTATTTAGATACACATAAATACATAATGCTTAATCCAATATTATTATAAAATTCATAAATTACCCGCTCAAATTCAAACTGTAAATATTTTCAAGCTATTATAATTGTCAAATCATAACATCAGTACAATTAAATATACTGTCGGATTGATGTTGAAATTCTTCGTAAAAAATAGTTGGAAAATAAACATACAACATAAATCATTATGTGTTTCTAGTGATTTCAATCATTAGACATTTTTATTTTGATAGTTACACATTATAAAAAACCGTATTGCCTTATGTTTGTAATCAAAATTAGAAATAACAAAGTTAATTATTTAAATTCTCTTAGTAAAAATTTAAATCACATTATGAGGTATTATGTAAAATATATATATATATTTTTTTAATTCAAACTTAAAAACATTAAATGATAAAAAAAAACATATTTTTATTATATTTAAAACATAAATAATTAAATTTAAATCCTTAAGAGAATGTAGGCTCGGCATTACAAATGCATACAATATGAACAGTTGCATTGACAATTTGCTTTCAGCAAAACGAATTTTGGGTTGTTTCATTGTATTATTTAATTTTTTTTGTACCTATATAAGATTGAATTTATTTATTATTTAAACTTAAAAGAGATGAGGGATTCCATGTTCATACATTGGTTTTTAACGGTATTTCATTTTTTTTTTAGCTGCTATAGTTAAGAGTAATTTTAAAGTATTTATAACTCGCTCAAAATTTAAATATCGTAAAAACTCTTATTATCCATTTAGATAATAATTTTATTTATAAATTTAATAATAGGTCGATAATTCACTCCATTATTAATGCTAGGCTTTCGGCTTGGCTTGATTCTGCTAAACGCAAAATTGTTATGTTGTGCGTTTGTAAGACAAAGACAACACATGCAGGTGTGGCATCCTCTTAATAGGCGTGAATACCTTAGCCAAACGTTTTATTATGCAAATGATATTATAAATTGTATAAAATGCACGAACCATTGACTAAATTGTTTTTCAAACGTACTCATTAATTTAAGCATAATATCGTTAATATTTCGTAATTTGAAGTTGCATTTTAAGCGATAACATTATAACTATTATAACTGTATAATGACATAACATATCAGTCTATACCTTGTTAGAGTATTAATAGATTAAAATTGATAGATAGCCAAGTAGGTATAGTAAAAATCTGATATTTAATATTTGATTATTTATTTCTTACTTATTAACTAGCGTAATAATCATTAGCATAGTAATATGATATAACAACAACTGGGTAAAATGTTTACTCATTTATTTGTGATAGAAAAAAAAATTGAATTGGTTTATTAGTGTTTTGACAGCACAGAGTGTTATTAAATTTGTATAATCAAAATTACTTAATTACTATTATTAAATATCTAACTTAAAAGTTAAAAGTTATAATATGTTTTAAAATGAATATTATTTTTATTTTTTCGCGCAGGTATGACACAAGACAGACATCTACAAAAATTCCAGTTCCTCCGAGATGGTGGTCTTCGCCTTTGGGTTTTGGCGATCGTGCATATTTTCACACAATCAGCAATGAACAACAACTACAACGTGAACAAGATTTAGTCGATCATCTGACGGTGGATAGAGCTATGGCCACCGATACTGGAGTATATAGATGTCGAATCGACTTCTTAAAAGCTCCCACCAAGAACAGACTGGTTAATTTGACAGTCATAGGTAATTTTCAAAGGATAAATCAACAAAACACACAATATATATTTTTATTTACTTAAATTAATAATTCAGCTATGACTGCCTTTTGTCTCTTTAATGTTTTGAGATAAAATAAAGAATATTCTAATAATAATATAAGCTTTAGCATGCATTTAAAAAAAAAATAAAAGTACGATTTAGATGTAATTTTTAAAATCCGTTTACAATTGGCTGTCCGAAAAAAGTATAACGTGTAACTCAGTGTACTTATGTGTGTGTATATGTAAATATCGCTACTCTCACAGTATATAAAAATTATGTACTGTTTGCTTGTTATTATATTTATAGTTTTTATTTTTAAATTTAAATTTAAATTTAAACTTTAGTTATAGGTACTATAAAAAGATTGTGAATTTATTCAAAATGATTTCTAGCTTAATGAAATTAAATACATTTTAAAATTACTTTAAAAGTGAAATTGTCACTATTTGATTTTAAAATTTATAAACGATTATTTGAAGGTTTATTATCACCTAAAATAACCACAAAAAGTATAAATAAACTTTAGATACTATATTTATTTTTACTTTTAGTTTCTTGATTGTTGTTTAATAATTTTCTCTTAAAAGCTACCGAAGAAGCCCCAAAACACCTTTTAAAGTACAATTTGTGGCCAATTTCCAATCGATAGAGTCATTAAAATTGAAACTTTTAGAAGACTTCTTTCCGATAAACTGTTTGCATAAAAAAAAATCATCGTTTTAAAACCGATAGGTACCAGCATAGTTGCTTATCTAAACTTAGAATCTAATAAGAAAAATATGAAGTAAAATTAAAAATATATCAATATTTTTCTTGTAAGCACACATAATTTATTGTAATATTCTCTAAATTTAAAATTTGGTTTGGATATGAAAATGTATAATAATCTGTTTTATGTAAACTTATTTCTAATTAAAATAATTACTTTTAGGGTCTCAACACTCTTCATGTTGTATCGTTTGTTGTTAAAGTTTTGAAGGAAACATCTGTCATTGGCATGTTTGGGTTTGGTGAGGGGAGGATCGAAGTCTCGGCCAGATACTTTACAAGCTTACAAGTCATTAAACGCGCTAATTACTGAATTTTTAAATACAAATCCATTCATAAATCATAGTTTTAAACAAAATATGAAAGTTAGTGCTTCAAACAATATCTATAGATAATAATATCAAGTTTGTACTTAACAAAATGTTTATTACTATACTAGGTATCTGGTTTGTTCACTATAATAAATTATAATTAATCAAAATCAAACAGGTATTGACAGACTTTGGTTGATTACATGTGAGTAGGAAAAGCTCATTTGTTAATACTTTAGTCCAATGAATTTCCATCAAATGATTGTGTTATTTCATGCCTACTATTGCTAATGGCTTTTAAGCTCAAGGTAGATTATATCTGAATACCTGAAAGTACCTAATCACTAATCATAGTAAATTAATTTTACAAGAGTTATTTTTAAAGCAAATTATAAAAATAACGTCAGCTATACTAGTAGAATCTCGTTTCACAGAGAATTTACTTTTTTTCCTAACAAAAATATCTATTGAATACCTCATTTCAACTAAAAATGTAATTAAATTATTTAAATTGTATTTATTTTAAATTCCAAGTAGGTATAATGAGAAACTTTAACTAAGTATTTTAATTATGAGTATTTTCTGTTAAGGACATTAAAATCCATAGAACTTTTAAAATTTGGCAATTAATGTGTACTTATTAAAATAGTTTATAAAATTACATTTGTGTATGGTTTTCCTTATAAACAAATAGTTCTTAAATAAATATTTTACATATTTAATTATGCATTGTGTATTATAGTTGCTCCTGAACGACCAACCATTCATTTCGAGCATGGAAATTCTATTGGAGGAGATCGTCCAGAAAATTACCAACAAAAATTCGGAAATGTGATTGTTGTCGATGAAGCAAGTCCAACTGTTACATTGGTGTGCCGCGTTGTTGGAGGTGAATAGTGTTATTTTGTCGATATTTATTTAAATTAAACTTAGTGTTTCAATTCAAGATGTGATGGTTGATATGATACATAAATATATTTAAATAAGAAAAAAATATATTAATGTGAAAACGCTTTGTAATCATATTTTAGGCGATCTAGATGATTTGATATTAATTATTCACTCTTGATAATAAATTGGCATATAACATGTGTATTATAATAATAATACAATATAATTTGTGTCTCCAAACACTTAAATTCGACGATATTTTAAATGTGACGATTACTTTACTGTCGAGTATTAATGACCGGATATAGTTTTAATGCTATAACACTATATACATTTCATTCTTGTCGCGATCAACCGCCCAACTGACAACGCCGTGACACTTTTCGACGAGTCCGGTAAAAACGGTGTCACTTCATCCACAGGTGTCACTTCGTCAAATTGTTACTATGAACGAACGTCCACACGACTACGCATAGTGTCAAGCGGATACAACTTTCTGACATGCTATCTTCGCCCACGCGCGTCTTTCAGCTACCGTCGAGAATGGTCATTTTAGTGCCATTGATCCCGCCGCAAACGTCATCACACGCCTTTCCCGGATTTCGCTAAAATATAATACACCAATCAAAGGTCGACCGTGTTCTGTACGGTTTTTTTTTTGTATTCATACAGCGACGCGGTTACTGGATATAATTTATTATGGTTTGGCAGTGTTGTGCACGGTAGATTGGAATTTATATTGACATTGTGGGGTTTTCATTCCAATGTTTGTTGTATCCTCGTTTAATGTAATTACAAATTCAAAACGAAATTATAAGAATCAGATGAACTAATAAAATTTATATTATGCCTGTAACCGATGAGGCGTTGTTGAGTGTTGATTATATGGCGGTAACGTCGCAGGGGTTAATTTTGAGGCTGTTGGATATTCATAAATATATTACCTATATACGTAAACTATATAATATGAAGAAGATACGGAATTAGTTTAAGACGGTGTCCAATTTTTTTATACTACATGTATAGCATTGGTTATTCATCAATTGTTACAATAGTTAAAACAATCGACAACTGTAATAATCCAATTAATTATTACTACCTAACAAAATATTTAAACTAAGAATACAATAAATAAAATTAAAAATTAAAATTACTACGAGTTCAATATTAGTATCATAAGAAAATTCAATATTGTTATAAGTATAAATTTTATATTATTGTGGCCGGATGAATAAAATTTACTAGACATAGTGTTCAAATTTTTAACTCGTATCATCACACATACTGAATGAATTCAATTTCAATATTATCTTTTAAATATGTACTTCAACTTGATACAATACAATTTTAATAAATATCCTACTTTACTTACATTCGTATACGTATTTGAAATCGTGAACAACGGTTCTATAAAGGTTTTAGTATTTTAAGTACTAAATACATAACATGCTTATATAAATTTAAACAATTGTATATGCATGTTACGTATAATCATTATACCTACGTAGAGTTTGTAAGCTGAAATTTTTTCGTTTAATAAAAAGTTATTTAACTTGTCGTACCTATTCATTATTCATGATGACATGTTTAAAATTATTTTTTTATTAAATCTTTTGGAACAAAAGTAAATACATTTATATTTATATTTATGTGGCTACACACACAATAAATATGACGACTTACTCCGTACTCGACTGGCTCGTTTTAAATTATCACACATGAAAAATGAAATGTTTTGGGGTAAGTTCTATGTATATATACTTAAAAGTATAATTAATTATAAAAATCGCCAACGACCTAACTAATAATATTTATAATAGTAGGTACAATAAACAATGAAAACCCATATTTATTTTCTAATGAGATGTAAAAAACTATAAATTTTAATAGTTTACGCGTTTCATACGTATATATTATTATACATAAATAACATAATACATAATATTATTATTATTAAGTTACTAGTACCCAATGTACCTAGTTAACTAATATAATGGATGAAATATACAAGGATTATTTTATCTAAGTAAAGATGTATTTTTTTAATTCAATATTTAAATTAAACTTTCTGCGTGTTTCGACTCCTTAATTAGGTATATAGGTATGAATTAGTTATCTTGGTCTTGGTAATAGAAAAATAACAACACAATTATTATTTGTACAAGTATAAATATTAACCAAATAAAATAATTAAATAGACACTCACTTACAGATTATTTTTAGCAATAATAATAATAATGAAAAATGTATTATAATATGCTCTTTATTATTAAAACTTGTTCATTAGCTCTAAGAAGCCCAGCATCCCGTTTTTTTTTTTTTTTTTTTTACAGAACTGAAGCTTACTGAGAATTTTTCGTATAAAATATGCAGTTTTTATTAAATTATTTGCATTAATTTTTTTATATAACTCCGAATTCCGTATTTATCGAAATACCAAATAACTTAAAATTAAAATAAAACTCTTTGTAATTTTTGATTTGAAAAGAATTGATAAATTTAAATCAATTTGCAAGACCTTGCATATTTGATAAATTTTTGATTTATAAAATTAAAATGGATATCGATTCAATAATAATAGTTTGCTATATAGCTAAATAATAAGAAAATTGAATTGCTTTTTATATACCAAAAACTATTTCTGTTGTTAATTATAATATAACAAGTTAAAATTTAAATATAAAAGTAACATTTTTGAATGTTTGAAAAGCGAAAAACTAATATAAAAAATAATTTCGGTTGAAAGCATATAGTAAAATATTATACTATATGTTAATGCTAAAACAATAAAAATGTATTATCTAATTTCATAATTAAAATCCATCCAATATATGCTTTTTTTACGAAATATTATTTGTATTTTATATTACAAAAATTTGATTCCATTCATTGGCATATTGTGTCTGAACACTTCATGTACTGATGTGCAACTATTAAAAATAAACTATTCATAGGGCCCAGATTCCCAGATTATTCTCACACAAATTATTATTATTGTTTATTTTATACACAACATTACATTTCTATTTAGTATTTATTATTTACTAATACTTATTTGTTAGGTAACACATACCAACAATTCACTAAGTATATAAGTTTATTATATCCTTCATTAATTCAGAGCAACGTTATTTAAATATTTAGCAAATTAATTCAAAAAAATTATAAATTATTTTTTAGAATTTAAAAATCATGTAAGAATTTATAAATTCATTTTTACACTTGGGAATGGAGATACAATGAAATTCATTCTTCCACTTTGTCAGGTTTATTCTGCTTGAACATCGACATTTACAAAATCAATATCAAATAATTCTAATTACATTTTGGTATTACCAAATAAAAAACCGTTATTTTGGTTAATTTCTTAACTAATTTCAGTCAGTCCACCATATCGATTATATTTTTAGTGTCTTTTAAATTTTAATAGTTAAATAAATAAATATAGTTTTTACTAATGTCACAGTAATAATTGAATTTTCAGTTCATGTAGGTTAAGCTGATAATTCTCAATAATTACGCATTAACATTTAGCAAAATAAAAATGTCGAAAAGTTAGTTTTTTTACTGGGCTGGGTGTGGATGGGCTAAACATTGTTTACAAAAAATATCACGAAAATACAAATAATGGGGTTGATTTATTAAGTGTTGACGTCGGTTTTAACATGGATCGGATAAAGTGGAGGTTCCATGAAAAGTTGGCTTATACCAAACGTAAAATTTAATATTATGCTTTGTAAATCTTTTTTTTTTTTTAATTCTAGATAGTATTATACAATTAATTTTGTAAACATTTGCATTAATTTGGTTTGATTTAATTAACCAACTTCGTAGTCACTGACTAGTGACTGCAGACCCGTTTAAACTCAATATAATTATAGCATAATAGCACACTATGGCTGTTCACTAACGTCCATGACATATTATCATGAAGTAAGTTCACCAATATACGATAAGCGACCTGAAAACAAATTTATAATATAAAATTCTTTGTACCCGACGGAAAAGATGATTATTTTACAATATAAATATTAAAAACTCAACGTGAACGTTTTGCTTGCTACAATACACAATATCATATTCACATTACACACGTGTGTCGACTGCGGCTATACCTACCAACCAAATTATATTGTAATATTCGATATTGACAGTAACAACAATAAATATAAATATACGTAGTGATACTTTTTATTGTCCCGTCCGGTCGTGCGGAAGTGGAGGAGTTCGGTTAATAAAGTCTACTATTTTTGTAATGCTCACTATTTTCTGTTTTACAAAATTTATAATTTGTAATTTTTACTTAGAAATGTTTATCTACTTGTTTGATTTATTACCACTGAAAAAAGTTGGAAATCAATTATTACACTGTGTCGACGGGTGGCATTCCGTGAAAAATCATCACACTTTGTAAAATAAATAAATGCGTACTTGATTTTTTTCGCTTGAATTTTTTAATATAAATAATATACACTAACATTCATTTAATTTTCACACATTGTAAGGCTCATAATATGAGTCTCTTTTAAAACACTCTTTAAAAAATAACCGGATGTTTGTATTCGATTACTTTTCTCTTACATGTTTCAGCATTTTTTATTATCTATGTTATTATTGCATTTTACGGTAATTACATTTTATTAGGTATAATTACTTATTAATTTACACGGAATGTGCAAATAATTATTCGTGTAATAAAAATAATAATGAAAAATAGTTTAATATAAGTGATTTTTTAACTTATTATGTAAAACATAGTTTATTTCATATGTTTTTATTGCATTTCAAACTAATTTTTTACAGATTTGAATCGAATTTTTTTAGGTTATTTAGTGCATTTAATTTTCAGCTACTTTATTTACTTTAAATTCTGAAGCAACTAAATTAAAAAATACATAAACGCCCTAAAAAACTACTGGTTTCATCTGTCTCTAATATACGTGTTTAAAATATTATACGTAGGTGGTACCTCATAATATAATAATGTATTTATCGATAAGTGGCTGCGTTATACGTCATCAGTAATCCTAAAAGCAGTAAAATAATATACATAACGTAATAATACAATATAGAGTAAAGATGATAATATATTAATATAGAGTATTTCGGTTAGGGGCTTTTAATCATTCATTGCCTAATTCGATAATTTATGCTATATTGCGCCATAATAATACGTTTCTGTATTATAATTTATATTATAGTTTTATTTGATACTATTGGATTAATTATTAATGCTATTGATAGCTTAATCCGCCGAAAGACTTGACATTTGTGTGAAAACCATCACGGTAATTTTTTCTCAATTTTCTACCGATGACTATTATAATATATTCTATCTAGATTTTTTTTTATGGTATTAATCTTCTACTTTCCGACTATCGTACCCTACCTTTTTTTGTTGCACTCGGATCGCGGAGTAATAGGTATCACTAATAGGTACCTATCTATTTAATATATTAAGTACTTGATGCGCCAACGTTCCTCGAGGCCCCGCCTCACCTATGAGAACTAGTGGCTAATGGCTATATAGTCGATAATTATATTGGGAATTTATTCTTAATTAATATTAAACGAGTTTCATATTATCGAAATAGCAGATGGCTGGGTGGGTATTGAAAATACTTCTTGTGAAGTTTACACGATGCCTTTTCGTGGATGTAAAAGGTTCATGGCTCTAGTTACACCTATTGACCAAAAATAGCACTGTAGATAACTCTTAGTTTGGGATTTGATCTGTTTGTACGGAGTAGTTTACACGTATGCTCGTATTTATTCCATTATACACGACGTGACCCTGTTCAAACAATGTTGCATTTGGCTTGTCATTACTGCAAAAAATAATGTTGGGCAGTTAATAATATTATTCGTGATACATTGTGCATAAATGACAATACTTCGGTACCTTAGAATATTTAAAAACATTAAACTGTCGTAAATTCAAATGGTTATGTGTTGTATTATTGACAAATTATTTAGATTTACTATGCATATCCATAAAAATGGCGTAGGTACATACATAATTAATTTTATTTTGAGGGCTTGTTTTTACCTATTATTATTTCATTTTTGGTTTTGATAAAAAAATAATTTTACACGTCAACAGTGGCTTTTACAACAGCAATTGAAATGTGTTATGACTTATAATTTTTGTGTACCACGCATTATGTTATAGCAGTGAAATAATAAATATGTGTCGTAAAATGACGGGGCAAGATTAAAGTATCATAACGTTAATAATATTGTAACTACATTTAGTTCAAATTGAGTTAACATTTACATAATATGTAATACCTAAGCTATATCTATATAATACAGTTAAACTTTTGCGAGAATTCATTTCAATGAAGCGAAAATAAAATTAATAAACTATATATTTTTACTTAGTAGTCATTTAAATATGAATCTCTAAAACTACTCAATACTTATAATATTACTTAAGTAAATATTAGAGTATAAAATATACTTATGTTATTTGTTATTTATTACTTTATTAAAAATATATACTGAGTGATTAATTTATCGAAAACACTCATTATTTAAAAATCCTTTTTTATGTTTATGTACCCATTTTGTGACGACGCTATTTAACTTTATTTCAATTTTTTTTCATAGAATTGTTTCAAATACCTTCTTAAGTGTCACTGCACCGCCTGATTTTGATTTTAAAGGGTTAAAATCTGTTAAAAAAATTAAAATAAAATAAGTCAGGTTTTTATACCAATTATATTATAAAAACCACGAAATGACACATAATTGTATCTTATCCACTGTAGTAAAAAAAAAATTGATATAACTTTGAAACTTAAAGGTTAGAAATTGTAAACTTCACCATAGGTGGATTTCCTACCTGATAATATACTGCTCACATAATCATAAGAGTCTCCCGGGTAACGCCAAGCGGAATGACTATAATATAACCTGACTAACTCACTGACTGATAAACGTAGAGCCTGAACAATGATAGATCAAGACTTGCAATTTACACGATTTATTCGTACCACAAATTTAATGTACAATAAGAAAGCATTTTAAAGTGGTGCTGTACAATTTTTTTAGATTTAAATTAATGGTCAATGAAAATATCTAAGTTTTATACACCGTTAAACCAAATATTCAATAACAAATTAATCAAAGTTCGAATCATATGATAGAATTGGCATTTTTAACGGGCAACTAAGTGCACTGGGTCAGCTAGTATATTTATATTTTTGAAAACGTTATTTTTCACTTAATTTTCAGTTGAAATTAAAACAACATTTGAATAAATATTATATTTTTAATCGTTATAATATTTTAAAGGTTGTACTTTTTTACATATGTTGTCATGCATTTTTAATTTCATAAATATTTAATATTATAATATTTTTCGGAGTGTTTCAGTACTTGAAAATTGGAATTTGGACGAGTAGTTTATGGTCTGCATAGTATAAACTGAGTCCCAATATTAACTTTTTATGACCAATTGAATCCCGAGTTGTTTTAGCGTATATACAAATTGAGACGTACATGAAGTACGTCAAATTGAGTCCCTTGAAATGTTATAGGTATAATACTAATTGAGTCTATGTTTTAATACTAGCTGATACCACCGAGAACGGTCAAACTTTAAAAAAAAGCATTTTCCTTCCCATTTTTACAGACTTAGGAGTTAGTGCTGTATTGATAAAAATATAATATTTTTTATGATGGTATAAATTATTGTGATAAACATTGTATAATATATTCAAATCGAGTTATTTTGTTTGATTGCGTAAAAAATAATTTGAGAGATATCACATAGTCATCTTCATGCCCATACGTATATGTTAGACACAGACGGAGCAGCTTTTTCACGCGCAACGTTAGCTGTGCGGAAAAAGTGTGACAATAACATATTATATTTTAATGCTGCGCTGTATAATTTCCGCTGTGTCTGGACGGTTGATTGTATATTTTACTCGAAATAATCCTCGAACTCAATTAGTATATGTTTCGTGTGTATCCAGGACTCAATTAGTATAATATTTTTTCCGTTCAGGCGACTCAATTAGCATACAGCTAATTATGTGTTAAGTATAAAAGTAAAGTATAGAGCTGTTCAGTAGGTGAGCGGATTGAACAGGTATGGTGATACCACGAAAATAATCTTCTACTACCTAGACCTTAAATACTTATAAGTTATAACTTTACTCGTCCGATAATCAATTTTTTTGTAACGAAACATTCCGAAAAATATTCTATCTTAGAATATGAAATAAAAAATGTATATTATCGCTCTAGAAATTAATTATAATGATAAAAATATTATTTTATTTCAACTGAAAATCATGAAAAAAAATATATTTTAAAAAACATTTATAGATTTTGAAATAATGAGTATTGTTGTTAAATAAAAAAATCACCTTGTATACTCAAACAATTTACTTAATATGACTTTGATTAAAATAGTATATACCTACTCTTTGTTTCGAGTCACATTTAGTTTTAATATTTAATTTTGTGCCCCTTATTATATGTAGTGTATTTATAAACTTAATACCTTATTTTGTTCTTTTGTATAATCATAAATTTTAAAATGAGTCATTATAATATAATAAATTAATTACTAATTATTCGTAATTTTTTATGTTAGATTGTTAAATTCTTTTTTTAAGTTACCAGCTTTATCTAGAAAGTTTTGTCGCTTTGCATCCTAAAATTATAACTAAGTTTATTTTATTATTATTTTAATAATTTTATTTATAATTTATATAAGTAAAATGTATATAATAAAAAGTAATAAGCCAATAACCACTTAGTAAATTTGAACTCAAACGTTTAACTTTAAAATATTACTAAGTTAAAAAAAATGTATAGTGCCATATTCTATTAATATCAAAAACATTTATTATAATATATTATAAACTATATAGTGTATGTTCAGCAAATACTTTTACTATTTTTAGTTAACATAATACTTAAAAAAAAATGTAAATAAATTAAAAGGACACAATTAATTATTTTAATGGGAAATTTTTAGGTTAGCTAAACTAAGTATACTATATGTTATTTTAAATTTAAAACTTACTACATAATTTTATTTGAATAAATCTTTCTAAATTAATACAATTTATTTATTTTCAAACACTTACAACAATTTTTTCTTACATAATTTCACTTAATTGCAGTTATTCTAAAAATCAAAAATATATTCGTAATATATTTTAATAAAATAATCTATAACATTGTATGCTATTATGTAAGCTCTATTTTTTTATTTTTTTTTTAGACCTTGGCATTTTTTTTTTTTAGTTCAAGCTATAATTGGCACTTTGTTCCGTCTAGATGCACCAATGAGCATCATTGAAATTAATTAAAATAAGATAGTCTTGTTATTTATTAGGTACCTATGTAAGTATAAACTAGATTGTATACTAGTCAGGATATCGACCACAATGTAGCCTCTTAATAAATACATTTTAATATTTAATAAAATATAAATTAAATACTATTATTTTATTTCCTTTTTTTAAAGTTTTTCTATTACTTTTTAACACAATTTACTAAAGTTTTACATTTTAATAGAACTTTTGTTCTTGCGTACATACTAAATATATTATATAATCTTAAAATCATTAGTTTTTTTTTTAATATTTTATAATTTTAGCTACCTATTCAGATTTTAACACGTACAATGAAGTTTTATAACTTTTTTAAAATATATTATACACCTACGTTTGAAGATATTTTATGATTATTATAAATTTCACATTCTGTTATTTGAGAGTATAACGATACAATACGAAGGAATTACATGGTTTTAATTTTTTTCTTATGATCATAATTATTATAATATCTAAGTGTACTTTTAAATTAATTAAAAAAATTTTCTCGAAATTATTGATTCAGTATAATAAACGTATCATATTGCGCTAATTTTTATTTATTTTTATTTATTTATTTATTTATTTTTGTAGGGTGGCCGAGACCTCGATTGACGTGGTACCACGAAAATACAGTATTGCAGTCTGCGTATCAACTAGTAAATGACGATGACCACAGTCGCGGGTACCGCAGAAAGCCGAACAACAGTGTCACCTCGGCCGGTGTTACTGTTAACCGTTTGGTATTGACTAACTTAACCAGGTGGCATCCGATAATGAGCCAGCGACAACAAACATTGGGCACGACTCGATTGACTTGTCAGGCGAGCAACAGCATTCTACATCCCGTGTCCGGTGGGGTTTCCCGTCCTCCGGCGATCGCTGTAAATTTGCCGCCGCCAGCCACTACCGAACACACGTTTATCCGTCTGAACCGTAAGTAAATCAAAAACGACGATAGTAATATCGTTATATGTGTGCATTGCATTTTCCTGGCCCGTTGAACCTGTGTCGCGTAACCGTATAGGCCAACCAATGTTATCCGCTTATCGCATATATATATATATAGTTCTGCAGGTAACTGTTTGCCAAAAGCACAGGAAGTTTAATGTTGTACTAGACTATGCAGTATCTAAACCTTTGTACATCAACAAATGTATCCTTTGAAGACATTTGAAGTTCACTATATATATATATTTACTCGGTTTTTATTAGTTAGGTATATTATAAATATTATAATACCGACGGCGGCTGAAAAATAATTTACGTTATTGTAACGCCGTTAAATAATAGATAACTACTGTTATTTAAATTATAATTATTGTATGCTATATTTCAGGCACAAATATATTTTTATAAAGCGGGTAAAATGCATTGCACTTATCGACTAAACGTGTACATTTAACAAGCGTTTAATGCGATTAAAAATAATTAGTTAAATATAAATGAACACAATTGTAATAATATATAACAATATCAGACATCTCTAGAAATATGATTCTAAACACGGACATTATCATTATACAGTTGAACAATAGCGAAGACAATATCTGCAGCACCCACTAACTATTAGGTATACCTACGTTATGATGATATATAAATAACATTCAACAATTAAACAGAAACTATGGCTACAGTTGCGCTTGATAGGTAATAGTTTTGGGGTATAGTAATCTGAAATACAATAGAACTGGTAGTCTTAAGACTTTCAATCGTTGTCATAAAACAAAAAAGTTATTTGTTCCATCGAAGAAAACAATTTTGTGTGATAGACTCGACGTCAGTAGACGCTTTTCGTCACCGTCTAATTTTCGACTATTCGTGGTCCATAGAATTACATAACAATAAGATGGTGCGATGTACAAAAAGCAACGCGCCCATGAATAAAAGGAGAGGCATATTTTAATAATATTATTGAAAAATCATTAAAAATTTTTTATGCACATATAACTGACCCGCGTATGCACGATTTTTGTGTAATATAGTTACCCAATTACAGGCCGGAACATTATTGTCATAGTCAAAGATATTCTTTGCGAATTTTACCCATATTTCTACAGAAATATCGTTTAGTGTGACATAGTCATATAAAATATATATTAATATATTATATAAAGTTGTTTAGGCTATTTAGGGTCGAAAATAAATCTGGGAAGTTAAAAAGACATTTTACCAAAGACGTATACCACGTATAAAATCAAATTGGAAGGCTGGGTAAAATGATACTACTAACTAAACACTTTTAGAACTTAAGTAAAATTTAATTTTAATCGCGTAATAATTTTATTTAAAATATTCTAAGCTCCAGAATTATAAATACAAATAAAAATTATAATTTAAATTATTAAAAATCCAATTTTCGAGAGTGAGCAATCAAAAATATGATTTTTTCATGTAAGCGAAGTGAAACTGAATATTTATTACAAGTTTTAAATGACAAACAAAAAACACGTGAGGTCATAAAAAAATAAAACAATTTAGTTATAATTATTCAATCAAATTATACATATTTTTTCGTAACATTTATTTAGAACTAAAAGTAATAAAAATAAAATAATAACTATGTGACTTCTGTCTGTATTAGTATTTCTTGTTAATAACATCAAAATAATAATTTTTATTCATTTTAAATAATATATGTTACGCCATACCTATATGAAGTACATTTTGTCCTAATTCGGCGGCAATCATACACTTTTTCCTAAAGAAAAATATTAACAACATTTATTTAAATTATACAAGTAGTTAAATAATCCGTAGGCGCTATTTTTTAATAAATTAAAACCGATAGAATTCATATCAAATTAATTTATGTTTATATTAATATTTAATTTAAAAATATCAAAACAAATTAATGATCTTATGCATTTTAAGACAAGGGGTTTAAAACATAAAATGAAAACGTCAATTAAGTTTTTTTTTTACCTTCACTTAACGTACATAAAACCTCATCATACAGTTTTACCACTTACATAACTACTCCTCCGATTCCTCCAATTTAATTTGATAGTTAGACAATCATTAAATTATCATATACTATCTGCATATACATACACGTGTTATATTATTATAATTGATTTGAATTGAGACGTACATTTTCTGAACAATGTGTTATCGTTTCACTCTACGCCGTAGATAATCGGTATTCTTGCCAAATTATAATACTTACTATTAAATTATACCAGATGGCAATTAAAAACCACACATAGTTGAGTAAAATGTAGTTACAAGAAAAGTGAATTAGTTAATTTGGTTAACAAATATGTATAATGTGGCCAAAAATATTCTAAAATTAATACGGAAGAAAGTTTTAAAATTTGTTAAGTAAAAGAGAATCCTACATTAAGTTATCATATGATTAAAGAACAAATTAATTTGAATAAGTCTGCAAAACAATTGTTTGGTGATTAAAAAATGCTAATTTACAAGACTATATACAGTACGCCAAGAAAAGGCCTCTCCATTATAACTTAGCAAAAAAGTTTTAGATTTTATAAAAACAAATATGTTGACATTTTCTGTTATACTTTTAAAACAATATAATTTGGAACTGTACGAGTAAATTTGAATATTTTTTGTCACAAAGGAAAAACATAAATATAATGTAAAAAAAAAAATTAAACTTATATATTTAACATGTATATCTAATAGTTTATTATATTATTCTGAGTCTGTTATCATTCGGGAGTTTCTTTCTTGTGCAGTACTGTTATAAAATAATTATTAATTGAAAATAACTATATTATGAATTATAATTAGTAAAACTAAGACACTTTAAAAATTCGATTATTTTCTATTTGTATTTTTAAAACATTTTTAAAGCTTTGAAACGAAAATTTTGCTTTTTTTGTAAAATGTGAACTTAAAATATCATTTATTTATCAACAAATTAAATTAAAAAGTTGACTAAAATAATAAATATTTAATTTCAATAGTTGATCACTTTAAAATTGTAGATGATATTGCATCCTGTTTAAATATAAACTTTCATTTACTTTTACTATAGTTAAAAAAATCTTTACACTAAGTTTTAGTATATGTCGAAAATATATTATATCTAAACTTCAAAAATCAATCCTAATAAAAGAATAATTTTCAAGAGTAATATAGGTAATCACGTAGGTAAGCTATTATCGAAAGTGTTTTGTAGAGTTTGTCCTAATAATTTATAATGTCATTAGCACTCATTTACAATTAATATATTTTGAATTTTCAGAATTTAATTTTTACAGAATCTCACAACTTAGTTCTGCGAGATAAAAAAATTGTTTTAATTCATTCATTAATTCGAATTAATTTAACTAAAAAAATGTTATTCGTGTAGATGACCTGTTTTGTCATAATGTCATAATATCAAACAATACACGAAAAAACTTGGGTTTTTATATATTATCTTTATCTATGACCAACAGTTAATAAAAACGTTCATTTATATTTAAGTTACTTTAAATACTCTACTTCACTTATTTATTAAATAGGGAAAATGACTATTATACTTGAACAAAATAATACTAAGTAAGTACTAGTAAAATAGCTAGAATGAAGACTTTTTCGAGTCCCGCCATACTATTTAACTTTTTATAAAGTTCTATTCAGACGTTTTGTTGATGGTGAACAATTCACATATTATAATGTTTAACGATTTAACCATTTTTAACCTCAAATTCAAAATTTTTGAAAATATGGGAGTTGTTTACAGTTTTTTGATAAATATATTTTGTAAAGAATAGTTTTCTTGCATATCCGTCATACCTATTTGAAAAACACAACTTATTTGACAACCTATTTTTGTATCTCAATGATATTACATTACAATATTGTACATTTCATTTATAATATACACTTCTAGAGGTATATCGCTATAATATTTATTTATCATGATTTTATTTTCTAATTTTCATTCAATTAATTTCATATCCTAATACTATTTGATTTCATACATTAAGTAATTTTCATATTGAACTCAGTATTTATTACATGTTATTCAAATGTATTTACCGTTTTAGTAATGTAAATTTGAATATTTTAGCACATTCCATTTGATTAGACAATATATAACATTAATAATTATTGATTATATGCCAATGTACATTCGCCAATAAATCATATAAACAAGGAATATTATAGTTGGGTGTGCATTCCAGTGACTGATAATTTTTATTATGTATTAAAATTACATAATATTGACTTTTAATTATTTGAAAATGATAACATTTTATTGTCAAGCATGCCGATTTATTAGGTTTTTTTTTTTATAAATCAATCAACAAACTTTTATTTTCTTTCTGTTAATGAAAGTTTATTTATTTATTTTTTTAATGTCGATTTGTTATAATGTTATGTTCATAGATATAATATAACACTGTTATTTTATGACGATAAATAAACGGTAAAATAATTTATATATATATATATTAAAAAGGCCAACGAGGGATCACTTTATTTCCTCTTAATATAAATACAACTATGCTGCTCAGAATCTAAAATTTGTGAATTATTTTGTTATAGAAATTATCAAATGCCAAAATAAATACGTTCGAATTTCGACTTAATAGAACCATGTAGATATATTTAGTTTGATCACAGTATATAATACATAAAATATTATATTTATCATATATTGTATTATTGTATTGAATAGTCATCGAGATGAATACAAAAATTCTAAATTATGCGTTTAATATTAGGGAACGAAATATCGAATCCATGTAGATGCATGCGTAAACTTTCATACTTGCTGATGCGCCTCACATTTTCACCATTCCGAATGTCTTTTTTTTTAATACAAACATCAATTTTTTCATATAAAATATAAATAAATACCATACGTTTTCATTCCTTTTAGTTACAACAAGAAATACTTTTTTAAATATTTTTTTACATGGGTATATTTTATAGTTTTAAATTTTTATTATTTTGCTTATGTAAACTTCAACATATATTTTTTTTTATTAATTATTAAGCGGTAGGTAAAAATTAAATTATATTATAATAACACTGTAATATTATTTTATAATTCGTACTTATACAATACTTTTTCTCTGAATCCGAAAGTACTGATCAATGAAGTGAGTGAAGTTTATGTTGGTTTATATTATATTTTCTATATCCCACAAAATATTTAAATCAGTTTTTATGTAGAGATACGTTTAAAAATCAAATATTTTAATATACATATTATATATATTGAACTAAAAATTTCAGGGTAGTTTGAAATGTTTGAACCCTTGTAATTCAGCTTTGTTGTACAAAGTTATATAAGTTATAAACATATATATGATTCAAAAAGTAAACATAGATATACCAGAAATTTTCTTTATCTTGTGGTAAAAGATGAAAGTGTATAAAAATATTAACCATTTATGTTTTGAAAAATGTTCTATATTAACTTTTCCCTTCGTGTAGCTTTACGAGATATAAAAACACTTTATAAGTTACTGGTTTTATTAATCGTAATAGTTGAACATTTCGGCATACAATAATTTTTACAAAAAATTCTTAACATTTTTTTAATATATATTTATTTAACTATATCGATACAAAAATAAAATATTAAGTATAGGTACAATACGAAATGTGAAGTAAGAATTTAAAGTGTTTAATTTTAGAATGAACCATCATATAGCATATCCATAAATAATAACTGTTATTTTGGAGTTCTAGATATTCTAGTGACTGAAAGGTTCATATATTTATATAATTTAATAAATAATAAAAGTACATTAGTTGTGTATTTAAATACAAATTATAGCTACAGTAATTGATTTATAGTTTTATATATTACTAAATTATTAAAAGTACCAATAATTAGACCGGAAATTTTTTATAAGTACATTTAATATTATACATTATAATATCAATATCATATGGGTGAGTAAGCTATAATAATGTAGGTAAGTAACAGTTAAGTGTTAAAAAAAAAAATTTTCAAACATTATAGCTCTAACCAAATTCACATATTATATTATTATAGTATTCATACAATTTAATAAAATACTTTTTAACTGAAGAATAAAATTAAAATGTTAATTTTTAAATTAATAATAAAGTAAATAATACAATTAATGTTGAGATAGTAATATTTATATGGCATTATGGAAGTGTTGAGTCAGAGCCAGAGAGCCCCCTTTCTTTTTTTTTAAAGAAAATACTACGTACTAGTGCAGTACAATAAGTACATAATATTTTACAAAATAATGGCTGAATAAAGGTGCACTAATCATAGCATGATGTTCATTCAGATATTATAATATTAATTAACTTATTTTTTTTTTTTTTTTTAGTGATACCCACCGAAGTACAAATCATATCAATAAAAGAATACGCAAACCATTTGAAAAGTAATGAAACCCATAAGAATGAAAAAAATGAAGTTTTCCCGTCAGATGACACAGTTAGTCCCAACAAATATACAATAAGAGCCGATCGGTTGTATCAAGCCGAGTGTCGTTCGAAAGGATCTCGACCATTGGCTACAATCGAATGGTATCTATTAAAAAATAATCAACGCTTCAACATTAGTCAGTCGACAAATTTCACTCATACGTTGGATGCATCGTCCCTGATGGTCTTATTGGGAGAACAACGAAGTGGTACGTCTGCGAATTCAAAAATCACAATATCCGGAATAGTGAAAACACAACAAGTAAGTAAAATATATGTATTACTATTGCGATTATATAAGTACAATTTAACGAATTATACCCGAATGAAATGAATCATAGACTTAATCAATAACGTTTGATGTATAATATATACCTATATTTAATAATATGATAGGTATACTAAACTAAAATAGAACCATCACTACTAAATTTTTTAATGATAATTATGTCAGTGACAATACCTAAACCGCTAACACCGTTTAAAATTGAAATGTGTCACTTGTGCGAATGAATATCGTTATAGAAAGTATAAAATATGCTATACTGATAATTATACGTTGTATTTCTACAACAATTATTGAATCTAAAACATATTTTTTCACGTTCGATATTATATTTTTCACACAAAACCCATAATTATTATAATCGTCTTGGTGAAAAAATACGTCGCAAAGTATATAATACTATATTATGCAATGACAACGCTTAAATATCATATAATATGTTTTTAAAATAAAGTTAATTGTGTAATGTGTCCATTACAATAATATCATGGAATAATATTTATATTTTTTTAAATTTAATGGCAAGCCGTATTTTTTCAATAAAAATCAACTCTCCTCAAAACAACAATGTCTTGGTCAAACAAAACATAAGGCCGTATTATTTATTGTTGTTCTTTATTTTTAAAAATTGTATATTAACTTGGTCTTACTATACCGTATTTCAAAGAATTATATAATATACTAAAAGTTCTGTATAGATATTTTTATTTAGTGAATTAATGGAATATTACCTTAATATGTATTTTAACATAAAAATGTAATTTTCAAGTTTATTATAGTATAAGTTCATTATATATTTATGTAATAATAGCTTACCTATATTCATTTTTGCTAAATAATTATTGAAGATACACCTAATATATTTGAATGCATACTAAAAAAAATATGTTTAAATAAATTAAAGATGAAATACATTTATTAGATATGATAGAGCGTGGATTTTAATGCCCTGAAAACAAGAAAAATTAATTTAAAAAATACGATTTAATACACTAAAAAGTAATAATAATACTTAACAATCTTAAAAAATCTTCTTAAAAATTATTTTAATATAATGTCAAATAAAATTTATCACACCAAAATCATTTGTATTATTTAAATTTTTGTATTTGGCATTATTACCATTGTTCACAAAATCAGAACATGATATTTACAGTTCCGGTAGCAATATTTTTTATTTAAATTTTAAATTTTTTCAATAAATATAACATTATCATTTAGTTATAGTATTCCGGTAATCGACAAAAAGACTGATAAAGTGAATGATGGATTTACTTACAATTTAACAAACTGCCGTTTTTGTTATTTTTCCCATTGGTAGGTTTTAAATATATTAAATTGAAACAATTATCAATGTATGATAAAATCGATCATCAGTTGAAATGATATAGGTACAATAAAATTTGTATACTTTTTGTTATACACTTATTAAAAAATTTCAAATATGGAAATTCATTAATAATTTTTAATAATATACATACATGTAGACGTATAATCCACAGAAAATTCTACAGTTTTTGATCGAAATTGTTTTTATTATAAAATAGGTACTATATATTGCATCAATCCCTACGGCTATTCTGAATTGCCTACCCCAATGCAATAAATAGATCGTAAAACCATTGAAATATATTACTTCTAAAATAATAATTATTTTCCCATAATTATTATGGAAATTCAAGAAATTATACTATTTTTTTTTTTAATCTTATCCCAAAGTAATTTATCCTTTATCATTTTACATAGAAAAATAAAAAAAAATAGAAATGTATATAAATGTCCATGTACTATTTACAAATTAATATTATATGACATATTTTATTTTATCAATTGTTACAGAATACAGAATATTTACCCAATACAACCATTTCCATATCTAAAATTACTATTATTATTATCGTTCTATTACAAACACACAGTTCTAGCTAATGAATAATGATCAAAAACAATAGCGGACCACTATAACTCAGTTAATTCATCAATTAATGTATTTCAGCATCATCGCCGATATTTGTATTTGTTCTAAAAATTAACAGTTTGCCTCTCTGACACAATACTATGCAGTTTGACAACAATGACTATTATTTCGATTTTATTTATAAATGATAAAATATAGCTATCAATTTTCTAAAACATATTTAAAAAAATCATTTGTCATATTGAAAAAAAATATATATAACAGCATAATATACTGAACAGTGAGTACTGATATAAATAATTATTTAATAACAATTGTACCAAATGAATCGTATTACGCGTATTTGACTATAAAATGAATAACATTTGTTATTCATTAAAAACTTTATTTTATTTGAGAAATATCAAAAAGTTTATAAGTATACATCTTTATTTAACTAACAGGCATTAATTAATATTGCTCTCGTTGATACAATATAATATCAGGTAAATTGTTGATGAGTAAACTCATTATGTTTACACATCAACAGTTTTATGGTTAACCTTTACAAGTCGCTGTATAGTAATTATATACACTTGATAAAATATTTTAAATGTAACTATTAGGTAAAACACTATGAAAACAGAAACGAGATAAGTGTAAAGTGATTCAAGTTTAAGAGTAGTATTTTAAAACAATGGCAAGCCCGTATAAGTGATGGTAGTGGGACCTCTTCCCCGTGGTCCACATATGTAAAGGACCCATAGTAATGTCAACTTAAACATTTAAGTGGTAATTTTTTTTTATATATATATATAATATTACATTTTAAGACAAACTTAAGTACATATACTAAAAATTCAAGTAAATATAAAATTAATTTTTTGAAGTTATAATCTTATATTCTGCAAGAAATATTAAATTTAAATTTAAAATATTATATTTTCAAGCTTTAGGTAAGTATTTAAAATGAAAATTGAGTACGTTTTTATGTACAAATTCATTTACAAATTTTGGTGATAGTGTTTAGGTAAGTTAGGAAAAAATTAATTTTGAATATACGACTAATACGTTTTTAGAATTTTTATTTTAATTGTTAACCCTCGCCAATAGGTTTACTCGATTTCCGTTTATGGACCGGAGGTACATTAGGAAATTATGGTTAAGTTGGTAATAAAATATATAGGCCCTATAGGTCGTTGTAAATGATTTACCACATCACGGGAATTACTTTACTTCGCATTACAAAGAATAAAATGTTTTAAAACTTTTAAATTAATTTTTTAGATAGCTACTTATGAAACAACAGTTACTTATGAAATGAATCATTTTTAAATGTATAATATTCGTATATATATCATATACTTATATATTTTATAAGAAAATACATAACAGATTTGTTTAATGAATACCTTGACATTTGTATTCTAACTAATATAATTACTTATATTATACGTTAATCAAATGACGACTCACATGATTGTGTAAATATGCCACCAAATATCAATTCAACCATATTTGAATAAACATAACTGTTTATTCAGACAGATGGTATAATGCATTGGATGAGTAAATATTAATGAGTTTTTCCGTATACACATAATGTAAAATTCATTATTTTAAGTAATAAAAATATGTGAATTTATTTTATTTTAGACTGAGATATTCAAGAAGTGTTTGATTTCATAACAATGGAGTTTTATTTTATCTATAATCATTTGTTTAAGAAAAGGGATAAAAAAATCACATAGACAATATATATTAGACATTTTAAATTATGAAATGTATGTTCAGTATTACAAAATTTATAACAACTTAGTAAATCAGAAAATTGTATTTCATAATGTAATTATTTAACCATTAGGAAAAAAAAATTTTGGACACTAACAACATGTTTCATTAATGCAATAATAACCTACGTAAAATACCTAATGGTAACATATTATTTCATAATATTAATCGATGGAACAAGAATATTTATGATTTAAATTATCTTTTTTTTTTTTATTTTAAGTCGAAGTATACAATCTATATCAGATGACATATTAAGTATATATGATAAGAGACAATAGCATGAGTACACACAAAAAAAAATTAGTAAAGAAGCCGTCCAATTATGACACTTTAAAGTTGATTTTTAAAGTTTTAAATTATCTAGATGAGTTTATCTGTTAACAAATTTTCCAGACTATAAAATAATATAACTGTACTGAAAAAAGTATTTTTTCTTTAATTTTTATTCTATTATTTCTAACAGCTAAATGTGACTTAAGATGGACAATGCACATGTGTTTGTCTTATTGAGTTGTTTAATAAGTTAATATTTTCCACACTTATAAGTTGTACACACTTTCCCAATTGAGGTGCATCGATGTCATTTAGTCTTATCAGTTACAGTTGTACTTGAATTTAACACATTATTTTTGAATTAAATAAATGAATAGTTTAATTTAATTCATCATAACACTATTATTGTTTTCCAAATATATACAAACTAAAAGTAGGTTTGACTATACTACCTGAATAACATAATAAATTACTATAATATTACACCCATAAAAATTATTTAAACCAATGATAATATTTGAAATTATTAGTTCTAAGTTTTAATATAATATAATCGTTTTCGGTATATTATGATAAAACTTGAAAACATTTCGTTTTTACAATGAATATTTGAATGGAATGCTAAATTGATTTATCAAATCAACTCCATTCAACTTAGCTTTGAGTGATTATGTACTATATCATTTTAGATTTTGAATCAAACATAGCCGCAACTTAAAATAAATAATAAACTTTCTAAATTCTCTGTATTAAATAATATATTCGGCAATTTATTATCAATCATTGTTATAACTGTGACGTCGGAACAGGGATAGGTAGAGTATAGTCATTTCAAAACACAAATATGTTGTGTTGCTGTCACCGTAAACATTTACCGTCGCTGTTGTTATCAGCTCCAACTATGATCAATGATTTCAAAATATTTACGCATTTTGATATTTAGTATTATTTCTGTGAAAAATATTGCAGAAAGAGTATTCAAGAGATGCCAACGATCCTAAGAAATGTTTTGAAATAATGCTTTTTAGAAAAAAAGTGGACATAAAATTGTTGTTCATATTCGTAAACAAAAAATGTAGTTATTTAATTATAGCTAATCCGCATAACTTACATATATGTACAATATACAAAGTAGTCATACATATGAAATTGATAGACACAGCTAAACTCTAAATAGTTTATATTGTTTAATGTTTACCATACACAAGATCTAATCGCCCAACTCCCCATGACTTGTCAGTGATGATATATATTCACACGATGATGATAAAGCAATACAATGCAATACTATAGTTGCGATCGTTACACCTAAATATCATGACAATATAGACGATAATATTATATAATTGCATAAAAAGTTAAAATTGAGAAAAATAAACAGTGAAAAGTAGAAAATTATTTTCGTAGATATGTAATAATGTAATATAATTATTGTAAAAAAATAACGTGTGTTCTGTTACCTAATCAAAATGTCATGTTATTTTGTACTTTTGGGTCTCGAATTTCATAATCAGTATTCAACAAGTCATACCCAAATCATTATATTATATAAACATAAATATATTATACATATTACACATATGCTTTATATTTTATATCGTATGTTAAAATTTTATAATTATGGAATTCAATTAAAGTTAAAAAAATAAAAATAAAAATATATATACAATGTACGTGTGTATTATTTTTATCATTGACTATGCAAATAGGGGCTAACTAAAAATATAATGGATTATAATATTGTCCTTAATGTATCATATAAAATTTAAATAATGTGATAATTTTTTTTTGTATATATTATACGTATGTTATTTTTATTGTTGACTACAGAAATAGGGATGAACTAGAAAACATATGGGATATTGTGTTATTGTCTATAATTTATTGTTCCTGTATTATTATTATATTGTTGTTATTGTTATCTTTAACGTTAAAGTGTCTGCAATTCTGAAATTTAATCTTAAAAAAAGTATATTATTTTGAAAAAAATCGTTAATTTATTACTTTTACTGTTTAAAGTTTAAAACATTTCGCAATTTTTATTTTTGCTGTTTATTTTTTTGCATTTTAACTTTTAAAATTGTCATATAACTAGGTCTTTAAATTGGATAGACTTGGGTCTCAGCTAAAATTATTTTTGCATACACTAATGACATTTCTGTTTTCTTATATAACATGCGTGTATTATAGGTCTTATGTTCATTACGTTGTTCGATTGAAAAAATTAAGTTAAAAATTAGTAATAATAATTAAAAAGAACTTTTTCCTTTTTTTGAAGGGGAGCATTATAAATGTTATAGGCGTCTATACATACTAGGTATATAGGTTTGGGTTTTTCCCATTTACCCTCTTCCTCTCAATACATTAATGATGTATTGTGTGTATTCTACTGACCAAGATGTAATAACTACAGTAAGTACTTATGTTAATATTGATTATTGACAAAATAAAATATAATAATATTTATAACGATTGGGATTACGAAGTTTATTAAATAAACACGGATATAATAAATCCGGTATGGATTATGAACAAAAAGAAAATATAAAATCTATAGATGAGTGTTCGAAAGAAGTACGTGCAGGATTGCCGGATGTTGTTTAGTGGCGATCGTCACAACCGTACACTTTCAAAAATATACACATCAATGTAATACATCATCATCGCACAACTCTCAACAAAATCCACCTAGGTACACTGATATACCCATGATTTTTAATTAAATGATTAAGTGGTGTGCCTTCCTAAACAATAATGTAACTTAAGATACATGTATATTATATATATGTATGTATAATGTATATATATATTTATATTAATGTTTAGAAAGGTACAGAAGGTACTATTAATCATTTAATCAAAAATCATAAAAATATATCTTTCAAGATTATTATCCAGATAAAATACGTGTATAGTTTTGGTTTTAAGTAATTAAATGACTTTTGCCAATTATAAGTATCAAAGGGAAATATTCGTAAAAACATTTAATTTCACTAAATGTATTCGCGTCTATTTTTGATTCACATAATATATAATGTTTTAAAGTTTACACTCCAAATAATAAAGGTCTGCAATCAATAACTTATACCAAAAATATAAGTACGTATGGATTTTATAGTAAAAATAAAAATTAAATTCGGCGTTACAACGTTAAATCGTGTAGCTTTATGGCGGCAACAAGTTCAGATGTATCATGTACGCGTATTCATCAAAGGAATTAGATATGTAAACATAAACACGTTGAAAAATAGCCTCAAAAGAAATTCATTCTGCCGCTTAACGTAAACCACCAAAAAGGTTTATACGAAAACCCGATAAAAATTATAAACCAAGAATTAAACATGTCTTCGGCGAGTGCAGATAATATTGATGCTGTAAGAATTATTGTAAACACAGAAATACGCGTTGTACACACAATATTATACCGATAAAGACGTTGCAGCAGTGTATACGCGCTGTGTAAACTAGAATGAATCGTTGCGGTTCGTGAGTATACTGTTCAAGACACAATGATAGCAAAACAAAAAATAAAAATAAAATAAAATAAATATGATGTTTGCAGAGTCGGTCGGTCCACGAGACGATCTAAAAATCCGAATAAACACGCGATAAACGCGCCGCGGCCGAGTATACGTATATATTCGTCGGATGATGATCACCGCTTAAAACAAACACGTTTTTCGCTGGCGTGGCACGCCGAACGGGTAAATGTAAAGTTGTCTGTTGCCTAAGCAAAAAGTAAGCATTCGAGAAAACATAAAGTATTGCGCACAAGTAAGTATAAGTAAGGCGTACGCGCGAGCAAACATCCGGCGCGAGTGTGGACGTGTGTATAAATGTGTGATATGCACCTACCTATATAATGTGTATCGCGTGTATACGGGAGCGTGTGTGCATTACAGTAAGCTTTCAAACTTTGTATAATATTAAGACAAATACGAACATTTTTAACGAACGAATCAACAGCGGCAGTAGAAATATACTGTGTAGTTTTTGGCGAGTTTTACGGGTTGGTGTAAACAAATAATAATAGTAATAACAATAATACTTCTACGGGAAAACTCAGAGGCGGTAACGAAAAACGTATACAACAAAAGACGAGGGGGCCTGAACAAACAAACCTACTATGCAGCAGCAGCAGCAGCAGCATAGCAGTACCAGAGAAAAACATATATGTATATTCATTGCCCACCCTCCCCGCCGCGGCGGCGAGCCCTCTACGCACACTGCGCCTCCGTCGTCGCCCGTGTAGTAGTAGTAGTATATAGTGAGTGTATATATAACTTTGTTGTGTATTATGTTTGTCGACGGACTGTGAATAAATAAAGAACAAGTTTTTAGAGTTTCTGCGGTGATGGCGACGGGAAAACGGAGTTCGTATTATATACGTGTTTTTATTGTATTTTCATAATATAGTACCAGCGCGCGGCCACGGCGAAGTATATACTTTACTAGCGGTAAAGATAAATACAACTGTATTGTGGTTTAAATTATAAAATAATAATATTTCTATATCACATACGAAATTGAACTTTTCCGTTTATGCATAAAATCTCCTCCAAACGAGACCGAAATTATCAATGATTTGACTTTTATTTTTCTTCCAGCCAAAACCCATGGGTAACATTTTAATTTTAAAAGTGGGTCACCGTTATCAGATAAAAAAAAAATAAAAACAAATATTACTTTATTAATAACTTTACTTTTATTCAATTTGAATTCCTTAGTTTAACTTTGCTCCCCGAAATATTTCTCTTGCAAGGAAATCAAGTTATGCTGCATCAAAGGAACTACCTACTCGATGTTTCATGAAAAATATTTTTCTATACAATATAGAAATTTCTATGTAGGTAATATAGAACAAATGGATCAATTACCGTAACCATAAAACATATATTGTGTTCGAATATATTGCATATTTTTATTATTATTAATTCAGTAAAAATATTTTCAAACAGTATAAAAAATGCAAGTCAATGACGATCTGCCAACTAGAATGAAATAAACATTGAAAAAATATGATACCAGAAGTTTAGTGGATTAACAAGAACAATCCACAAATGACCTATCAATTACGACTCTAAAAATATCAAATTATATTAAATAGAGATAAAACAATTGGACATAATTATAAACTTACCTGCTAGGTACAATTAGTCTAATAATCGGAACTCAAGTTGAACATATTATTAAATACCTACTATTATATTATGTAATATCCCCATTACGATCAGTAGAGAATAAAAAAAAAAATCAGATCAATTATATCAAATTTTTGGACCATAAGTCGACTCAACAAATAGAATTACAGGAATTTAATTTAGATGATATTGAGAGAAAATAAAGTAAACAATTGTAAATAGTCGATAGCCATCGTTTTTGAAGCTTTAAATCGAATAAAACAAATATTATTTTCATAAGAAAATTTAAAATCATTTTAAATATTGTCACCATGACAAACATATTATACAATTATACGAGTTTAAAAAAATATATTACATTACAATAATATTATCATACTGTTAATTCATGGGTAATCCATAAATAAATAAAACACTATGTTGGACAACATTAATCTGTACCAAAAATGATATTACGTATAATTTACATGCATTACAAAAACATTAGGGTAATATTTATGTATTATGATGTATATTGTGTACCATATAAGTTGTATTTATTTTAGTATATTCACAATATGGTTGACACCTGCATATTACAAAATTGCTTTCATGCTTAAAGTATTTTTGATGGTTTATTATTTTCTAAATTCAAGAACATAAGTTTTAATAGCAAAGGAAAAGTTTACTCAATGAACTTCTTTTGTATGTCATTCAATTTATACTTGTTCTATATATTTGAACTTTTAATATAATATTAATTTTGTTCTTCGATGCTGTTTCAAAAATATTAAATAATAATTACATTACGTCATAAGCATCAATGGTTACATCGTATATTATGTTTTATTCATAATATGAATAAGTAGCTTTATATACTTTTAATTCAAAAAATATTTTACACATCGTTTAATTTAGTATTTTATGAAAAAAAAATTATGGTACCTATGAAAAAAATATATTACGCTCTTAGTAAATAAAAAAATTACTTTCAGTATCAAGCACAATATCTGTTAGACAGTTGATAGGTGGTTCATAATTTCATAAATCAAACTTGACGGTGACACATTCTATATTTTAATATTAATTTACTGACAATCAACATAATTAATTGGTACCATTATTCGTTTTTTACATTTACAAATTTTTATATTATAGATACCTATGTATTACATACCTATTTTATGGCCCAGTAGTACAACCAAAAATTTTCATGGGAGTAGTCCAACAAAATAAACTATCTTAATTTATATAAACAATATAATATGTTTTTATTAACAATAATATAGGTATTTTTAATTAGTATTATTATTTTAAATATTAAATAAGTGCTAATATAGATATTTTACAAAAAAAAAATCTAAGTGGTGTTTTATTTATTAATTTACAATTATAAAAGCTAAGGAGGGTCCGAACCCAGAGTCCACCCCCCTGGTTTCACCACTGTTGTGGCCAATATAAGCATCTCGTTAAAGTAAAGTAAACCAAAAAATTCCTTATAATTATTACTTTCATTGAATTGTATTTTTGTTACATTGTTATTTATATACAGATAATAGGTACATCATAATATCGTAATATTAAACAATTTCTGTAAAAGTAAAAATGAAAGTATTCTATTTTCTTTTTGTTTGGAATTATTATCTTTAGCAAAGGTGGACAGTGGACACTAACTTGTTAAAAATGTTTTTTAAACTTTTTAACTTAACTTGGCTATTAATTTTCTAATCAACTCATGAACTTAACTAGTTTAATTGACAGTATCAATCAGTGGCGAAATAACGGGGGGAGGGGGTGGTTAACCCATAGACCTTATACTATTAATAGGTCTACACTCTACAGCTATAGTTAGTATAAGGTCTATGAGTTAACCACATTTATTTACTGATATAAATAAGTCTTTATGACTAAGGAGATGCTTACAAATCATAAGTTATGATAAATACAATTTTTTTTTTGGGAGGGGGGTTAGGTTGGATATAGTATAGGTAAAATGTAAAATCATTTCATCCCCCCTACAAACATGACCAAATTACGCTACTGGCATCAATAACTTAGCTTTTTTAGTAGATTAAAAAATAATTCATTAGATTAAAAAAAATGTTAAAATGTTGATGGTTTTATACATAAATATAAAAATAAAAATAATCCTATACTATATCAATACAAATACTTCTGTTATTTTTCTTGATAAAATAAATTAATGTGTAGATATACCTTAGTACCTATATTAAATAGGCATAAAGGTATAAAATATATATTCAATAACAATATTATTATAATATGTTTGTACTACTTACATATTTTAAATGATATTATTGCTTAAATATAATAAATATTTCAACATTAAAAAAAAAAAAATCTGCAAATAAACTGTACATTAAAAGGTTTTAATTTTTTTAATTGAACACCGCGAGAATTGCAATAACAATTTTTTTAATAAAATTATAAATTATAAATTACATTATTTTAATATGGTCCAATTAATATTTGATATAAAAATTAAAATTTGTTAAATTATTAATAAATTAGTTTTTTTTTAAAACTGAGTTAAGATCATATTTTTTCAATGTTGTCTTATAACTTACTATAGTTAAATTTACGATTTGTTAACTGCTAATTTATCATCAATCTTGTATTCTCTTAACTTAACTTGAGTTAATTATTTTCATTAAATTGTCTCTATGTGTATAATGTACCTGCATTTTACTTAAACAACAGAAATCAAAAAAATGTGTGCTTAATTGATATTAAGAAGATCGATGCAATAGAATAATATGTTATGTTTGTTTTCCATGTAGACACCAGAAATAGTGACGGACAAAGATGAATTGGTCGTGACCACAAGTATTCTAAGTTTCGTACTTTGGGGTCCAAAATCTGCAGTTATTAATGAAAATGATGACAATGAATCAACTTTAGTTTGTCATGCATACAATCCGGTCATTAAAACAGTCGACCGTCATTACGTCGAAACCAAAATAACATTGGATGTTCAATGTAAGTTATTAATAGCATATTATGTAGAGTACTTGTAATCTCTATATAGGTACTTATTAAAGGTGATATAATAGTACTGGAATATAAAATACAATTTTTAAATAAGTTTCAGTCTATTGGAATTTCTATAATAAACAAGTACGAGTAATGTATAATAAGTATGTCATTATATACATAAACATAAATAATTATAGGTGTCAATTTTTTTTTTTTAATTTCCTACATACATTTCTTTTTAATCATTTCTACTAAATTTGAATTTTATGGCTTTAAGTATCTAATTTTTACGTTTCCTCATGTATAATTATAAACTAGTTTTCTACTCAATTAAATTCCGAGCATATTAATTATTGACATAGTCCTTAGGATTAGAATTACACAACTCAATAACTTACCTTTCACACCTCCACTGGCTCCACTACGATAGCCTATATTTTAAATAACTATTATCTTGCCCAACACCTAAAGATTCGTATGCGTCACCGATATCCTACCAACAACCAGATAATCTGATGACTTTGATAAATATACTTAGTTGAAATCGTCTGATCTGTAGGTTAAAAAAAAAAATTATTAGAACTATACTAGTCTCAAGATTATTATAAATTATTGATTACACCCAAAACATAAGTGTACTGTGGACAATTAATACTCCTATCTTCGGTCTATCATAGAAATATTGTAAAAATAGTAGATAGTAAATACTGCATAGATATTATAGTGGTATGCATATTAATAGTTTAATAGCTCTATACAAATGATATACTTCAATGATATTTAGTATAGAAAATATTATGTTAACGTGCAAAAGAACAATTATAAATAATGATTATAGCCTTTTGCTATCATAATGTCAATAATATATACAACCAACGTAATGTCGTTCTATATAGTAATAGTAGTTAAACGTATTATGACATAATTATTTTATTAAAATCAAATATGAAATAGTTACGTGTTTTCGTCATATAGCAGTATGCTCTTCGCCCATCATTTATACTCACCCACATACAGATAATATATAGTTATTGCATTGTATTTTTGTGTTATTTTTCAAGACCCTCCAATAGTAGAGTTACGATTTGGAAAACGTATGCCGGACACCGGAAGTATTGGTCCTGGAGATGACGTTTACTTCGAATGCGCTGCCCGAGCCAATCCGTCAACTACCATCCGTTACAGTTGGTACCACAACGTGAGTAATCGATCTTTACTGGTGTTTATTTGAATTGTACGTTTCAATGTCGTATATATTTTGCCAATATAGTACAACAAAGTGTTAATAACAACATATATCTTCTGTGTACAATAAAATATTTCTGTTTTATACACTTACTTGAAAACTTTTTAAACTCGATTTAAAATTAAATATACTACCTACATTGTGTGCCCGTTCCAAAACACATCGTCTGGATTCATCTTAATGTAGGAGAATGACTTTTTTCTTCTTCTGGGAATTGAGACTTAATACATCATTAGTACTTTCATTAATACTTCACGTAGGCACCCACCTACTATTGTACGTACATGCACGTTAATAGTGACAATAATAACCATTACTAACGTATTAAATTGATTAAGTTCTGCGAAGAAAAAATTGAATTGTATTTGGAATACAATTAATCAAATGAATATATGTATACAATATACATATATATCAATTTAAATTTAAATAATTATTTCAAATTTCAAAGTTTGAATCATTGTATTCCAAAACGATTCACACGCTGTATTCCAAAGTTTAAGTTATCTTTCAAAGTTTGAGTATGTACTTATTTAATAACCACGAATGTGGATTCTCTAAATATATTCACCATTGTTAGATAATATTATGAAACAACATTAATCATGGATTACAATTTTAAGCAATAAATACATTGAGTTATAAATAGTGCCAAGGTAAATCGAAAAATAAATATTAATATATAACCGACGAGAATTAATATATATTATAATAATATTATATTCTATCATAATTTAATTAATACTAAACGGTCCACGCTCTTGCAGCCCTATAAAGGATAACTGTGAAAATCTATTTATACGTATACAATATTTTTATTGTGATAAATTAAAACTTTAATTAATTAGATAAAAAGATCTGTAATAAATAAATTAAAAAGCTTAAGCAAATCAAAATATAAACAATACGTATTTTTCATGAAAAAGCCTAAATATTTTATACTTAAATTGGGACATACTATAATGAGAAAAAAAATAATCATAATATATAACGCATTCAAAGTTCTATAACATACTATATGTGTCAATAGAGTACGAGTATCTGTAAAAAATAACGATAATGGATGTATTGTTTGTTTTAAAGTACTACGACTATATTATTAACATGTGAACGTTAAAAATGTAGGGTTGAAATATGATTTAAAGGGTAGGGAAAAATGGATGTCCTCAAATACAAGTATTATTATTTTTCCATGCCCACACCACGCCACCCCGTCTATGTATCATTGTAGGAAGATTTATTATTTACACCGTAAGAGTAATTTTGTAGTTGTCATCTTTACTATATACTAACAATAATTCTCGGGTGGTAGATATGAAAAGGATCATTTACAAATGAAAAGCATATTATAGAACCATCATCTCATATTATATTATATGTATTATTGTGAATACATCACTTGTCTCCCTATCTTTTTTATTTATTTATTTTTTCAAGTTCTCGTATATGGTTTCTATTATGGACCAAAACGGTAGAGGGAAATGACAAATCACGTGCATCGCATTGATAAATAATATAAAAGTATACACTTAAACAATCACGGTATAAGAATTGACACGCACTATTCATATTACCCACCTATACATATATACTATATAGCTATGTAAGACCTACATGGTAGATAAAAAAAAAGACAACAACGTGATCATCACGGATAAAAAAATAAAATAACACCAAACCCTCAACGGTAAAAAACCACAATAACACTATATACCTACACCTAATAAACTAAACTTCTGATGATTTATCACTGCTTCGAAATGTAAACAAATAAAATAACACTTTATCGCATGACTGAAAATAAATTAGTTACAATTTTACAAAGACGCCAAAAACTATCTATTATAGGTACTATTGAAAAGTTCTAAGTAATTTGTAAATTGACAAGTTACTTTTTACTCTGTTGACTTTTAAATTTAACGCGTTACCAAAGACTAATATTGAGTGGCAATCATAGACACGTGTTTAGTTATTATTAAATCATTTTTAAATGCAGCTTATTCGAAAAATTATAACTTGACCAAATTTACATTATTTAAGATCCTATACTAATACTCGAACTAAAATTATCTATACATATAATTTAATCTGTAATATAGTATTTAGTACTCGTAAAACAGTTTTTCTCTTTATTTTAATTGTTATGATATCATTACTTTTAATTTAATTTTACAATTTTTTGAAGTTCACAAGTTAATTAAATATGAGCTTAGCTTCAAACTTAACATTCAATGCTTTGATTATAGTGTAGACGAGAGACATTATTAGTGATTAAATTATTAAGAAAATACGTTATTATAACTCAGCTTAATAATTAATTATATTTATAAATTTTATTTAAAAATGTATTATATAACTATTATTTTATTGATTTATAAATTTATAATATACTTAGGTATTACTATAAATAGTAACTAAAATAAATATAAATATCACAATGGCATTTTTTTTTTTTTAATGTATTTTTTAATAAGCAACTTGAGAAATTTAATATTTTTCCAATGGAAATAAAAATTTAACATATTACTCTCTTTTATAACTTGTAAATTATTTTAAGTTATACTGTCGAATATTAGATGACCGACTACTTAGTTAACTAAATTTTATAGATATCTACATAATTTGCTTCACTTTGTTAGTGAACACTATGATGAGTTACAATATTGCGTACCCAGCATTTTTCATTAATTAGTGTAAATATAGTAAATAAAACTTAAATATCGTAATAATTTTTTCTTAAATTATATATAATTATAATTGTATGTAATATATCTATACTTAATACAACATAATATATATAAATGGTAGGTTCTGTTTTATGTTAGGTACATTTGTGATACGTTAAATTATAATATTAAAATTTTTATTTTTATATAACTACAATATAAATGTATTATTCGGTTTAATCTTCTAATTGCATTCTTTTAGATATTTAGAAAATTATTTGATTTTAATGAATAATTATATATTTCATAAATTTTTTTAATATAATATTATCATTTATCATTATCTCGAAATCAATCAAAAATATATAATGATACAATAATATAAAAAGTGGACAAGTGGATACTGTCGTTGTGCTGTACACTAATTTTCGAGTAGGTGTCGAGTGAGTCACTGTGATGGATGTGTTAAATTTAAATTCAATGATATTATATCATTGTATACAAAAAACAATTCTAAACGGAGACAGACCGTCAGTCTATGTCATCAAGTAATTTGATAATATGTTTTTTTATATTGCTAATAAAGTAATTTATTTTACTATTAATATCTATTACTAGGTAGGTTAATTTAATTTTCGACGAAAACACAGTAAATTTATCATATTAGTATTTAAAAGCATAATATTTATACCATATAAATTCCAAATAATAATATATTAATATTATTGTTATTAAGTTTTATATCAATGACAGATTAGATACCTTAAAACCATGTAAATTGGTCCATGGTATGAATAGAAAATATCTTAAAATAAATCTAAATATTTTGAAAATTTCATTGCGTTAAGTAAAATTCCTAAAACACGTACTGTTTTGAATTCCCCCAGTACCCACAAATAATTTTTGAATTATAAAAAAATAATGAACATTGTTATTAATCGTTTAAAGAATATGTGATTTTATATCATTAAATATATAATATTAGTTATTACGTTTCAATAATTTGCTTGTATCTGTTTTTCTTAATTTTAATTAGTACTACCTCAATAAGGTAAATTATTTACAACGGCCATGAATTGAATATACAATTTAAAATTTATAATAATTTTAATTTTATTACATTTCATAAAAATAATAAAATGTATTATTTAAATTCAACGAAATAATCAAATATTATTTAGGTATTGTTTTATTATTTTATAAATTGAATTATTGTATTAATTTTACATAATATCAATATCCAATATGACTGCATGTGGCATATAGCTACATAATATACATGACTATATTCCCATGTATGGGGATTAGTATTAATTATTAGAACTTCTACATTATTATTATTTATATATGAGTCATCATAATTATTCATATCTATTTCTTGAAGAATAAATACTAAAATATTCGTTCTTGAATATGTCGTTAATTTGTAAATATTAAGAATTAAAATTAAAATTTGACATAAGCTACAATATTACCTACTATATGAAAGACAGTGTTAGCATTTATCAAACATGTTTTTAAAAGCATTGTTATTGTTATTAAATCATTTACTTGTGAAACTATATAATATTCACTTAAATAAAAATAAAAAAAGTTATTTATTTACTTTGAAGTACGCCGGCAAATAATAATCAGATTGCAATATTTGAATACTGACTAATAATATATTTAATCACTATTTACATATTATGTATCTTGGTATATAATAATTTAATGTAGATACCTAGCTAATGTAATTTACATTCACTGACCTGCTAGATTCTGAGGGTAAATCTAATAATTAATTATAAACAAATATTTAGTTATTTAGTTATTCAATATAGCTATTTTAAATTCTAACACTGGTTGTGTCCACATAATCAAAAAGATTTTACCAAGCATCGTTGTGCTTTGTGTACATTAAAATTTTACTGGAAAATTGTTAATATAAAAGATTATACAGTGACTTATTCTCGTGCCATTCATGTCATACAATAAATTTTATTAATTCGCATCAAATTTCCAACCTATAAAATACTTAGTATATTTTATATTTTAAGTTTATAAGTTACAAATGTACCTATAACAATCAATTTCTTGTAATAGATATTATCGATATCAAGTAAAGACTATACACATTTATTCAATAGTTATTTGTTGCTAACGATTTATTTGATCGTCTAATAAATGTGATTGGTTAAATTAATTTGACAGGTATCTAGTAACTATACCCACTGAATAATTAAAATCAAATCAACTCATGAATAGTGTATAATAATTCAATCCACGAAATCTTCTGTAATTGTATAAATAAATGACTAATGAACAATTGGAACGAAATAAAACGATCAATAATAATATTTTGATTTAAAAACAGTAGAAAAACTCATTCTTTTTCATACAACATATCATTCGCCAATTCATAATCATATCAATTCTATTAAACGTCTACTATTATTAAACAAAACGATTTAATATTGATGTCGTCCAATTATTGGTCTATCTATTTGTTCGTTCGCACTTTTATTCGAATAATTTATTCATGTCAAAGGAGGTTATTTGTTGGCGATAATCAATATATTATTAGTTTATGGTACCCAACACTATACGGCGTAATGGTGGATTTGCATTGAGTTGAAATTATTAGCAATCAATAATTATTGCGTTCACCACACAGTGTATATACTATATAAATCGAAATTCGAGAAAACGCTCGAGCTTGACGCAATCAAATTTGTGGTACCTATAATATACCTATACGTATAGACCATTATTTTAGACTCGTGTATTATTTGGCGAACGAGAACTGGAGTTATCGATGGCCGTGTGTATATATAGGTGCATTCGTAATGTAACAGTATGTTTGTATGTGAAGTATGTCAAACCACTCTTAAAGTGAATTGCTTTAAAATGCATTGTAACACAATAATTCAGATCTAATTTGTTTTCACCCGTCATTGAGTGTCTCCATTGCCGACGACCGCTTTGTGCACTACCTCGAGCTAATTATACACACCATAATATGTACAATGTACCCATTTAATTATTGCGACGTAGGGTGTTCGGCTGACGCAAGAGACGGAGAAAAGACGAACGGACGACGGAGACAAAAGGGGCGAAAAGAGAAACAACAGGCTGGCAGGTGGCGTTATACAGTACAGCCAGTTGGGTAGCTTAGTTTTGCAATCCGTGAAGGCCGCTGCAGCGGGAAAATATTCGTGCCAGGCGACAAATGGGATCGACAGCGACAGCAACGAGAACAACAAAACGATCAGTAATACTGTTCGCTTGTATGTAAAACGTGAGTACAATGTTATTATTGGTATATGATATTATATTTTTAAATAATGCCATTAAATTATCTCTCAATTGACAAAAAAAACCAACACGAACAGTTAGTAAGTACCCATGACTATAATATGTGATGTATCATAATTATAAATACTAGAAATACGTAAAAACAAAAAATAAAAGTAAAGATATCAAAATGTTTTGTGTGTAACTTTCAACTCATCGAAGAATGTTTATTTAAACAAATGTTTTATTATTATTAAATCAACTTAAGTGTCATTCGCTATGAACTCGTTAAAAATAGTTGACAATTTACTTAAATAAAGTTTATAGATTATCGGTTATTTATATTATAAATTATGGTAAAATTTGAACTATATTTTAATAATTATTGTATGTGTTTTTTAATCGTGAATAGATGTTCCGGTGTGCCAGCATCGTGAAGATATTTATGTTGTTACGAAAAAATCCGACCCAGCCACCGGGCCAGTGATTCGATGTCGGGCAGGTCATGGACATCCACCGACCAACGAATACCATTGGAAATTCTATCCTGAACAAGCAGAACTAGAAACCCACAATAGAAGTCCCCTTGAATCCAATGAAATGACATTAACTGGGCGATCAATAAGAGAACTAGACTCATTACTTACGGAAACAGCTGTCCAAGGCAGTGATGGTGGAATATCATATACATTTACCACAAGTACGCCGGTATTAAAATCGTATTTATCAGTCGTATCGGCCGCAGCTTCAGCCTCTTCAAGCGCAGTTCGTCCAAACTTTCTTCACGGTCGACTAGAATGCCGGGCCGTCAACGCAATGGGTATACAAAACAAACCCTGCGTTTATCATATAACAGGTAAAATTAGTTGACATTAAACACTCAACATCAATTATTTTATCCTCACTGCAGGAAAACTCGTTTCATGAAATTGTTTACTAACCCCGATATTTAAATATTGTGGTATATTATTACTAGGTACATTGATATTTTGGAGAAAGCTTATTTAAATATTTTTTAATTTTTCGTCAAAATTTATGTTATGATTTGTTTATAGAAATAACAGTATAGTTAGTGAACTCAAATATACATTTTGTTAAAAAGAGTGCTATACTTTTTTTTAGTTTTTACACTTTAACGTTTAATAATCATATAATATAAAATATCATATAATCATAGGTATATATGTACACTTCATAATGTTAATAAAGTATAATAATGGTTAAAGATTGTAACCAATGAGTGTTTAAATGTGCAGCATTTTCTTTTCTATTTAAAAAATGGAAATACCTATATACATACCTCTTCTTTAGGTTTATTATAACAGAGGAAAAATCATGTTTAGGAGAGTAGTTAGTTGTTGGGTGTTGAATAATTATATTGGCCCTTTTAAAGGTCTTTAATTTAATAACTGTCGATCTTATATAATTACATTGTAAATATATAATAATAAAGTTATTAGTTCTATAAAAATCGTAAAAACACTAAAAGCAAATAATTTAAAAATGTATTCCGAACATTTTCTTAATACTTAAGTACTCAAGTAATGATTGGAACATCATTGTTGGCTATTGCTAAACACAATTATTTCACGCTATTATATAATATATTATTAACACAGAATTTATTAAACTATAATCTATATTAATAAAAAAAGATCAGATATTAATATAAATCTAAAATACTATACTTATTAATTTATATTTTAATTTGTATTTATTTGTTTTTTGTAATCTGTGTGTACTAAAACGACATTATTATTTCATTTTATATATATATATGAAAATGTGTATACATTACATATCAATATATCATAATAAACTCCGCTATTGCGTATTGTAATGACAAAAATCCCATATTCAATTTATATTATTATATCTCAAAACAGTATTATTTATTATGTTGAAATCATGATTGTATTTTACTTTAATTATAGTTTAATTAGTTGAATAGTATTAAACTGTAATTTAACATATTATTTTATATTCTAACTTTAACTTTATGTTGTGTTTATAGACAAAACAATGATCAATCAGGGTAGTAGAGATCTTCAAGAAATCACTGATTGTCGGTCAATATCAAAAAAAGAACTATCGAACGAAGACTCCAACACAACCTTGTCGTATGCTTGTGGGACCAAAGTGGAAGGAATCGTCACTACGCTAATAGAAGAACCCGATTTTGCATTACGTGTTCGTTGAACACGTCGTCGATACATTATCATCAACATCGGTTCAATAATTACGTTTTACAGCTTTTTAAATCCACACCCAGAGAACCACCTGCAACAGTTGCGGTTGCATTTAATGTGACTGGCGTCACTATAACCGATAATAATAATGGAAATAGTAGAGATAGTATAAACGAACAAGACGATGGTGATTACTATTTTGATCCCGAGGAAGACGTGGTGGATAGCAATATAGGTGATTATAATCTGGATACTAAGAATGCAGTCCAGAAAGTGGTATTTGTAATCGACGACAGCGTAGAACCTGGAATATATCGTGGAAGGATTTACAATAGTTATGGGAGCACTATATCTGCGATTATCAAAGGAATGATCAATGTTGCAGCAGTGCCTTTTAACGATGTAAATGACAACGACAATTCCAACTATATTATTGACGACATCGGAGATAACTCAGGTAGGTTTACTAGCTTTAACATTTTTAACACAAAACACACGATCAATCTGAGTTTTAATTTTTTAAACACACGTGAATGTAATAACATATGATTTTGATAATTTTAAGTTACGTAAACTCTAATTAATGTTAACATACATATATTGCTTTAGCAGTTATCGTTTCTCTAAAAATCTTGTCATATCATCATATATTATTAAATTATGACAGAATTTAATCTGTACATGGTTTTCGTCTTTTAGTGACAACCAAACACGTTTTTATAAATTATATGCAACAAAAAATAAGAGAAAATGAATATAAATAAAATAACATTCTATAGAAAAAATATTAGTTACAAGCCTCCATAAAATTGACATTAATAGTGTAGGATATACCAACGCCCTACCTATTTTCTTGAATTATTTTAATAATAGCTATAATATCATAAATACATAAGAAGAATTTCATTTTACGTTTTAGACTTATAAAGTATAATTTAACATAGGTACCTACTGCCTATATACATGATATATAGGCCACCGTATAATACTATATCTCTACCAAAAATTAAAAAGGTTCATTTCCTGTTTCCGCTAAAAAAAGTTTGGCAACCAATGATTTGCATTTTTTAGGCAATTTATTATAGGCCAAGTAATATTACCTATAAGCAAAAGTGCTTTGAAAAATAATCATAAATAGGTACTGAACAATAATGTACTGAAATAATCGTAAATAATGGAAATATGAATAAACGGTTTGTTTTAATTATCATACTTTTTAAAAACTATTATTTAAATGCAAAATTAATTTTACTATATACAGTTTTATCTTTACATTTAAAATTATTTGTGTAACATCAAAATGTTATTATTTTTAAAAACAATAATTTACTTGTATGACTTATATTTTAAATTCCAAGCGGAGTGATGAATGTATTAATTTTACAAAGATGTGTCTTTTATTCTTTTTTTTTGTATTTATCATCAACTTTTTAATCAAGAAAAATACTTCAACATTGAAAGGGGAGTGGGTGATAAGATTAAACCTCGAAAATTAAAAATGTCCAAAAAAAAAAATTAAGGAAAGACTGGCATTTTCACACAAAATCAGTTTTTGATAAAAATCGATTTTCTTAATTTATTGTACTCGTAATTCAAATACAAATAACGGTAGATACTTACAATTTTAAAGAATTTTTATGTACTTATTTAAAACATTAGTTTATTTCAATATATAATAAAATATTCGAAATTATTTTATCTTTATTGATTTTTAGTCATTTGAAATTTTAGATATAAATATTCACATAATTAAAAAGCTTGAAAATTTAATACTAAGTTATTCATAAATATCTATAACTGCAATTTAGAAAAAAAAAAGTTGATAATAAACTATATTTTTTTTTTATAAATTTAAAATTAGAAATTAGAAGAAATTTGTTCAAATCGAGTTTTAATTATTTACTTAATATTATGATAGATATTATTATTCATACGAAATTTTGAACTATAAATGTTGACGGTTGAAATAATTATAAAATAGGTATACAAAGCGTCGAAGTTAAAACATTTTAACAATGTGAAAAATTAAACATAAACCTATTTTTTACTTGGTTAACTACTACACACTTTGTACTAAAAAAAAAAAATTCACCACTATAAATTTACTGCCCTATACAACCAAATAGTTTCCGCATTCTCAAAAATTCCGGCATCGCGTTGAAAGTGTATTATATATGCGTTGGATATTTAGATGAAACAGTGAAGCTAAAATCAGTAGCTGGAAAATCGAGCAACCCAAATTAAACGATTGTATAGATAACAGCTATATACTATCTGTTCTTAACGCTATATTATGAACGCGTACACGCATACTGTAGGCGCGCAACAACGATCATAATAATAATATATGTGTCTTAATATAAATGTGGTGTGCATGAAAAATAAATAAAATATATTTATAAGAATTATAACTTTTGTCAGCTCTCGCAGGTTGAAAGGGGAAATATGAGGAGCTTTGGTGTAATGGCGTGCACACCCGACGGACCGGAAACAGCCGAGATAATCCTTGTTTCTCTCTCCCAACTTCCGGTACCACGTGTATCGCTTCCTTCGTCTTTGCAGTCTTTGTGACTGTGCGAATCTTTGTATATATAAAACGCGACGAAGGCGTTGTTGGCATAACAATATTCCGTATATTACAGCCGAGCGCTGTACCCGTAGGTATATACCCGCACACACATAATAATAATAATAGCTACTATGTGCAATCGGAAGCTGTGTTTATCGATGTGTGATTTTTGATTGTAACAACAAGTGTGTGTATTATACAAAATATGTGTGTACACGTTGGTTCCAAAGAAAACAGCGTCATTTTCGTAGGTATATAGTCAACGACAACTGAAGATAGTAATCTGTTATAGGTGGTGACGGTGGTATAGAGTGTAAGTAGTGGGGATGTGTATAATATATATATATTTATACAGATATAATAATATATACACCTTAATACCTTTAGCACCACTATTGCCGCCGCGACTGCCGACAACGAACCAACAGCAGTAAAATGATTATACGTGCGTTTCCGGTACGATAGACACTTGTACAAGAGACAAGAATAAATGTTTAATACGTGAGAGATATGACTGTGTATTTGCAGGTGCGTGATAGATAGAAGACGACCAGAGACACTAGGACGGGGTTATAATATTATTATTATATTATTCCATATAATAATACAGATGGATAGCGATAGCGTATGGACTGGTTATAGATATTCTACGCGAGTAGACATTTACGTGTGTACAACGAATTTATGAATATTTTTTTCGAGTAGTTATTTTACCTGTGTAGGTGTAATACTTTTTTATACTCGTAGGTTAGTGGCTTAAAAATCCTGTGAAACAAAAAATAGGAACGCTATTATATTAGGGATATCAAAGACAATTTATAAGATTGATACTGTACTGTTTAGTACTTATAGCCTGTAGTCGGTCAAACGCGTTTTACGTTTACCGACTTGTACAATAATGTTGTTTACCCGTGATGATAATAATATTATTTCGTTGTTTTATTACATATTTCACACACTGAATAACATGATGACACGGGAAAAATATTATGTAAAGTTTTGTTTTATATCTACGCATTTGTATCTACCTATTGTGTATAATATAATATACACTTTATATGCATTATTATATGTTTATATATTATTTAAGCAAACTACTAATAACAGAGCTGATTAACGGGCCCTGAGGTGTTTTATACTTTTGGAAAGTGTTTAAGGGTAAATATATTACACAGTCACCTTTTAAGTAAATAGGTACTATACAGGAAGAGTAATAAATTATCGGTATTTCATGTAGATGCTTATTAAAATTCAATCGACCATTGTCAAAAACAGGCACGTTTCGTGTAGTCGGGATTTATTTTGATATTTTTTTATAAGGTAAAGAAGATTATTTTTTTAAATTATCATATTAAATATTATATTTGTTTCATAAGAAAAATGAGAACTGAAAAAATATATTGGTAGAAATATAGGTGCTCTTGTGATATGGATGAATGGATATCCTGTGATTTTTAAAAATTCTTAATAATTAAAAATGTTAAGTTCTTTTTTGAAAATAACATTATAATTAGTTATTACTTATTACCAGGATTTGGAAGTTATAACGCTAACAAAGTACATTTTTAACGCTTAAATATATGCACTTCAAACACTAAAATAAGCACAAAAAATAGAACTGAATATTTGTAAATACACAAAATAAAATTGTCAACAATATTTTTAAACTTTTTTTTTCATAAAATAATATTTAGGTTAATTCAAATTTTAAAATCTAAAAATCTTATTTTAAAAAGTTTGAGTTCAATTTAAAAAATGTGAAAAATTAATTTTCAAATAAACTTCATAAAGGATTTAAATATGTTTATAGATATGTTATCCGATGGGCTATGGGATAATCATCGGCACTGTTAGCATAGTATAAGTTTATTTTGATATAAAACATGGACGGGATCTTTTAAGAAATTTAAAATAGCCAATTTTAACAAAATATAAAGAAAAACTTTTTTAAATTAAAATATAATTGTATATGTATATGGAAAATGAATATTAAATGTGATCAAATCTCACATACGAGTAGTTACATTATAATTATGACTAATTCAATAACTATTGAATTAAGGTTAATTATGAAATTATTTAGAAATACTGTTCTGAATGGTTTAAACACTTTAAACAACTTAAGTTAATAGGTAGTCATCATTAGTAAATCATAATTTATGGAATGTCTAAGATAACTGTTTGTAACTGGCATTCTATTATGTTTTTACGATAACACATCATTGTTTGTAATAGGTATACAGAAACAATACTTGGTTAATAAAACAAAAATTTTAAAAAGACAGTAATAAAGTATAACTTGTAAGGCAATCAATAATTATTCACAAAATAATATTATTAGAACTTAATACCTACGGTTAGAGTTACTTTAAAGGTTATAATAATAAATCCATTAATTTTAAAGATTAAGATTAAAAACAAATATTCAATGTAGTTTACAACTCTTTAGGAGAAATTCCTACTTGTTTTTTTAATCAAATAAAACAGCATAAGAAAATGTTTTAATGAAAGTTTTTGTTTAGTAAATGGTTATTTGTAATTTTTATTAGACTTTAATTGACCGCAAAATGTTCAATTATAAAGTATTTTATTTGATACAGTAGAAACAATTGTATACACATTTGTTTGTTTTTTTAAGTTCTAGACGAAGTATAAATTATTTATTTATTATAAGTACCCTAAGTATGTATTCTTTCACATTTACGGACTACTTCCTGGATTTGAAAATACAGTACATATTTTATATAACAGTTTGTAGGTATGATTGTGTGTACTTTATTTACTAAAATAAAGTTTAAATTATTATTTATATTATAGGTAGGTAGGTACTTGCTGAAAATAGCATAACTCATTAATATTTGTTTAGTTATGAGTTAACAGTGAGTTGACATGTTGTAGGTATACGTGTAGATACTGTCATAAGCGAGTGTATAAGTATGTATTTAAAGTAAAACACTAAAACTTATCTTGCTACATTAATGTACTTTACCTATGATACAGGAGTAACTATATTAAAGTTTACATTTACAATTTCTATGGACATAATTATTCTTGGATAACGATAGTTAATGAAAATAATGTTATACGTTATAAGAAATAAAAACATTTATAGAGGACATTTCCAATAGAGGAGAGCAAGCAACATAATTTTTCGAATAACACAACAAATTTAAAAATATTATTTACACCATAATATATTATAAATACTTTTTATTTCTACGTAATATACGATTTTATGTAATTTAATTTTTATATTTTGTGTAAAATTAAAATACATTTCATATTATTTTGGTGTTGGTTATAGTTACCTCGTTGTACGCCATTTATCTAGTGATCCGGGGGGGACGTCTAACTATCCATGTCTAACCTAGTGAAATGAGATTTTTTTATTTTAATAATTAATATTTATCTCGTGCCTTCACAATAGTCTCTTGTTAAGTCTGATACACTTGTACGCTGGACTTTCTTCTCATTTCCGGCAGCATCCCTAAAAGTATTTGAGGTTATTGAACAGTTATTATCAGAACTATTGAAATTTTAGGAAAAACGCGAAGCCCATTCCTCGCATGACTGGATCGGGTACTCATAAATCATTACTGAACACGTGTTTTAATTTTTTAAAGATTTTAGACGATTTTTTACTGGATTTCTCGGGGCCACTTAATGACCCCTCGTTTTTCTTTTTACCCGTCACACATTTACAGACGTGACGACTCTACGGTATTAACTTTAAAAATTCGTACAACTGCAAACAATATATCTCCGATCACTATCAAACTTGGTAAACTAGTGTAAAATCGCGTGTACTTTAAGATAAGCTTGGTTTGATGTCATCAGTGTTTCCACTTAAGGTGCTTGAAACAGTTAAAACAAATACTCGTTATTTGTTTACCACGCCTCGAAATAATTTGTCACAGTAAAACAAAATAATAAATACTAATAAAATCTAATAAATTGTCTGGATTAATATGAATGGATTCTATTCTTCTTTTATTGTTCGTATGGTTCTTATTAACTATGAGTGTTGAGTATAAATGTACATAAATAACAAAAATGTTCCATTATACTTCATAAGTACCTAATATAGAAATATTATGAAACGGTAATAAGTAATCATTAAATGAAAAAACTAAAAAAATGCAAATCTTTTTAGTATTTTTATACATTAACTACCTATACTAATATTTGGTATAATAAACAAACATAAATTTGACGTCTTGTAATCATAGGAATCAAATTTTAAAATTAAATCTTCATTCAAATAATAATTAATCTATAGCTGCAGAGCAGTCCATAAAAGTAATTAATTATTAACTAACTTTACTTTAGTGTTAGTGTAATGGAATCTTAATGGTGTCAAATTGACTAGAGAAGTTCAGACCTCGCAAGCGTTCTACTTAATAAGTGGACGTGTGTATAATTTAATAATTTATTTTAGTCTTCAAATTACACGTCGGAAAATTTGGATTACTTACAAATTACAATATTCGTCACGATCGTTACATTATATTAAATCACCTGCAGTCGCGCCATACAAGACAATAATAGTATGTAGACAACATACTACCTATATATGTTGATACTGCAGTTCCTTAGGTGTTATGGCGGTAAATTGCAGTACCCACTGGAATTACTAATATTACGAGTATTGAAATTGAACAGTGATATTTTCGTGTAATTACCAACTATATCTAACTACCTACTTATTCTAACCTAATATATGTTTCTATACGAATCACCGTCGTAATAATACATCCGTATTTTACAGCAAAGAACATCGGTGATGGTTGCGACGGAAATATACTTGAGGCGATAGATCCCTTTATTCTGTCCTACAACACTATATACCGATTATGATATTATATGCACGCACGACTATCGCTTATACATAGGTACACATTCGTTAATGTTATGTTTAAACACCTGGGGGTTACTGTTTTTGAAGCGTAATTTCACTCCATATACATCTCATTAAACACATACAACATGTAACGTATTATATACGAAGAAAAATCGTTTAACGTAATATTATTACTTTTTTTATTTTTTTATTTTTACTATTATTTTGTTATTTAAATTTGTGCATGTTACATCGCATATATGTATAGCTTTATTCTAATTTGTTTCTTCAAAAAAAAATATTATTGTATTTTCTTCTCGGTAAATAAAAGTTAAAAGTCAGTTTTGGTTGATAAATGGGAAAAACGTTCAATCTGTTAACCGAGTAAAAACATTACCTCCCTCCTCGACCGAAACGATAAACAAAAATAAAACGTTTAAATCGCTATATAAAATTAGTTTGAAATTAAAAGCATATAGGTTAACATCGATGCGTGTTTTTGTTTTATTATCAATATTAACGATATATTTACTGAAGGTATTAAACCTAAAAATGAAAATGGTTTTAGTTAAACTTTAGAGATTTGGCATATTCATTTTTAACAATACCTACCTACTACCTAGTAAAATTATATTTTAATAATGTAACAGTTTTTAATAGATGTTTATCGTTAGCAAATGATGGAAGATTGTTTGGAGAATGGACATACTCCAAACAATGACTAATTATTATTACTTTTGATTAATGAACAATGACAAGCGACTCTTTGAATAGTGAAAAACGCTACCTACCTGTATGGTTTTCAATAAAACTTACTTCCCCTGTTATTTGTAAAAATATAGATAAAATCTGAAATGAAAACAATAATAATAATAAATAAATAAACTCTTTAAGTAGGAACACAAATCTAATACCTAAAATGTTTACATACGAGTTTATACCTATATCCTTTATATTCTATACGTTTTTTAATAGTGTACCTACAAAAGAAATAAAAAGTAATTTGTATTTTAATTTATAGTAAAAAATTTACTTGATATATATTTTTTAATATTTTTTGTAATATTTTGTTAAATTCAAAACTCTTTAGATTTAATGAATATATTTTTGTATTATTATACTTATCAAATTAAAATTACCAATAATATATAGTAAATTTCATCATTTTTGATAAAAGTGTGAAAAAATATATAAAAGATAAAAATAATATATTGTGTTAGGTTTTAATCAAAATTATAATAACTGTTGGTGGTTATTGAAAGTTAAAATAAACTTGAAAAGCAGACTAATTCATACATCTTCTCACAGGAATATATTGATAGTATATTATAATATTTATAAATATCAGGCATATAATACCTACATAAGAACCAGCCTATATAGCTAATCGTTTATTTAGGCTCTAAAATTAAAATATTAAAATATTATTCATAATTTTTATTTAAATACTTTAAATAGATGCAGGGGCGTCATTTCAATTTTTTTTTTCTGGTACGCATAAATATTGAGCAGGCCACTATTTATTTTTTCGTGACATTTTGACATTATTAATATTATAATAGTATAATAATAATTATTAACACAATTAAAATAAAGTAAAATGACATAATACAAACAGTAAGCAGTGAAAAATCTATAAATATCTAAATTTAATACACATTGAAACTTGAACAGTCAAATTAAATAAAAACAATTAACAATATAAAACAACACAATAGATATGTACAAAATAAATTAGTAAAATTTGTGGTTACTAGTAATAATAATACAACAAATTATGACTTTGTAAACCCCATACATTTATAATCAAATAACTTATTATAAATTCGAACAAGATATATTAGAATAATGAAGTTACTGAAAATATTTTGTTAGGTATGGTTCAAGAAACAATAATGATTTAAAATCTATGTATTATTTGAAAATAAGTAGTTCTTTTTCTTTTTAATTAAATCAGTATATTTTATTGTTGTTATAACGACTAATGTTTTTACTTAGTTGCTGTTATATTATTATATCAATAATATTATCATTTTGAAAACTGTTTGTGAGATTATTTTCGTGATGTTTCGATATTAAGTAGGTTTAATACGTTTATAGTTTGAAGTACAATACATTTAGTGTATTCCAGGCTATTTACTAGGTAGTTATTATCTATTATTTATTTTTATAGAAGTTATAATTTCATTAGGTATCTTTAAAACCATTAAATTAACTAACCGTCATGTATAATATATTAAAAATAGGTAGGTACCTAACCTACACATACATATTATACAATGTGGTAGTTCCTAATATATGCATTTTATAATATGTATGCAATAATATTATATTTCTAATAATTATAAAAAAAGCTGTTAAATATTTTTGTAACTCAAAATTACGTTACTTAAAAGATATAAAAGTCACTTAATTCTTGCCGAACAAACATATAGGTACCTACAATAATTTTATACGTTATGCATCACGGGTAGTATTATAAACGTATAATAGGTCATAATGGTATATAATTTATATAGTTAATTTAATTGAATTGACTCCAGTCACGTACTATTATAAATTGATTAAATGTTTAATATATATAATATATTTTTATCATTATTAACCTAATAATATTACAACTGCAATACAAAATTTGGTTCTAAAATAATTCCAAAAATATAGTCAATAAATATTGCTATTAAATTTTTTTGGTATACTTTACGTTAAATAATGAAATATCAATAACTTCTATCATCGTTTAAGATAATTTTTTTTTACTTAGCAGACCTTCATTTGATTCTTTTATTAAATATCTATCAAAGTTCTCGATTTTTCGCGTCTTCAATGCTCGCCTCTTACCTTAGTCCTTTTAAATCATTTGTTATTGTTCGATCCATCTAACGTCTACGTAGTTTTCCTACCAGCCGTCATTTTGTTATAAATACTTGTTTAATTAACTTCCTCTCTGCAAGTCATGTATATATATATATATCAATCCTAAAATAAAATCTCGTAAAATATTTATTTTGAAAATATTGTTTCATATTGTTAGAGTTTATTAGATTCTTGCTTCTTATATTAATTATATATTACTATTATACATTGATTCCATATTGGCATCGAAATATGTAACAATACCTACGTATTTCGTATATGGTGTTGTATCGTTCATTTTATTATATAGTTTTTCTATGCAAATACATACAATTTATTATGTTAGGATTTATGTTTTATCCCCAGGGTAGACTAACAACTTTCTCCTACCAAGTTTTTAGACTTTATTATTTTATGATTTATTTCTTTGAGGTGTGTTGTAATGTTTTGTACTTCTTACTACCTGACCCACAATTTATTTAATACCCATATTAAGTATAGTCGATGGTTTGAGTTCCTGTTTCTAAATATTTGAATATTTTTGTATTTTTTGTATTTTTGTATTTTTTTTTTTTTTTTTTTTTTGTATTGGTAGCAGGTATTCGAAAAATTACCATAGCTGTTATTAAATTATAATTTTGGATAAAAATTATTCGTTCGTACAAAACTAGATGTACCCGAGTATTTCTACAGTAAATGCCGATACTTATTTGGCACTCATTTCGTTTTGTTCATTTTAGTGACACATAGTGGAGTTTAATGTAAATACATATTATTCAATATAAGAAAATCAATTAAAAACTAATGGTTTATATGAAATAGTTGAGAAATACTCAAATATTTTAAATTAAGAAGAAACTAAATAAATTTTCTATTTCTGACTGTAATCGTTTCCTCGTATATCCTTTAGCCTTCATTTAAAATTTAAAAACTTGAATTCGTACTACAATAGTATGTTTTAATCATTTAATGTTTCCCTCGACGCTGTTATGTTATGATTCGCATTATACATACGTCAGACCACTGGCGTGGTAAAGCTGGTTTAGAGAAGCGGCCGCTCCTCCAAATTTTGTGTGGGTGGGTATTAAAATTTATCATTTTCGAACTAGAATTAATGAAGTACTTTGATATAAATAAAATAATAACAAGAAATAAGGTAATCTGATTATCGAGTACGTTGTTAAATGCACGTTTAAAATCAGATTATTTTTATTATCAATAATGTGTCTAAACCAAAATGTATTGTATTATGTTCTATACTCCGATATTCGCGGTATAAACTCTAAAGGACAACGGCATTTTTTTTTGTTTTTACTTAATACAATATAATATATACATCGTTTTTGTGTGTTTGATAAAATATTGAGTGGGTAGACTAAAATCTTTGCTCCTCGTGTTAAAACGCAGCTCGCTGCGTCACTGCGCCAGATACACATAATGTACCTATAATGTAATAAATTATCATACTAATCGTTTCTATTGACAATGATATTAATTTGACGTGTTTACGAGTAAGGAAATTTGTGTGGGGGGTAAAAGCTCTCGACTCGTATTAACTCGTCGGCTCGAAGCCTCTTCCTATTCCGGTAAAACTTAAGAGCCTATAAAAGTCACTCTCACGAAATCATCGCTTATGACCGTTTGTGTTTTTTGTTCCGCAGACGAATCGACGTTGGGCTACGCTTGGCGCCGCGTCACCGTCGCTCTGGTCGACGCGTTTTCCTTGGTCCTGCCGCCGTCCGCCGACGGCCCGGAACCGGACTGGGACGAGGACCGCGCCCGGCCACCGCGCAGGCGCTGGAGGGCCACTTCCGCCGCACTGACGGCCGTCCTAGTGGCCGTGGTCGCGGCGCTGTCTTGCGGCATATGCGGCGTGGTGGCGTTATTGTACCGCCGTCAGCACTACGGCGGCGACCGTCGCGGTGACCGCGGCCACGTGGCGTACGGCCTCGGATGCAACGGTGCCGGTGACGACGGCGGTGACGGCGGTGACGGCACCGGAAAAACTCCGATCGTCGGCCGACTGAAGGCCGCCGACGCCGCGCCGCCGGCCACGGACGCCGTCGACGAGACGCGACAACAGCACAACCAGCAGCAACAGCAACAGCTGCAGCAGCAGCGACAACTGCAACTGCGACAGCAACAAATACAACAGCGACAGCGACAACTACAGCAGCAGCAGCAGCAGCAACAGCGACAACGACGACTGCAACAATTGCCCGCCGCCGCGTCCGCCGACGACGGCCGCGGCGGGGCTTGCACGCCCCTGCTGCACTCGCAGACGACGGCTCGCCGGGTGCAGTTGCACGCGTCGGGGGAACCGGATGCAGCGGGTCGACCGCTGTCCGTCGCCGCGTTTCCGGCGGCGTGCGGCCCGGACGACGTTTACGACGACGACCGCGACTACGACGCCGCCGCCGCCGCCGCAGACCCGACCGTCCTCTGCGGAAACGCGACGTCTGTCGACCGCCGCGACGACGCCAGAGGAGGGCCAGACATCGTCATGTCCACGGCCGCGACGCTGCATATGGCCGATACCGGTATATACCTGTTTATCATTAATATCATTATATTATATACCATGTGCGGCAGGAAAGTGATAAGATTTTATAGAAAAAAAATCATTTTGCGAAATTTAATTTTAATTTTTTTCAAACATTATTAATTACACTATCCTCCCGTTTTGTTTTAATCGTACGAATTCGACATAAAAGCAAAAAAAATAACGTCCATCGAGTGATGGCCGTAAGTGGTTGTCGACATAATATACTCCTATATAATCAACTATTTGAAAAGTCGTCAATGCGCACTTTTATTTGCCTATTCTAATCTTAAAAGAGTTAGAGTTTTCAATAAATAAATTAAAAACTTTCCCATAAAATTTAAGCACAAGCAGCAGTTCTGTAATTTAAACGAAATGTAATTCAACGTCCCGATAAAATATATATCAGAAAATGTGAAATCTTCTTATACGCGACGATCAGCCTTCATTCTTAGTCATTCCTACCGGTAAACCTCTGATCCGTCAGTTCTAAGCGTAATAATAGTATGTTCATCAGCCCTGCATTGAAAAACGTTTGTTTGATAAATTACGCTCTTGCGGATCGTCCACCATACCGCATCTATCGTACTTTTAACTCTATTCCTTCTATTACATAATAATTATGTGTGTAATTTTTCATCCTCGTGTATTTTAATGTGCCCAATCACGCTCTATCTTCAACACTATAGTATAGTTAGGTACCTACTGCTGTTGTTTGTACTTAGTTCCATCCAGCTTAATAGGTATACCTATAATATATTATATTATGTTACAGTGAATAACAATTGAGAACGTAACATTATATAATATCATGCTGGTCGTTAACATTTTTCACCAATTACCTACATGGGTATAATTATCGTTAGAAACCAAAATATGTTCGTGTCAATTGTCCGCTGTAAGATGACGATTAACGTTAATTTTTTTCCTGTTTATAAGTTATTCGCCGGAAATTAACGTTGAAACCGTCGTATCTTGAGTGATGTCAATAAATAACGTTACATGAAACTATAAATATTTGAGTAACTATACAATAGATTACAATATTACATTTTTTGAAAACTTTTGAACTATGAGTATTTATTTATATTTTTATAAAAGTACGTTGTTTAGTGTTATACCGCCGAATTTTTTGTGAACAAATATGCCTTTAAACGCTGCGAACCGTGATTACTCGTCCATGGAGATTCTTTGAGAAAGAATACAAGTTACACAAAGTCACAAACAAAAGTTAATAATATTTTTATGAAAAGTATCAGTTTCGAAAAAAAGTATATAAAAATAATTCACAGCTATTAAAAAATAAAATATTTAGGTATACCTTAAATTGTGAAACTTTACCAAATATATAACTTAGTATTCAAATAATAGGTACCTATTTCATAAACCCAAAACTATTATCCCCTTTCTTTTCATTGTTTTATTTTCAATAATAATGAATAATAAATAATGATAGTTATGATACAGTTTAATAGTCTGAATTAGTGTTAATGAATCATATTATTTGTATATATATATCATACCCTATATTTTATACAAAAACTAACATTTATTATAATTAATAACTAAACTATATAACACTAGATTTTACTTTAATAACAATTATTTTTTAACCGACCCACCGAATGTCCAATACAAAATGCTAGCCATTTAAAATTAGCAACATAATTTATGTACGTATTTATTTATTTGTTCATAAATACAAAGCATATATTATTATAGATATGTCAAGCAGTAACTGGCCACAGAAAGATCAACAACCACAAACGAACTTCAATACCACGAACAGTAACCACAAATGGTCATTAAACCGACTTCAGTATCAAAAACCATATACAACTACTATTCCAAGGACCAAATTTACAACGACTTTAACTCCTACAGCAGCTGCAATCTTAACAAATAAACATACAATATCTAAAATAATCAAGCCGACAATAGATGAACCTATATCGGTATCATCTCGAGTGATATTAAACGCGCTTCATCGAGAGTCATCCATTTAAAACTATAATTAACTATGCATGTATACTGTATAAGGTCTTATTAAATAATCGTTGTCTTAAAGACTTTATTCTCTTTTTGCTCTAACTTTATTTTTTCGGTCTTTTTGTGATTATTATTAGATGCATAAATTGTGTGTATTTACCGTATCTTAAAGTTAAATATCTATTTTGTCGTTGACCATTGCCACGTTACAATGATATTGTGATTCTACATTTTTTTTCTGAAATTGTTACTTACTGTTATTGTTAAAATATTATGTCTTGATACGTTTTCATTCCTACGGACGTGTTACCAATTTTAAGTTTTAAGATAGATATATAACCTTATGATTTTATGTACCTATTACTTGTTAGTATATTATTTAGGCAAATCAAAATCATTAGTTATACTTTTGCATTGTTTATTTTTAGAAAAACTATTTATTTACATTAAATTATATTATGGTAGATAGGTATTATTTGATTTACCATTGTCATAAACTCATAATATTATGTGTACATATCAATATACATAACCATGTGTTATTACTTATTCATTTATCTTAATAGTTTTTTTTTATGATAATGATTTTGTAACCACTTCCTCCCTTATAAGTCCCTCATAGATTTTCTATTTACTAAATTATAATAATTATCTAAATAGGTAAAATTACCTATATTGAAATAATTTATAACTCTGTTAAATAGTAATATACTGAAATTATATAAGGGTTAGCAATTAAATATATAAAAAAAAATTTATTATTATTATTATTACATTCTGATCGGAAATCATCTGTCAGTCAATATTTCTAAGAATATTTTACTATATTATAAGAAATTTGTTATCCTATTATTAGTATGTAAATTAAACTGATTTTTTCCAAAAACAAAACGTTAAATCACATATATTATCATACATTTACTATCTCAATGTTACTTCATATAAAATATTACTAGGCACTATCAGTTATTAAAAAGAGTCAATACCAATGTATCATAAAACTGTGTGAATAGGCATGTGGTATAATTAGCTTCAAATTAATATAAATGTAATTATTTTAATAGGTTTAAAAAATTAACTATTTTTTAAAAAAAAAAACCATTAAATTAAGTCAATATAGAAAAATTTAGATAAGGTTTAGAGTAAAAAATTACTTTGTTAACTTATAAAAATTACAAGTAAGTTAGGGAAAAACTTAACGTATCTTCATAAAAAATGTATATTTTCAGAACTATACAGTTTTTAAAGATTAAAAAATATAGTATCTAATATGAAAATATAATTTTTATAATTCAAAATATGTTTAATGCATATTAAAATTAATTACTAAAAGACCAATTTTGCTCAATGCTCAACAGCAGTGCGTATTTTCAATATTTTTTAAATTTGGTAAAAACAACTTATAAGAAAGTACCTATTAAATTTACAAGCGTATTTCTCAAAAACAAATATTGTATCATACATAAAACAATAATAAAAATAATAATAGCGTATAATATACGATTTTAAACGTCTAGTATTAGTTCATTTTTATTTTATCATAATAATCATCATAAATATTTTGAAAAGTAATATTTCTTTTAGCAGCTTTACCCAAGAGAGGACCATCTTTAACTCCGAAAAAACTAATTAGATCTATGTTTGATATGATTCTGAGCGGCGATGGTACTCCTTTTACAATTATATTTGTTTTTTTTGTATATGTCTGTCATCATCTTATAGAGCAGTAAAAATGCTTTGATTTTCAACTCTGAGAGTAGTTTCTGGTAGCAAATTGAATCTAGTTGATACTTAACAAGATCAAAAGTAAAAATTTTCCGGTGCTTTTTTTTTAATAATTGGGAAAAACAGAAATGTTTACTCTAAACCAGTTTTTGACGAAATCAATTTCTTTATTTTGTTATAAATTTTCAAAAACAAATAAACGTAGAAACTTATTGAATATTTCACCAAGTATTTAAATTTTCATTTTCTATACATGGATAATTTTTAAAATATTTTGACTCTTTTTGAATTATTTATAGACAATTTAAATTTTCATTTTTTAGTTTTTTTAGTTTATTACTATAATATTACATAATATATTTACTTGGTACCTGGTAGAAGTCTTTGAAAATTTAATATAAATATGTTGATCATATACACAATTTATATTAATATAGAAATAAAAAAAAAAGTTGAGTGTATATCCACACACGACGCACACATTTTTATTTTCACTAAAATTATATTGTAGTTAAATGTTTATACAATTTTTAATACATGGATACTTAAAATTTGAAAAGAGAGTTTGAAGGAAAATATAAATTTTCCTAAATCAATTTTTGTTATATTCTTGTATTTCAAAAACAAAAAACCATTGATACTTTAAATTTTCACAAAATGTTTGTATTATCATTTTCTATACCTACATGATAAAATTTTTATAATATTTTGACTATTTCTGAATTATTTATAAAAAAATTGAATTATTTTTTTGAATGTCGATAAAATAATGTCACTTGGTGAATTCGCTTAGAGATTTAATACAAGATTTTTCATAAATTTTTCTTGTATTTGTTTAAAAAATATTAAAAATATATACATATATTTTTTTTTTATGTATAATAAATTTAAAGTTGGACAAAATTACATATTTAAACGATGATTAAAGAAATTAATTATTTTTGTTATATTTCAAAAACATTTTTCGTAAGAACTTAAAGCGTTTACGTATATATTATGAATTTTAATATGCATTAAAATTTTCAATTGTGTAGTGTGTACCTAAATTAATTTTAAGATATAACCTATTTTTACTTCGAACCTATTTATACTGATTTATGATAAGGTGATATTGGCGTAAAAGTCAATAACAACAATATAATATTATATATCTATACACAGGGGCGGCTCGTCAGGGGAGACTTTGAGACTGAGTCTCCCCCTTAAAAAAACCCAGTTACTTGTAAATAATAATTAATTAAAATAATAATGCATAAAAATATTTTTATTCGAATTGAAAATATAATATTATATAATTTATATCGTTTTCTTTGTTTATTATTATAAATTGAAAGCAACCAAGTCTAAAACCTTTAAATAGTTATTTTAATAGAAATGCTATTTTAGTTTTATCGATGACGGTGACGGTCGCCGTTACAGTGAAACTGCCGCCCGACAGTCTCAATCATAACATGTAAAATGATACGGCCGGTTGATGGAGGGCCGGAGGGGGCAGGGAGAATAAGCTGCGTATTATAGACTCTATTGAGACTGGGTTCACGACAATAATTGCCGTACCGCGCGCCGTTCTTATAGTCGCTGTCATAATTTAATGCATTTTTATGATTTAATAACTATAACACGTTTACTACAGGTTTTATACTATCTTCTATTTGATATTTGTTATATTTCTAATTATTTTAAAAATGCAAAAAGACAATATAATAGACATATTATTAACTAGTGGTTTTAATACTTTAACTTACGAACAAAAAAATCAAATTAAACTTAAAAATATTAACTAAATATGTAATACTATAATATTATTAGATTTTCAATAACAGGGTTTTTCTTGTTCGTTGTTATACGTAGTTTATGTTAAATAATTTTAAGTCTCCCCAGAATATTAACTCACGAGCCGCTACTGTCTATACATCAAAAATCGGAAAAAATTTAATCAATTTACCGTAATATTAAAATACATTTTTGGAATATCAAACAAAATGTATTATCGTGAAATGAACTTATTAATAAGTAATAACATATAGGCTGACAAACCATCTCCGCGACTTCGATAAGTATAATTTTTCGAATTTTCAGTTTTCTTATAAGTACAATGCGATATACTCGTATTATTTTCGAATTCAAGTATACAATATCGATTACACTGTCCCACTTAACACCTGCTGTACAGAAAAGCGGTAATCACTGACCACCTTTTTCTTATTAAAATTTAAAATTGTATACAAGATTCCTTTTTAAGTTATTTTTACTGGATTTAAAAAATGCTAAGTTTAATATCGACATTAGTTTTTTATTGTTGTAATTCAATTAATATTAATCATACAAAAATTCTAATATTAACCTAAGCTAAATTATCATTTCGTAAACACAATGAATTTTTTTTAATTTTGTACACACATTTTAAGATAGGTTTAGGTAATAAAATATCAGGATTCAGGAGTCTATAATTAATAGAGTATAGACTCTATTAATTATAGTAGGTATACGCCATTCTGTTAGCTAAGCCTAACTTACATAATAATTTATTTATAAATATAAATAATACTACTTAAAAAATAATGATTTATTTTGGTATGATTATCAGCAATTAATATCAAAAATTACATTGATGACACAACACAACTATACAATAGACAAGACTAAAACTATACACAATTATATGAATTTTCTCTTGATATCAATATAGCATACGTAAATACAAATGTATATTAAATTTACCCCAACAATTTGTAACTGTAGAAAGGTTTTATATATGCTGAGATATGGATAAGATCGACAATAAAAGACTTAATAGGATACCTATAACCTATGTGTAATTAGTTGATTGAAAACCAAATTTTTTGAAAACGATAAGTTATTAATGCATTTGGTGTTAAAAAAATTAATTTGCAATTTTTATTTTCACATCAATAAATACTAACTATTAAGGATATTAGGTTTTATAATAATTTAGTTAAGTATAGTTTATCGTTGCTAAAATATAAACTATGATAATTTATTGAATTATTTATATTAAAGATTTAGAAAGTGTTTAATACCGCCCATTGGAAAATATATCCTAGACTGATAAATCATCTCCGTTCAGAATCGTTTTTTGTATACAATGATACCTATCATTGGATTCAAATTTAACATATCAAATCAGATAAATACAAATAAAATGATTTTTCCTCAAACTGCTAAACACTTGAAAATACCTAATTCAAAATACATCATAATGAGGATGGGGACTAAATTAATATAAATTTTTATTTTTTTTTACATAATAACATTTCAAAAATATTTTTAACTAATAGTATTTTAAATTACTGTATATTATACCAGTAATTTATTCACACAGTTCTACAGTACACACTATTACCTACCTAATATTTTAAAAAACTGATAACTAAACTAACTTAGACTAATTATGACTAACTGATAGAAAAAATAAATTATATTGATAGTAATTTTTTTATCGTATTATTCAAGCAGACATTACACAATACAATAAATACATAACTTAAATTTTAAATTATAACATAACTGTTGATTTAAATTTGAATATAATATAATATAAATATTATGAAATAATTTATTCAAATAAACTTATAAGTGATAGTACCTATTACATTTTTTTTCATTTAAAATTATAAGATCTGTTCGTGCAATAATCATAAGTTATTATAACTTATATGTACGATAAGGAAAAATAATTGTATACAGTGGTTCATAAATACCAGCTGATGATCTATATAAGCCATTTAAGGTAAGGCGTTTATTATTTCAAAAACTTTAAGGTAACATTTTCAAATTTTTTTTTTTGTAGATAATTTTAAATGGTTAAAAATAACATGTTTTTATTATTATTAACTACCTATTTGTTAATTTTATTAGGTGAAACCGTCCACTGCTATGTCTTTACTCTTTATTGTTGTGTGAACACCGGTGTTATTTGAATTCCATCTAATAAAATTAAATTTACCGCCAAAAGTGAATAGTTATGTATAGATTATGTTTATACATAATTCACAAGTTCTTATAATTTATTTTATTATTTACCACGGTAGTTTTTCTCGTAATCATAATCAATACAAAAACCTGTAGCCTATAAATAATTTAATTTTGTTCCTCACTTGAATATTACTTTATGGGAATATTATTCATATTTTAACGGGTCGCGGTTATAAAATCCGTTTCGTGTTCGGGAAAATAAAATACAGACAGAATAAGCAGTCACTGACAAACTATAACGCGTCCGTAGTATCAGGGTCACATTCGGCGTCGTCTACAACCGTACTGAGTGGCGTCGGTGGCGACGACGACGACTACCGTACAACGGCATTCACGATCGTTGCATACGTTCCTGTTACACATTATGCCGAAACAATATTTTTTCATACGGCACACACGAGCCTACTAAACCGACTTTGAATAAAATAAAATACAATTATAAACATTTAAAAATTAAAAAAAAAAAAAAGAGTTAGACTTACGGACAACGCTCTACTGTACGGTAGGTGTCCAGCCTCCAGTGGGTCACTGTAATGGATGTGTTAAATTTGAATTCAATGGAATATATTAATATATTATTATTGCATACTAAAAACGATTCTGAGACGGCCTATAAAAGCACTAAGTATAATTTATGTTATATTTTTTAATACCTACTTCCATTTAAGTTATTTATTTTGCTATTCGTAGTATAGTAGGTTGAATTATGCTTATTTATTTTGTAGCTTCGATATGGACTACTGATGTCTGATGAAGAAGTTTGTATTCAATCTTTAAAGCCATATCTATAAAAATAACTCATTTTATAAATAATTTTCAACTACAAAACAATACGCACATTTTCGTGATTTTGACAGATTTTGTCAAGTACCTATTAAACCTCAAATACTTATAAAAATTAATTGTACATGTATTTATTTTTAAATATTTTCATGTATGCATAAGAAGTAAGAACAACTTATTTGTCTACTTACTATCATCTACTTCTTCCTAGTTATAAAACTCTCTGTTCCTAGAGTGTTTTGAAAATTAAATAACTTAAAATTTTAATAGTTAAAATACATTTAATATTTAAAAGAAATTGTTAGATTTTTAATAATAGTCGATCGTCGATAATGTACGATTACAATATTATATCACGGCCAGAAATTCGTAATTGAATCTACACTAATTGCATGTGTTAATGTTATACCTAAACAGTTCAACAGACAACTGTGTGTTGATTTCGAGCTAGGAAAAACTTGGTGTTGATTTCTCATTAAGCAATAGTTAAAATAATATTAGTAATTACTATTCGTTGCTTTAGTAAAATTCATAGCAGTAGTCAACATCAGATGATTTTAAAATTAACTCAGTACTGTTATCTTTATGTTTATATCCTAACTAATAAAGCTTTGTCAAAACATCTGCCGACTGCTAATATATAATAGTCTTCAAGTCTTCTTACTTCTTAGAATTACTAAAATGTTCTTGTTGAAAAAATCCTTATAAATGTTTAAAAAACATAATTATAAAAATTTCTCTACTAGATAGTTGATGAGAATCGATGTTAGTAGGTACCTCAAATTCTTACTTAAAACCTAAACAAATTAACTATACGCTGATACTTAGATACTCAGTAAATAAGTATTTAACATACATACATACGTAATACATGCCATATAATTATTTTATCGAAGAACACTCATTATTTAAAAACTGTAAGCAACATTAAAATAAAAATTGTTTAGGTACGTAATTTCAAGTTATTTTTGAAAATAAATTTATATTTTTTATCATACTAAAATTGGTTTATTTTTTTTTCTCAATAGTAATCATTAATTAATAATTTAGAAACATAGACATCTACCTAAATACAAAGAAACTAACCAAGATTTTTTTTTAATTTACTAACCTATATACGTTTTTACTACGGATACATAAATCATATACAAATTTATAAACGAAACTTATCATTTATAAAATTGATATAAGTAATATGACGTAATATAAATACACTATGAATAACTACATTATTTACTAAATAGAATACCTACCTGCTGGCGGATCTAGAAATATTACTCATGGGGGAAGGAGAAGGACACAAAATTGTCTTTGTACTTACTACTTACAAAGTTACAACTAAACTACCTAAATAATTGTAATAAAATATATAAAAGTAATCCCATCGGCCATCAAAAACATAAGTATGAAATGAGAGCCAAGTTCAATATTATGATATATGCTTTGGTTGTTGACTTAAATGACAAAAAGTGAGATCTAATGGGTGTTAAGTTCAATGGTCAGTCCTGAAATTTGTTTATAACATAAAATATTTTATAACAACTTGGCTAATTTTCATATACAAATTATTATTAAGTACCTACCTACTAAAACAGTAATGAAAGAGCCCTATTTTGGAAGAATAAAATAAGAACTCACAGCTTTAGAACTTACGAAGGCTATAATACACTTAGTAGCCAAGTTAGACCTTAGGCTTAGGTTTCAACATATTATCCTAAGTTATAAGAAAAAATAATATTTTAAGTTGTTATAAAATATTTTATATTGTTATAAACAAATTTCAGGACTGACCATTGAACTTGACACTCATTTAGATCTCACTTCTTTTGTCGTTAAAGTCAACAACCAATGTATTTGTTATAATATTGAACTTGGCTCTCATTTACATACATATTTTTGATGGGATATTATTATTTTTTGTACAGAAATTATTAGTAGTTACTTATTCATAATATAATTAATACCAAATGGTTATTGTTAAACTGCAACAGTATTTTCCTACGTTTACAGGGTATAATTGTCTTTTTGTGTTTTTTTCTATATTATTTTTCTTAAAAAAGTATGTTGCTGCGCGCAGATCGCCTGTGTCGACACGTCATATTTGACTGGACGTATTTTTGACGCGGCGATAAGGGAAAGGTTTTCGTCTATTTTTAGCGAAACTATATAATATTATTCTTAGGAAATATTTATTGTCGACGACAATCGACACGGTACCAATCATATAGCTATAAATGCTATAATATGTCTAATATTATGTGCATTTTGAAAATTGTTTATCATTGATGACGATCGATGATAGAACGTAATAACGAAAATAGCTAAAACCCACTAGTCACTATACAATATTATAATAATATAATGTTGTTTTATTTTTTAATTGTATAATACTCAAGCTGTAATGATCTACAAAAATAATCGAAGCAATCAATATATTATTTTACATAATATCGTGTATACCTACCTATTTATTGTGATTAGGGGACGATGGCCGCTCTCGGTTCTGCCACTGCATTAATACCTAGTTAATACGTTACCTACTTTATGCGATAGATCATAATTCACAAGTATAGCATAATTTATTCGTAAAATATAATTCTAATTCTATCGTTTCTATCTAGTAACATTTCTTTTTTACTTTTCATACTATACGTCTATACATCATACTTTGCATCTTCAAATTTAATACCTACTTATCTACCTATGAATTATGATATTAATGCAAAACTCAAATCATACGTTCTATACATACCTGATATCTATACTTATATTATACATTGTACAATGTTTAGGTTCTGATGTACCGCAAATACGTTTAAACAATTTGATCCATGTAGGTACTTCCAATGTGATTTAAGATTTATGTATAAACACTACAAACAATAAGTATGTACGAATTGGCTTTTTTGGCTAACTAATTCATACTTAATATTATTATGTATTGAATAATAATTAATATATGTGTACGGTGTACCTATAATAAATCTATATTTTTACATAATTAGGTATTCATTAATATATTAATTTATTTAAATGAAAAGTATTATCTTTCTATCAATATGTACATTTTACATAATGGTATATGTATTATGTTAAACCAAATTACCTAATTAGTGAAATTATTAACTTCTGTAGTTATAAATTGATTTTATAATATTAATATTTATTAAAACAATCACATAATAATATGCAATAATTCACAGTATAAAAACGGCTTGAATAGTAAATTAGGGAGCTTTGGTAAAAGGTGGTATATCTACTTTGTGACAAAAAAGTTGCCTTAAATGTTTACATTATTTTTGTTTTTGTACAGCCACCTTTTTTCCCTCTTCAATGTTTTCTTTGTTATTATATTTAATTCTATTAAAATTATTTTATTTTGAAATTTATTAGTAATTTATAATATTATACATAGTATAAAATATGTTCTTTATACTTACACTGAAGTAGTTACTAGTGAGATCAAATATGTACACTATACATTATATAATTTACTTACATGTCTACATATTAAAGTAGGTATATACTATTTATTCTTATATTTTATTTTTTCAATTTATTCTATTAATTTAACTACGAGGTAACATTAAAAAATACCAAGTTACTTTAATTTTATTAGGTTAAGAATATATTATGATTTTGAAAAGTATCGGTGAGCTAGTATGCGTATATTATACCTTTAACGAATAATATTTACAATACATTATAGCTGCATATTTCTTACAAAAATAATATCATTGTTTTAATAACATTTTAAGCTTTTAAAAAAGTTTAAAAATCCAACACAAAAATAACAATCCATAACATTTGAAAACTTCTTAAATGATTTTAACACTTAATATAATATTATATAAGGTATATTATTCTATTCTGTGGTATAACACTACAGCATTCAATTTTTGGATATACTTTGAGTAAATAAAAAAAAAACTAGGGAAGTTACTCTGCTACATAATATGTGCACCTAATCACTATAATAATTGTATTTAATTTCAATGATAAATCATTGTATATAAATAACATTAATTTTATGACTGGAGATTGATAGTTTATATTTCTAAAGATTATTTATATTATTGTATTACGATTAGGATGGAATATTGTGTTGGGTTTGGGTTGAACTAATTTTTATCAACAACAAATCTCATACACTATGTAGTAATCATCATAATATTAGTGTACATAATATTTTTATACTTCTGTAGCTTATAAATACATATAAAAAAATGATATATTTGTAAAAAAATATTGTGAAAATAGTTTAATTTCATGTATACTTTGAGTTGTTGCGTGCCATTATCAGAGTTCAAGTCCAGAGTGTTATTTAAAGTTACAACTTTAGAACAAATAATGTGTGTATTATATAAATGAAATATTCAAATATATGTAACTGATACAAAAGTGGGTGAGTGTAGTGAAGGTGCTTAGGTCTCCGCAGCTATGGTAAATTTTTTGCTGTTGCTGCTCTTTGGGCTCCCTTAAATATGGTGTGAAGTTTTGTTACATTAACCCGCATGAACCAGGTATCCTTGTACTTGTATTGCAAATGAGTATCCGCATTTGATAAACAATACTACATTATAAATGCATTCTAATTGCAATGAAATGATATGTGCATCTACTGTACTAACAAGTGTCATGGTCACTACTAGCATATGCAACTTCTGTGGCATATTATTTATACTTATTATTTATTTATAATGTATTTAACCTAATCTTAATATCTCGTAGCCCACAATAGAGTAACTGGTAATGTAATTGTAATAATATAAAAAAAACTTAAGTTACTAAACCTATATTTTTTATATTTTATTAAATACGATTTTAATTTCTCTCGTCATACAATTCAAATTATTAAGTATAATTATTAATTAATATATTATAAATAGAAAAAACATGACTATTACAAAAATACATTTTTCGGGATAAATAATTTAAGTTATAATAAATATTATAACAGATATAAGTATGCACGTTTATAAATATATAATATATATATTATATATTATGAGAAAATATTTTAAATGTAAGTATCAGTAACGTGCACTAAATACAATTTTAAGCCAATGAGTTTTTATCACAGTATCATTCAAACCTTAAAATTAAATTTTTTGAATATGATTTTTTAATTAATTATAAGTAAATACCAAAAATCTGTGATAAATAACTCGGTATGCTCATCAAATTTGTAATCAGATGATAAATGTGCGTTACAGGGCCTAAAAGTGTGTGCAGTTGCTAATATTATATGTGCAATAGAAACTTTAAAAATGTGCATTACTAAAATTTGTATTTTAACTGAAGTTATTTTGATTTGATTTTTTAAATTTTTAGTTATATAGGTATCAAGGACTTTAATGAAAGATTGTCTTAGATTTAATTTAATTTAACTAATTATTAATAAATACCAAATAGAATTATGGTATGAAGTTATATGTGGCATGTGTACTACTAAGTCTATGTTTATTATTTAAAAATATTTTGGAGTATGGAATTAGGTGTGCAGTAGCAAATTTTAGGCTCTGGTGCATTATATGCATTAAAATCTGTGGTATTTCTTCGGTAGTCCATAAATCAAACATATCAGATCCAAATTTGTAATCTAAAGAGCAAACAAAATTAGTATCACTTTTCTAATGATTCATTTTTTTTAAATTTAATATAAAAATCATCATTAAATTGTATATACAGTCATTGCTAGATAAATTGAGACAGCGGCGGCATAATAACGAAAAACCAGGGGTTCTCCGTATTTCAATGTTACTACCAAAAATATATTAATATATATATATATTTATTTTTATACATAGATAAATTATTATAATTTATACATACCTAGATTTTACACATCGGGACTAGTTTTGGATACACCTACTGAAAAGCGGCGCCGCCGTCTCAATTTATCTGGCAACGGCTGTACATACATTTTATTTTAAAATCTGATCAGAAATAAGTACAAATCTGATGTAAAATTTATTTATTTACCTTTTCCACAGCGGTTTTTCATCAAATGAAATTGAATGGACCATGTTTGTTTAATATTTGATTTTAATTGGTTTGTAAGAAACTGTAGTACCCTCGTGGCCTCGTCCCCTCAAGTCTCAACCATTATTAAACACTTTTTCAGCTTTTTTAGAAAAGTACATGGGTCTATAAGTTCTTGCCATTTTTTATACACAAATCTGCAATCAAAAAATATGTTTACATCAATAAAGATTAATGTGTTTACAGCCATTTCATTAGGTAGGAAATCACAAGATACCTACTAAATACTAATTATGAAATATAATATGTTTTAGTTGAAGAATTGAATAAATTACTGGAATACTTTGAAAATGAAGATTTATCTTATGTACGACACTGAAGTCAGTTAAGAGTTACCTACTTCATAACTATAGCTAACAATATTCTACATTGAAGTCAGAACAGAATATGTATCATTCTCACGTTTAAAAGTAAACTTTATTTTTCCTTTGAATTAGCTCAACAACTATAAACAACGATCAATATGAAAAAACAGACATACAATTAGTGTTACTAGTTAAAGATGTTTGAAATCATTGGTTTTAGGTTTTAAATACCCAAAATAAACATTGTAGGTAAATATACAAAAATGCATTGTAACCTATACTGTTAAGCAGGGATTGCTAAACTTTTCAAGCCACTGATAATCGACATCTAGGTTGACAAGCAAAATAAAAAAGGTCTACAAAAAAAAATTATTTATTGTTTTCATAATAATAATAATTTAAATATTGATATAATAATAGTACAAGAATAAGTGAAAAAAATGTTTAATTTATTAACATGCCAAGTGGCAATGGTATCATTAACCACTACTCGTGCCTTGCAATAAAATTTTAATTGTCTGATTTATTCAAAATTTGCAAAGAAATATCATGGGATATGATCAAACAAAAAAAAAAATCAAGTGACTTTTTAAAAAATTATTTTCAAATATATGAATGTATAATATAGTAATATATTAAATGTATAGTTAATTTAAAGAATAATGTACGTATGTTGTACTAATAAGTAATAGTTATTAATTTATTACATAAACATGAATGTCATAATTATTGAAAAAATAATTATATAATGTGTATAAATGTTTTAAAGGTTTGTTACTTGATTTAACCATTTTTTTGATTATACATCAACGCTCTAGTCCAACATCTGGACAAATAAGGTTCCACTGTGTATAATTACAAATTATACAAATACAATTACTTATCTACCTATATCAAACATACTAGGAACTGAAAAAGTAATATGATAAGTATTACTTAAGTAATATACATTTGTATTAATATAAGAGTATACATATATTATTCAGAGATATTCAAATGTGAAATTTTACTCAAAATATAATGTGGTTATATGTATTTTAAACTATGTATTGTATAATGGCTAATTTATTCACTGAATGAAATAAAACAATTAAGAAAAACATAACTTACCATAAGCAGTATCTAAATAACAAAATTAGCAGCTACCTATTTTGGAATAATACATTTTTATAATAATATTAGTACCAAATAATACAATTTTTGTATGCGATATTTTTATACTTTAATGCCTTATTCAAATTCAAAAATTTAACTCAATACTAAGTAGTTAAAAATTACCTTATTTTCATTATTAGATTTTGTGTTTCCAGAGTTTTGTTCAGGTTCAAGATCCTCATCAACATTGATATACCACACATTTTGATAGTGCTTAGGAATATCTAGGACAAATATGTCAATGTAAATAATACAGAAATAAAAAATCTATCAACAAAAATAGAAATACCTACCTATTATTTGTTTAATATTTTACTACCTAATTAAAAAAAAAAGAAAAAACAATGACAAATCAAAATACTCAGAACAAATAAAGCTGCATTTGGACAGATATTTTATCAACATTATAGGAAATAACTATCATAATTCATAGGTTAGAATGCATCTAATCTAGTACTGGTAACTGGTGCTGGAGTTCTGATCATAACAAGATGACTGGCTATACTTCGTTCCACGAGAGAGTGCGACCGCCACGTACATGCAGAAGACGGTATGCGGCACTATTTACCCCACTATATGCTGCTGTTGGTAGGCGGTTGAATGAAAGATGCGCTAAAATGAACACGTTTTAGTCGTACTCTATCGTGGAACAGAATATAACTTAAATAGGAAAGTCACAGGTGATTGTGAAGAGTTATAAACAAAATATAAATAGAGCATTTCTGTATTAAATCTAATTGTTGTTTGTTATTAATAATTAAGTCTTAGTGTTACTTAAATGTGTGTACTTTATTATGCCATACTTCAATTTTGAGTGCTGAAAACGTTCCACTGAAAAACTGTTACAACATTGTGCAGAACTAAACATTGTGTCACAATATTTCTCTTGAATACTTTTATTAAGTGGATTCTAAAAAAATAATAAGAATTAATAATTATTAATAAAAATTAATTGTCTTACACAGATAATAATTACTTATGAAATGTTATGTTTACCTACAGCATGAATTAAGATGGTTTACAGACACTTTTTAAATTTTTAGTGCGACCGCATAACACACAGCTCGGCATACTGAACTAATAAAAATTAAATTAAATATAATGTTCGTAAAATTAGGTACTCGACAACTTTTCGACATTAACATTTATAAACCTTGATGAGCTCGATGTGCTTCTATAGTTGTATCACAATAACATGATAACTCAAAGTACCTATATAGATAATGATGATAACTATGGCTCACTGAGATAGATAAGATATACTGGAGCGCGGCTCGGCCGTAAAAACGAGCCGTCGCGTTTGACGTTACTCCCACCATCGAAGGGCAAAATATTTCATTTTTACACAGGGAAATACGAAGGAATTGTAAATAAATAATAATGATTTATTTTCATTCATAATCGCTGTGATATTTGCTTAAATGTCAGTATATAGTATACGTATAAGTAAATCATCAATCTCATACTATCTACTAAAAAGTAAAAAGGCAATAAACCATCAGCTGCCACAATGTAACAAAATTAAAAATATAATGGTCAACGAGATTTTATTTTTTGATAAAATAATAAGATACTAAACACTTTGTCGATTAAAATAAATGTATTAAACAGTCTTAATGATAAATATTAATATAATATAATATATAGACATATAGTTAGTAACCTTAGTAGTTAGTACCTATCTAATTAATAATTTATACAAATAAACTACAATTAATTTATGGTACTCAACAATAATGTTATAACATTTTATTAACTAACATTAATCCTAACCTTACACTTCTTGCAGTATAAAACAATTTTATAAATTGTCTAATAATATGCAGAATTGTTTAGGACAGGCCGGCAGTATTTATTTAGATTTTATTATTAAGATTCTTTTAATATAAAATAAAATTAAAAAATATTGGAAAATATTAGATATACAATAACCTATTTTTTTTCCTTTAGATTAGTTCCTGATTTTTTAAGTATTTTTTTTCTTTTAATCGCCGTTTTTCAGCGCCACTATTAATTTTCGAGCTCATTGCTCGTAATTTTTTTAATTGATTTTGTATACTTATATTATAGTATATTATCTAGTTAACTAGACAGAAATTTTCTTAAATATTATGTAAGACTAGGTATGTAAAATTAAAATGTTTATTTATTAACCAAGAGCAACGATTTATAAACAAAAATGTCCATTGTAAAGGGGACCCTAGGTGCTCGACGCATGCCACCAACGTATGACGCCGATATTCCGTTATCCTTATGTTAATCTTTGTGTTTTACACTTTTACTTATTAAAAGTGCTAGTGTATTTATTAAAGCCATTGTTGTTTATTAACCCCTAATTCATAGCTTTCAATTCAAAAGTGGGATACGTCACTTTTCCGATCAGTGACGAACGAATTCAAATTCGAGGTTTAAGTCCGAAGCAACGTTTAGTTTTACTCAGTGGCGTCATTTCAGGTTTTGAAAGGGGGGGGGGCAAAAGTTTTGAGTTAATTAAAAAAAAAACTTATTATATAAAAAGTAATGCAGAAATGAATAAATTATAAAATTGAAAGGAACGTCAAGCGTGAATGGCTAGTCGAACAGTGAACCAATAAACAATAAACAAGGAAGGTTCTTATTACTCTGTTAAATACCCACTTTGATAACATAAAATAATTATTTTCAATCCTATTTTTAAACTTATAAGTTTTAATGTTTTATACACTATTTTAACTAATTACAGATGTGAGGTAAATATTATACAAATAATAGGTATACATTTTTCTAATAGGTATAGATCATTCTCTACTTTGGAAGTCAGGAAATTTTTAAAGTTTATTTACAGAAAAAATTGTACAAAAAAAATACTATTTTAAATAGTATAAATAGTATTTTATTTTCATAAAATTAGTTAACGTAATCTACTTCGATCTAACTTACCAAATTTTTATCTTAAATAAAATATATTATGAAGTATATATTAAACATAATGTTATAATTATCTGTAAGGGCGATAAAGTGGAAATCACCAATAGTGACGGGCGGAAAGTGAAAAACGCTAATTGTCTAAATAGCGACAAAAAAATAGTATGTGTGGCAAGGGCGGGAAGTGAGCTATTTCAGTCGCAGACGATGAGTGCGGCACGAGCCGTAATATACTATTAAGACCGCTCACTGCCTGCCTATAAAGCCTTTAATGTCCAATAGAGTAATAGACTATAAAAAGTTATTTTTCGACATTTCAACTGGCATCAAAAATTAAATTTTTGGTGCAGGGTTGACAAAAACAATAATATTATCAATACGGCTCTAATACGGAAGGTTGTATATTATTGTATAATATTATTTCGAGTCCGTCGAAACTCAAAAGGGACACAATTGATAAATTATTATACATAGTTTATTTAAATCGTATTTGATTATAATATAATATATTGGTTATAATACAATAATTAATAACTATTATGAATTTAATTAGGTTAAAAATCCAGACAAAATAAATAAAAATGCGGTGGTGTACCTACCTAATAACTCAATACCAAAATTGTACTAGGTTATAATATTTTAAATTTATACAAATAACTGTCGAAGTGCCTTCATACGAAGGCTTTTCAAATTCGTCATTCAATACGTTATAATAGCACCACGTCATTCACTTATTAGTTATTATTCTATTTGTAACAGATTGTAGATACCTACCTAATATTATGAAAAATATAAAAATGTAGGATGACATTGGTAGAGTCAAACTGTATAAACAGCATGTGTATAAGGTATAACAATTGATTATAAGTATTAAGTATTCATGAACACTATGTTTTATTTAAACAATGAAACAAATATCAATATTCAATACAAGTATCAATAGTTTGCCAGAAAGCACGGCATAAGCACACTTGCAATTTATAAAGAAGCTACTAAAAAGCTCCACACATAATTAAAATATAGACAAGCCGACAACTGATTACGATTATTATTACTACTGAGAAGTGAGAACATTAAAATGTTATGTCATATTTTTTTCACCAAAATTGTAACTCCTATAATATTTAATGTTACTTGTTAGAAAAATAGGTAGATAAACAAATGATCATAAATCATAATCCAATTAAATAGGTATTGTAATTTGGTCTTGTCCGTTGTCTAAATTACGAAAAGACAAAAATTAGAACTTACACGTGTTATAAAATAAAAATATCGATAAAATATTAAAATAGATCAGAAGCATAATTTTAGATGTTTATAAAAGTATAACGATTCGTCACAATATTATCATTTATCATTATAATTTATAATATTCACTGAAATCGATGTATATAATATAATATAGTATAATATGTGTACGTTCAGTCTAATAATAAATATTATAATATTGCATTAGATACTATAGAAGCGAGTCCATCGACAGTTCGAATAACATTTATATCTATAAAAACGAAAATAACTGGCGGTCTTCCGACGACGGTTTATCGTGTATATTGAATAATATTGTTATACACTATACAGTGTTGTTTAACTTAAACCGTACTATATATTATAATACAGTAATTAATGAGATATATACAATATTTATAAATAAATATTATACGACACACTCGTATATCCCATGATATAAATAATCCTCAGTATGATACGTGCCCACGTGAAACGGGCCTAAAACCATCGTATTATTATGAATGGCGGCATTTTCTCGGAAACGCTAGGTAACTCCAACTGACTGACGTGCGTGGGTAGATCATATTCTTATGTCATCCGGACGCCATAAGGCTGGAGTTACAGAGGTATACAGCGTATTCCGCGACGTTGTCCGTCGAATTGAAAATGCATTGGCTTATTTCGGGATAGCTACACCTACAGTTACACGACGGACGTAATACGCCGCGTTTTTTATTACTTCGCCCGCCAAAACGCAAGTCGGATTGCGTTTTCCGCAGCGGGTGAAAACGCGGCCAATACGACGTAGTGTACAGCTCCAAGGCCGCCCGCAGGGGGGGGCCAGGGGGGGCCACGGCCCCCCCGCTCTTTAGGATAATTTGTTTAAATATAAAAAAAATAAAAAACAGAATTTATGATAAGTGTATTGTTTTTTCGCTGGCCCCCCCCGAGAAAAATTTCTGCGGGCGGCCTTGTACAGCTCCGACTTAAAACCAAAGGATCATCGCACGTGCGTATGAAATGTGAATCCTAAAACGCGTTATCAGCGGGCACCTTCTGTCAACTATAATTTACTTCACTTCATCAGCTTACATCATCACTATAATAGTCGATGGTTGCTCGCGTGTGGCCCGCAACAAACATATCGTGTGAATTAGCGTGTACTGTTACTCGTGTCTGCGAGAGTGGTTATAAAAAATAACGTTATTTCTGGATATGTTTGTGTTTTTTATCGTTCTGATATGATTAGCAAAGCAGTTTTTTTCAATAATATAACTTATTACATTATAGAATTATTATAAATGTAACTGTTTGTAGTCCTATAACGGCTGCAACAAATAAAACCTTTTATATTATTCGACAACAACACAGTTTGGGTGATAAAAAAAAAAATGAAATACACAATGAATCATGAGTGTGTAACGTATATGTGGTAGTTATGTATTTACATAATGTTGTTATACTCAGAGCAGACAGAACCAAGTCCAATGAAGGCGGTTAAGTATATAGTGGTATATTGGGGGGTATACGGGGGCGTATACTCACTTCTCAAGTTTTTTTTTTAGCATATATACTCTCTAAATAAACAGCGATACACGGGTATACGGCCGTATGCCCCATATACCTATTAGAATTTTCGGCGATAAAAACAAAATGTTCTGTATATTTGTAATTTTCATTTCTCAGATAGTATATTATTTTATATTATTATTTTTTAAATATTATAATATTATTAGCTGATTATCAAAACACATTTTGAGAACCAATAATTACCAGTATTAGATTGTAGATACCGATATAAATTGGTATATTAATATGTTTATTTTTGACTCGTTATGTTTGTATAATATGAGTGTGTGGCTATCTGGGTATGACATAATATAAATATATATTATATATAATATTCTCCGTACTTTAATTCTGAATCGTTCATGTATTTTATAACAATGTTCATTAAAATTGTTTAGAAAAACTATCGTCTACAATCATTATAAACAGCAATCACTAATCAGTTACGAGTAAGTTTACTTGCATTTAGTAACTTACTGTTTTAATTAACTACCGACTAATTGTTTTTAGTTCTTCGTTGGTTAATGTGATAAACCTGTATGAAAGCTACAACTGAGTGTGAGCACTATTCACGAATCTTGTGAAATTTATATTTTAAATTAAAATGAACAAATTTGTCATAAGAAAATCAAACATTCAATTAGTTTGCCTACTTTGTAGTCTCTATGATTAATTTTATGATATGTGAGTAACAAAATACAATTCTCAATATTTGGGATAAAATAGCTACTCAACATTTTTAGTGCATAATATGACTATTTTGGTTTGAAAGGCCATAATATATTTAATTTTAAAAGTATATTTAAAATAAAAAGGCATTTTGTGGTTTAATGTGTTTATGCTTTTTATTCAGTTAGTTGTTGAAAAATACTTGTATATTTGTAATCTGATAATTACTAATTAGATAATTTGGTTGTTATTTTATTCTAGCGAAGCGAGAAAAATTTTTTTTTTATTTAATTTTAGTTATATCATTGACACTTGAAATCTAGAAGCAAGTATACCCATAAACATTTTTAGCAATACACCACTGTAATAAAAAAATATAATGAATAATGAATAATATTAAAATGTTTATAAAAACATAATATTATACTATCAATAATCAATGCATGCTTTGCGTGAGTCTGTTACTAAAAAGTAATAATAATATAGCGTTGAATGGTTTATTATAGGAGTGGTCATTATGATATTATTAAGTTATTATTACTGAGCCTGCTTATTATTTAACGCACATATTACGTCATAATAATTAAATAATATAATATGTAGATTTCCAAGGATTTTAGATAAAATATTTTCTTTTAGATTAAAATAATTTTTTACTTATACTAATTATGTTTGTATTCTTAAGCATGAGGCGCATTCGTCTCTGTAAAAAGTTTATGATGGGTTTTTTCTTTTTAGGAACAACGGCTGATGTACGAACTATACAATGTATATGTATTGAATAATGATTAATGATTATTTATAATAATATTTGTATACATATTCTATATTATTTATAAACCATAGTAATACGAACATTTTGAATATTTTAGTTTAAATATTCGTTGATAATTATTCATTTAAGTATGTAACATTTTAACTATCATAAAATGGTTCAGAAATTCAACAATATTATTTATTATTTTATAACAGACATAACAATACTATATTATATTATATACTATAATATATATAACTGGTGAATCTAGGCGTGTAGTCGTATGGTTTTTCCAGTGAATACTGAATGACGCGACGTCCGATAATGTGTTTGTGTTTGGATAAATTAAATTATACTATACGAGTCACGAGTGTGTCGTATAATATTTATTTATAAATTTTATATTTTATTATCATATTATACATAATATAATATGATAGGTATAACACTGTATAACAAAATTCGATGTACATGAAAAAATTGTCGTCGGAAGACTTCAGTTATTTTCGATTTTTTAGATAAAAATGTTATGCGCGCCGTCGATGGACGCACTTCTATAATAATGCAATATTTTATTTATTATTAGATTAAACGTACAATGTTCATATAGCTATATACATCGATTTCAATGAATGTTATAAATTATAATGCTAATATTGTGACGAATCGTTATACTTTTATAAACATCTAAAAGTATGTTTCTGATTTATTTTAATATTTTATCGATATTGTTATATATAATATATATATATAAAAGTTCTAGTCTTGGTCTTTTTGTAATTAAGGCAGTGGACAAAGGGATTAAATATTACAATATTTAAATGGCTTATGATTTATGATAATTTATTATGTTCAACAAGCTTGTCTATTTTTCTAACAAGGGAAATTAAAAGCAGAGTTACAATTTTTGGTGAAAGAAAAAATGACATAAAATTTGAACGATCACAGTAATTTACCATAAGTCATAACACATAGATCTTACTATTGATTATGAATATTATGATTTATGAATAATATTTACAATCAATGGTTATAACTTATTATACATTCTGTTTTTACAGTTTGACTCTCCCAAATTTATCTTACGTTTTAACCTATTTTTTTATTTTTCATAATATTATCCATTTATCTACAATCTATTACAAATAGAAAAATCAGTGAATGACGTGGTAATCGATTTTAAGACTTGAATGACGAATTTAAAAAGCCTTCCAGTGAGGGCACTGACAGTTATTTGAATAAATTAAAAATATTATTACCTAGTAGAATCTTGGTATTTTATGAAGTGTTATATTTTTAAAAATATTTATATGTGATCCCTTAATCGGTTTCCAAACGTGTAGCTAGTTCATTTTGAATCTAAATCTCTATAGGTCTCATTGTAAAAAAATGTAAGTTATAATAAATTATTATTATTTAATATGTACCTATTACCTACTTATCAAAAGGAGCTATTCCGGTCGTGAACGATAGTGTAGATACTCTCTACAATCTATAGATTACTATGATTTCGACATTTACACAAGAACCACAAATATCATTTTTAGTAACGTACTCATATCCCTATTGCCTCCTCATCCGAACAGCACGGCAGTAAACCACCAACCTGCAGCTAATGTTTGATATACATAGATATATAATGCATTTTATATAAATAAAAAATAAATTTCTTGCATATTTGTTGCATATTTTTATGATTTTTACTGCATATTATATGGCATATTTCAATACTTTTTAGTGCATAAGAATCCGTGCTCTAAATATTATTATTATTAAAAACAATTATTATTAATATTGCAATTATGTATATTAATTTTTAGAATTTAATAAGAAATCAGAAGTCAGTAATATCTTAGATTCGAACAAAGATCAAATTAATAATCATAGGCCATAAAAAAAAAACAAAAACAGGCTATACAAGATGTATTTGCAAAACCAAACGCAAAAAAAAATAGATGTGCATGTAAAAAAAATAATGTTTTATGTAATTCAAATTTCAAAGTGTCACGGCCCAACAAATTATGAAAATAAATAATTATTAATTATGTATAATTTATCTTGTATTTTATACATTTATGACCTAATTAAAATATTTCGTTAAACATAATTATCAACATTGCCTATCAGTACTTATTAGACATTTAAGTAAGTTCCTAGTCATAGTTCTAAATGTGTTAACAAAGTATTTGAATTTTACAACCTTGCCTATGTTGTCTGTTAATGCCTATAGGCATTGACAATATCGACTACTAATGTTAGGAATTTATAATATTGGCTAGGCATTTACGTTATTAACTAATTTACATCATTGACGGTAACATATAATATTATATAGGTATGGTCATTAGACAAAGCGTATTGATACGTAAATACGTTTATGTTTATCAATCTGATTTGTAGTTTTGAAAATAACTTTATGACCGTTGACTGCCTGTCTGGCTGCCTATAGAGCTTTTAATGTCCACTAGACGATAAGAGGTTATTTTTCAACACTTCAACTGATATCGATAACTAAACTTTTGGTTGAAAAAAATAATATTTTCAATACGACACTAATACGAAAGGTTGTATATAATTATTTCGAGTCCGTCGAAATTCGAAAGGGACACAATTGATAAAATCATAATACATTATAGTTTATTTCAATCGTTTTTAACTATAATTTATAATATAATATTATATTATATTTGTATATTGATTATAATATTATAATAGTTAATAACTATTATGAATTTCATTAGAATAAAATTCCAGATAAAATAAATAAAAAGGCGATGGTTTACCTACTAACCTAATACCAAAATTCTACTAGGTAATAATATTTTAAATTTATTCAAATAACTGTCAGTGCCCTCACTAGAAGGCTTTTTTTATTCGTCATTCAAGTCTTAAAATCGATTACCACGTCATTCACTTATTTTTCTATTTGTAATAGATTGTATATAAATGGATAATATTATGAAAAATAAAAAAATAGCTTAAAACGTAGGATAAAATTGGGAGAGTCAAACTATAAAAACAGAATGTATAATAAGTTATAACCATTGATTGTAAATTTATAAATTTTAATATTCATAATCAATAGTAAGATCTATGTGTTGTGGTAATTGAAACAATGAAACAAATATAAAATTTAAAAAGAAGTAGGTATTGATAGTTTTCAAGAAAACACGGCATAAGCACTTGTATTGCACATTTTATTTTTGACGCCCCCCCCCAGATGAAATTTATAAAAAAGCTACTAAAATGATCCACAAATGATTAAAATACAGACAAGCCGACAACTAATTAATTAATTATTATTACTATGATCGTTCAAATTTAATGTCATTTTTTCTTTCACCAAAAATTGTAGCTCTGTTTTAAATGTCCCTTGTTAGAAAAACAGACAAGCTTGTTGACCATAAAAAATGATCATAAATCATAATCAATTTAAATATTGTAATATTTAGTCCTGTTTTCCATTGCCTAAATTACAAAAATACCAAGGCTAGAACTTATAAATATATATATAATATTAACACATTCATTGAAATCGATGTCTATGCTATATGTACGTTCAGTCTAATAATAATATAATATTGCATTATTATAGAAGCGCGTTCATCGGCGATGAGCATTTTTATCTAAAATAATCGAAAATAACTGAGGTCTTCCGACGACAGTATATCATGTATATTGAATTTTGTTATAGTCAGTGTTTTATCAATTATCATATTATGCGTATAATACAGTAAATAAAATATAAAATTTATAAATAAATATTATACGACACACTCGTATAATATAATATAATTTATCCAAACACAAACACATTATCGGACGTCGCGTCATTCAGTATTCACTGGAAAAACCATAAGACTACACGCCTAGATAATATAGTATTGTTATGTCTGTTTTAAAATAATAAACATTGTTGAATTTCTGAACCATTTTATAATAGTTACAATGTTACATACTTATATGAATAATTATCAACGAATATTTAAACTAAAATATTCAAAATGCTCGTATTACTATGGTTTATAAATAATATAAAATATGTATACAAATATTATTATAGATAATCATTAATCATTATTCAATACATATACATCGTATAGTTCGTACATCAATCGTTGTTCTTAAAAAGTAAAAATCCATCATAAACTTTTTACAGAGACGAATTCTCCGGGCATGCTCAGCATGCGTCTCATGCTTAAGAATACAAACATAATAATTAGTATAAATACAAAAATTATTTTGTCACCAATAATATATTACGTATTTAAAAACACGACAAAAATTTAATTTAAACAGATGAAATATTGAAATTATTATCTGTTATACTTGTCTGTGTTTATTTTGATCGTAACATTTATTAACAGAGAATGCGATAGCTGTGTGCGCAAATTATGCTATACTTTTTATTGCTGTGAAAGTGTGAAATATTGTTTAATTCAAGACTCGCTCCTCCGTCCATCAGCTACGGTAACACAGACTACCATTCAAGTAACCACTCGGACCATGCTCAATATGTTGCGCTTCGCCAATGATTTAATTTACGTTTACACGAGTGCGTGGCAATTGTATTAATTTTTATAAATTTATAAATAAATACAAATGTCTGTGTTAATATTTTATGCTTAGATATCAATTATAAATTAAATAGAACTATAAATCATAATGCATTATGAATTATGATAAATGAGCAATACGGCTACACTCCGGAGTCAGCACTCAGCATTCGCCACTGAACTTTTATTTAGCGAACCCGGACATTTCGCCATCGGACTATTCATCGCGATCGTTTCACCGCCGCACTGGAATTTGCAACTTTAGTTTCCGTTTATGCCTAAAATCTAAATGCGTACGGGATTACCAGTCTGGGGCAGACGATTTTTTTTTTTTGAGGGCTTGATATGAACAAAGTCCTAAAAAACAACACTTTTGGAAAAGAAAAAATAACAACCTACTTTGTATGTACCATATGTCTATCCATGTTGACGGCTTAATATTATGTGAGAAGAATTATGAAATTATAACATATACTTTTCGTTTTTAATAAACACGTATTTATAAAAAATAGTTTTTTAATTTTCAACATAAAAAAAATTTGCAAAACCTTTTGATTTCTATGTAGGTACCTACCTAAAAAAAAATATTATACTAAATTAATATATTCTCGTATAGCTGTGTAAGAATTTACCTATATTTTTAAAATTATCAATTAATATGATAGCGAAGAATTTTATTTTATGTAATTTAAATATGTTCATTATAATATAATATATTATAATCATTCAATGCTTATTGCTTATATTGTAATATGTTTACAAGTATGACCTACAGTTTTGGCCTAACTATCGTAAAATTTAATGAAAATAATAAAGTTTGTTTGTGATAATAGTAATATTATATTATTTAAAATGATACACAAAATTACGCAAATCTTATGGGTCTCTAATCCCTATTTTTTGATTCGTTGATATTTTGAGATTATCGACGATTTCCCTGATGACCGCCGTCCGACGGCGATCCTTTGGTGGGAGTCAAAAATGAGGTATTTATTACACTACAGCAACACACGTCCAGACGGCAGACACAGCATATCGGCCATCCACCCATAACTGGCGACTGCAGAGTGCACATCACCATTGTCCATTGTTCATTCTTCAGATCGCGGTCCGCATGGTAGGTCGTTTGTTCTCTCCAAGAGGATCGGACGTAATTTTATAATATTATAAATTACTAATTGAATTTTTTTGGTGAAGTTTGTTCATACAGCGAGTATATTTTTTGTATCAAGACATCAAGTACTTATTTACTCGTTCTGACGACATCGTCGCCTTGTCAACTATTTACCTATATTATTCGTGAGTATAAAATTTATAATTAATAAATGTTTATTATACGCTACGTCCATAATTGAAGAGATTATTAATAATTAGGGCTAGGATTTATATGCATTTGCATGTTTTTTTCCTTAAGTCCAAATTTAATAGTTGTCAGATTTGTCCACGATTTGGTTTATTCTCGTTTAAATAGAACCAATCTTTTTTTGCATATTTTGAACACAATGCATATAATCGCATATTTATAGACTTTTGGAATTTTGATTTTTTTTTATCTTAAATTTTCAAATTTTTATAATTTATTGTTAATTTTAAATGGTGTTCTTTTCATAAAATCGATAGTTTTTGGTTTATCCATCGAATTATTGTAAGTATAGAGTATAAATATATATCTAAGATATCGATATTTATTTAACTCCAGGACAAATCGCGTTATTTAAATATGGACCAATACCTTACTAGTAACCTTGTGTGATGCGGGAAGGAGTTTTAGTCAGTATAAATCTATTTTACGTTCAAACCGCCAGATGTTCGTATTTGAAAATTATTGAAACAACGCATCATAGTAGCATGTAATAATAATATAATATAAACTAATATTTATTGTAAATGTGATGATAATATAAATTATAAACTAATATTTAACATTTTAATGTAATAATAAATTTTGAATTATGATAAATAACAATATTCTAGAAATAATAAAAATTTGTTTTTCCATATTTTTGCATGTCAAGGTAAATAAAATGCATATTTTACAATTTTTTATTGCATATAAATCCTAGCCCTATTAATAATATTATTTATATAATATTAGGTACATAGGTAATATACACATATTATGGAATATATTATTTTTAAATTATATTATTAATATACAGAAATTAAATATTTTGCAACTAGGTTTTTCTATTCATAAGTGGCGTACCTATTTTGATTTTGTTTTTTAATTATGTTATGAGGTTTTTAAAGGTTATTAATAGTTAATTAACAATTATAAATTATAATATACACATTATTAGGTAGGTATTCATGTTCCTTAACAATTTAACAATTCAACGTCAACAAAATTAAATTTATTTTAGATAATAATTGCATTCAAATAATTCAATATCCAGTATTCTAGTACCTATCGTTAATGTAATTTTGACCTCAAAAAACTCAATGCAATAATGATACATCTTTTAGAATCAATAAAATTTATAAAATATATCTAAATAGGTATAATGAGTGAATAAATAAAAATTAAATATTATGAATAAATAAATAAAATTATTATTAATTTATGTATAATTTAAAATTAAATTGGGTTTAATATATTTTCAAAAGAAGTTAAATTGACTGACAAAAATTAATAAATGCCTAACACTGTAATAAATATAATAAACAGTATTGTTTTTAATTGATATTGTGTGTTGTTGAGTATTTAGTAATTTTATTTATATGTTATTTTAAATGTTGCGTCTTCTTTATTTTATTGATATTTACTGATTATTAAAAACATTATGATTTATTCGATTATCGGTTTATCAATGCCTATATATTTTTTTTTGTTTTATGGTTTTAAAATTAAATATAATTTTCCAATTGATTTTTCGGTACAGTTTTAAAATCTTTTAATAATTTTTAAGCAAATACTGTTGGGTAATGATTAAACATAGTTCGTGTACTATTTGTTTTTACTAGTTTTCAATATGCTTAATTAATGTAGTAATATTTATTATGTAGGTTCCAACGTTCTCATAATCATGCATGCTAATATTTTTAAATAAACTTTACACACGACACACATAGATATTCATAACAAATCAACAGAGTATAGTACTATAGTTTAAACAAATTTTTTAGCTACTTAAACATTTTTATGAATTATCTATACCTATAAAATAATATGCAAATATTCATGGTTTTGACGAATTTTTGTCAATATTTGAACTTCAAATGATAATAAAAAAAAATTTTACCTTTGTATTTTTACAATTTTTTTATTACTATAAGAATAACTTATGAGAAATTTTGTATTAAATTTTTAAGTATTTTGGCTTGGCCAAAAAAATTTTATCCACACTTCAAAAAAAATTTTTCAGAAAAATTGAAAATCTCAGTTGTCTATAATATAGCTCAAAAAAAGTCAAAATATTTTGAAAATTAAATCATGTAAAGAAAATGCCAATCTTAATAATCGGTGAAAATTTCAAGTATCCATTACTTATACTTTTTGAATAATTAAAAATATTTAAAATCGTTTGAGGATAAATCGTCATCGTTACGCAATTTTGTAATAATATAAAATTCAAACGCACTTAAAATTTTTCCTATAATGATGTTTCAAGTTTTTTCTATAGCTATTTGAAGAAAAACTCAGTATTGATTTTTTAACCTTAAATATGAACACAAAATTTTTATGATTTTTTTTAATTACAATATTACTTGCAAATTTTCACGATTTTCACATATTTCGTAAACATTTGAACTATAAACGCTTATAAAAAAAAATTGTTACTAACTACTATAAAAAACCTGGTATTAAATTTTCAAGCTTTTTTGGACACCCACAATTTTTTTATCGACACTTCAAAATAAATTTTCAGAAAAATCGAAAATTCCAGTTGTCTTTAAGTAAAAAGTAAAAATATTTTGAAAATTTAACCGTATATAAATAACATTAATATGAACATTTGGTGAAAATGTCAAGTATTTATTGTGATTAGTTTTTGATTTACAACCCCATAAAAAAAATCAATTTTGTCGAAAACTGGTATTGCGTAAAAATTCCCGGTTTTCTGTCACTTTTTTTTTTGTTTTTTTTTTCGATTATTTTTTTTTGAACTGTTAGAAAATAATTACTTTTGACCTCTTTAATGCACCAAAGATATTCACTTTGCCATTAGAAACCACCCCCGAAATTTGAAATTGAAGCATTATTTCGACAAGCTATACTATCCACAGACACACAAAAAAAACACACATCATTGTAAAATCAATACATTCATCACTTCGTTCAGAATCTAAAATATCAAGCTAGTAGTAAGTTTTAGTCTAGTATACTAGAATAAAAATGGTTTTTTTCAGTTTCTTATTAGGTACTTAAAATTACGTATACATATTATTTTAATTCCAAATGTAATAGGTACATAAATCTTAATGTATGTATGGGTTGAATTTTAAAGAAATATATAAAGGTTTAAATATTTTAAAACTTTAATTTATTTATAGTTAAAGCCTTAAAACATAAATTAAATTATCATTATATTTAAATGTGGGATGCAAATTAAATAATATATTTTGAATCAATATTAGATAATATAATTTAAATTTGTAAAGATACTTAAGCACTGGATATGCCTAGTACCTACTTGGTAGTTAAATCTAGAAGTAAATAAAAAAATAGTACATTTTGATTTTAAATCATTTTTAATCACAGTTTGTTGAATAAATGTTACCTATACTTTAAAATTAAAATTTCTTATATTAGTAGAATATTAAATATTTTTATTCATACATTTGGTTAATTTTTATTCATTATTGTATCAATTACCTACTAATTTTATATATTTCAATTACTTTTTCAACACGAGACTAAATACTTTTTTATTTGTATTTTAAATTGTTGTATTACTTGTATTCCAATGATCAATATTTTCATACCTATTAGAATATTAACTAATTTATTTATTTTATAAGTGGAAATTAAAATTATTGAACCAATGATTAAAATATGTATGTATTAACTATTTATAAAAAGATTAAGTATCTATTTGTGATAAACATATATATATTATATTCCAATATCAAATTTATAGAAACGTAAAAAAAATATTTGATAAGTAGGTATTTTGAATACTCTAACATGTATGTGTTAATTAAATACTTTTGATAGAAAATATTTCAAGTACATATTTTTCACAAGACTGATATGGATAATTAATTATTAATAGTAATTAAATATTTATTTATGAATATTAATATTGTAATAGTATTATTATCATTAAAATATTAAATCTTTTTATTTTATTTTTTTGAGGTTTCTGTTAAATAAATAAATCAATTAAACTTCATTTGTCTGGTTTTATTTTTTTTTAAATGTAGTGTTTGGAAAGGTTCATTTATAAGTTATTACAATAGTTTTATTAGTGTTATGAATTAAGTTGTAATTGAAAGTTTAACACTGAAGGTATTGATTTTAATAATTATAATTATTCTATATAAGTATATACAAATTTTTGGTTTATCAGTTCACTGAAATACTATAACTAAATAATGTATAAAATGTAGATTATAAATTTTGAAATTATACACCATATATTTTACTATAATTTAATAATTATATCTATTCTATAGTAATGTAGCGTGTTGTAAAATATACTAAAATGGTATTAATAGTATAAACAATTAAAATAATGATATATTTACATATAATACCATAATAATTATTAATAATATTTTTTTTATATATATTATAGGTGTTGTGAACTTAATTAAAATTATACAAAACTAAAATGGAATCCTTAATACAAATTATTAATAAACTACAAGACGTTTTTGCTGTGATCGGTGAACATAAAATCGATTTACCGCAGATAGTTGTCGTTGGATCACAGAGTTCGGGTAAAAGCTCTGTCCTGGAGAGTCTAGTTGGAAGATCGTTTTTACCTCGAGGTACAGGTATTGTAACTCGTGCTCCTTTGATTTTACAAATGATTAGGTATTCAAAACATGACAAAGAAAATATGATAAAATCAACAAAAAATAAAAATATTCAATGTTGGGCAACTTTTCTTCATAAACCTGGAACAATTTATGACAATTTTGATGAAGTAAGACACGAAATTGAAAAACAAACAGATGTCTTGGCCGGTTCCAATAAAGGAATAACACATGAACCCATAGTTTTAAAAGTTTTTACACTTTCTTACGACCTTACATTTGTTGATCTCCCTGGCATAACTAAAGTCCCAGTTGGAGATCAACCAGAAGACATTGATGAACAAATCCAAGAGTTAATTTTTAAATATGTTGAACAAGAAAATGCTATTATTTTAGCTGTTGTAACAGCAAATACTGATCCAACTACATCAGAAAGTTTAAAAATAGCTAGGAAAATGGATCCTAATGGCATTAGAACAATTGCAGTAGTTACAAAATTAGATTTAATAGATAAGGGTACAATACAAGATACTACTGAATTACTCTGTGGTCATAAAATACCAGTAAAACTTGGTATTATTGGCGTTGTAAACCGAAGTCAAAAAGACATTAATGACAATAAATCGATGCAAGAAACTTTAAAAAGTGAAAAGGAGTTTTTAAGGTTAAATTATCCTGACATATATAAAAAGCACGGTAACAAAGTCCTTGCAAAAACACTTCAAGACATACTTGTTAAACATATTAAAAAAACGTACCCAGTTTTGCACAAAAATTTACAAGATACCAAACTTAGATTGGAAAATGAATTAGCAACATTGCAAACACCAGACAGCAAGGTGTCTTTTATATTAACTTTATTGAAAAATATATCAAAATCGTATTGCGATACAATTTTAGGAAATAGAAAAGATATTTCTGATAAAATAGTTATTGGTGGTGCACGAATTTCAGAAATTATCAATGAAGAATACATAGATAAAATTAATCAAATTAATCCGCTTTATGATTTATCCGATGAACAGATAGGAATTATTTTATTAAACGCTTCTGGGATCACAAAAAGTTCTTTTGTGAATGAAAAAGCTTTGGAACATATGATTTTTAGACAATTAAATAACATTATTGAACCATCAATGTCAAGTGTTGACTTTGTACGTGTTGAGATGTTAAAGATATTTGATTCAATCGATGAAAATATTTTGGAAACATTAAAAAGATTTCCACGGATAAATTCTGATGTAAGTATGATTTTAACAATCTAATTTTTTGTTGAAATATAGGATGTAAATTTTTTAAGTTTGACTAAAAGCTAATAGTTCACATTTTTACCAAGTAATTTTAATTTGTTTTTCTTAAAATATATTGTCAAGATAAAAAATAATAATCAACAACAACAATGACTATTAAATGTAAAATATAGGCATACAGCATACAAACAAATATAAATAAATACTGTGTTGCGTTTGCGCATAGCTACTCTATTTTCTCTACTAAACTCACAGTTTTCATTTATATATACTATATTGTATTTATTGTTATATATTTTACAATGTATTAACTTTTGTGTATGAGTCAAATAATTATACCTATAATTAATGATACCTACACAAAAAAGTCAAATAAATAAATATCAATTTTCCTACATACTTTAATAACTTAACTAATATTTATTTTCATCTATTCAATAATAAATATATAAAAATATAACCATAACATTTGATTTCAGGTAAGGAATGTTCTTAACAAAATGTTGGATGAAAAATTAAATGATTTAAAAATTTTTATAAAGTCGTTTATTGAGACCTACCAAACATGTTTAAATACGACAAATCCAAATTTTTTATTCCAATTGGTTCGATCATCTACTGAAATGCAGGATGAAAATATTTCAGCATTTATGAACAACACAGGTAAAAGTATAGATGACCACAAATTTGTAATTTCAGAAGATAACGAAAAAGAAGAAAGCGAGAAAAAAATACAACTATTTAAACAAATGTTATCCGGTTTAAATGATTTAGATAAAAACATCGAAACATCTAAGCAAGTTAAAATTCATAAATGTTTAACACAATGTTATTTCGAGTTTATTCGTGAGATAATTAGGGATTTTGTGCCCAAACGAATACACCATAAAATGGTAAAATTAGTTTTGGATAATTTTGAACAGGAATTAGATGATAAAGTTTTTACACCATATGTAATAAATCGATCGTTCGAAGAAGTAATGACTGAAGAAGAGGGTGTAATAGATGAACGCCAAAGAGTTGAAAATATGTTGAATGCAGTTAATATAGCTTTAAAAAATATGATAGATATACAGTGTTTCTGAATAAAAAGTTAATATCAAAAGTAATTGTTTTAACATTGTTTTATATGTTTTAACAAAATATTTAAAAGCAAAATTATTAAATTAATTGATAAATATTCAATAGCTTAACTTATATTAAATTATATTATTATTTTTAAAAAAAGATTAAAAGAAAACAACTTTTACTGGTTCATCACTATTAAATTTATTTAACTCATATTTAGTAGTTTGCTTTAAAATAAATTATCTCTATTTTTATTATTTTAAAAATTTAAAGTTATTTCATTAGTAATAGTAACTAATGCACAGTATTAAGTTTTTTTTGATCAAATATCTTATATTGACATATTCAATAGTTTTGTTCTGATATAATTTAAATTTAAGTCAAAGGAAACTATAATGAGTTCTTAGTTTACTTATTTAAGAATAAAGGATAATGTAGTTAATAATTTTTGTATTTCATTATTATTTATTCATAATTTATACCTAAGCTGATGATTTACAAAAATAGTTTAATGGTTTAAGTTAGTTACCTGGAACTTGTTTTTAAAACTGAGTGATAACTATCATAAGGAGAATCTGTTTATAACAAATAATTATGTATTTTGTATGTTTTTTTAATGATACATTTAAAAATACAATTATACATTCTCAATATTTCATGTTTCAAGAGCTCTAAAAGTTTATCTTATTCAATTTGATGTATTACCTACTATTATGATTAAAATTTTTTTTAAAAAAATGTATTTTTGTGTAATTTTTTTAATAACTCAAACTTTTGTAATTGGTTATGTACTTAATGTAATTGCTTTTTCTTTAATACATACTACGTAGTATTTATAATCATTGGTAATAAGTATAGTATACTGTAATAGTGTATGTATAGGATAATAACCAACTGGACCAGCTTTATAAATCAGGGGGGGCTAAACAGTAGATCATGTTAGAATTTATTTTTAGGGCCATGTGCCCTATGTATTTTTTAATAATTATAGTTATTTGATAATAAAAAGAATTTTGTGTGAGCGTTACTTTTTCAGCCATGTGTCACATTAAAACTAGGACAAGGACTACTATAGGGCAGAACAGTTCTACTGATTTAGCTGTTATTCATATAGAAAATAACATAAAAGTAGATAATGAAATTGTTTTGAAAATATTTTCAATAAAAAATTGACTCATGGAACTATAAAATATAAATATTATTGATTAACATTTTATTTACAGAAAAAAAAATGGCATTTTAAACTATAATCCACATTAGTTAGATTAAAATGTATAATAAAAGTTTCTATTATATAATGTACATATAATTTTATTCAATAATAATTTTCCAATTATTATAATTCTTGTTTTAAAGATGTGTTAGAGAATTTGTGACTTATGGGAGTGAGAGGAGTGTAACCCCAAACGGGTTATTGATAAGTGAATTTTGGAGGAATTTGTGCACCTCCAGAGTACCAAGTGGATTTGTGCCTATGCGAGGCCAGTCATTAGAATATCTCATTCCTTTTTGAGATTTAACAGATGAAGCTTTAAAAATTGTTCTAACAGCTTCTTTTTGTTTAGGTGAAAGATCTTTCACAATTTCTTCAATTTTCAAAGTTTTGCATTATTCATTAAAATATTTATCTCAATTTTCAAACTTTTTACCTATATTTACATAATTTAAAATATATATGAAGGGTACAAAAATGCTTTTAAATAATATATTGAGATAAGTTTAATACTTTATTTAAAAGACATCTTTGTTGGCTTCATTGGTTCAAAGGTTTCATTTTTTTGAAACTTTGTTTTTTTTTTTTATCATTATAGGTACTGAAGTGTTGATGACAACATTTACATTTCATACTTCTTTCTTTCAAAGTTAATTCACAACTTTAGACCAGATTATAGCATATTCAAGACAAATTTTAATATTATCAATATTTTCCAGTAGGTAATCTTTCCACGTCGTTACGCCATATTGTTCATTTTCCAAAAGGCAATGTTTTTTCTCTTATGAAAACCTTAATATTATGAATATTTATTATTTTTGTATTCTTATAGTTTTATTTGTAATTAATTAATTAATTTATAGTTATATTTTTATGTATTAAATAGTTGTATTAATTATTATTATTATAAAAAGCTGTGGTATAGACGTTGAAAACCTAACACATTTATCATTTTTCAGGCCATTGATATGGGTAAATAGTTTTTTTTTTTTCACTTGTATGCAAACACGAACATCACGTCATACTTCCTGGAAGTATATTATTTGCATCCAAGTGAACATTACCTATAATATGTTTCTTTTCAGTGATACAATTTAACATAATCATTTATCAAACCTGGATGTGGTGAACTAATAAATTACTCTGGCATTAAATAATTTGTTTCACTCTCATTAGGCGTTTCCTGAATTTAACCAAACCAATTATTACTTTCAAGTTGCAATACATTTTTTTCTAAACAATATTATTGAAATATGATGTTTGAATATTATTATGCTCTGATAGGGTCATATTTTTATAGTTTTCGATGATTGTTAAAGCACTTTAAAAATATATGGTTTATCATTTATCAGGAACGTAATAATTAATATGAAAAAATCAAATTTAAAGAATATTGTTTAGGAAAAAGAATTATCGATTGCCACTCACAGGGTGACACTATATCTACATATTTAATAAAATATAATTATACAACCTTTGTTGAAGCAATCCTCATTGTAGGTGGCTTTCTTTTCTTTGTTTTATCACTCAAACATTCCAGTAAATTTGGGAAGAGTGTAGGAACTGCTCCAGCTACTAATGTAGGCCTATACAATTTATACTGATATCCTTCCCATCAGCTCCCTTAAAAACTTTTTCTTTTATTATAATATAATCAGTCAGAAAATGTAATTCACATATCTACACAATCTTTTACTGTTAAATTTCTATCAGCTAGTGAAAATTTTCCCTTGGTTTACGTTTTTTGAAAAAAAAAAAACAATATTTTTTTAAGTGTGACCATGTATATACTTTATTTATTGTTTCTTATTCTGAAGTAGAATATTATTATACTGACATAGTGACATACTGTTAAGGATTCCGAGGAAGATATGTACAGTGTACATTTTATTTTTTAGATCATATTTTTCTAAGCACTTCACATCCCGGTCACTACAAACATTTACCGAGAATATTATTATATCGTTAAATATACATATACCTATTACCTATATAATATAATATACACGTAATTTTTTTTAAGAATTGGACGAACCCCACAATTAATGGTGTCTGGTATAGAATTTAATAATTGTTGGTGTTCAGCTTAGCATGTTTCGCTTCATTTTATTTTGTTATACGTTATCATTTTCATGTGCACGCAACGGTGCGTTCCACAGTAGTTCCAGTCTTCGTCGGCGGACGCTTATCAGGCATTCGTGTGCGACCGGCGACCGGCCGGCCAGCTGCGGAATCATTATCAGTTCATGTTTTCAAAGATTCCTTAATGTTCAAAAGTTCAATGTTACTTCTCGTTTAGTCATGCTTTCAGTGTCACAAAGCTCTTAGTTTTTCCAGTTTTATTGTTTAGTGTGGTGACACCGAAAGACCGTTCATCTAGTTTTCTTTTGCATGTCAGTTATGAATTCAAATTACTCCACTTTTTGTCGCTGTCCAGTCAACATTGTTTTCGTTCTACATCTTTTTCATGTGCTGTTTGCAGTCGTCCAAAATCACGTTGTTGTGAATTTGTGATTTAATCGTCTGGTAATTATCGTTCACTGCAATTTTATTGCCATTGTTTAATTTGTTTTCCCCAGTTTAGGGTGGTCAAAATTACCAGCGATTTATGTAGTGTTTTGATGTACTTCGTTGCTCGTGGGGACAGTAGTGTATACTAGAGATCCTGTCCCGGCTGCATTCAGTGTTTCATTGTTGTGAAGTCTTCGTGAACAGTTTTCGACACACATTGGCACGTACGCAGGGTCAATTTGTTTTATTGTAACTTATTTTGATGTACCTACATGCCCTGGTGCGATTGCATAGGTGTAAAACCAGATGTGTGTCTCAACTGTTATGTGAGTATTGGTCGACCAAATATTTGTGTGTGTATGACCGACGGGTCTTGATTTATTACATTATATAATATTATTATTATTGCATTTTGGTAGCCATACAGGCGTATTTATTATTTCATTTTATTGTCACAAAGCCATTTAGGCACACTGTTTCATTAATCACTGTATTTAATTTTATTAGTATATTGTCAGACAGGCACTTGTTATTTTATTGTATTATCATTGTTATACTATATTTTTGTGCCAAACAGGCATTTAAACCTGTTTATATATTTTTACTGTGATATTTACTGAAATACGTACCTCACTATTGCAAATGATAAAAATCAACTAGGTATACTAAATACTTAGGTAAACCTCTACATTTTTAAGAGAATTATATTATGTTTTATTTTTAAATTTTATTTATTTTAATATTTAGTTATGAAATTATTTATGGTTATATATAGACATATTATAGTCAATAACACAAATAGTCATATTTTAAATTTATTTTATCTATTTCATATACTAACATAGGTATGTAAGTATATTTTAGAACTTTTAATATATTATATTCCTTTATAGTTTTGTAAATTAGTAGGAATTACTTATAATAGAATATTATTTATACTTCCATCAGAAATTTTCAAATAAAATTAGTGCAATTAAATCCCTAATTAAATTTATTAAATTTTTTTTTTCAAGTAGGTACCTATATACCTTATTTATAATATTGTACATAACATACATTACCTTCACGCTATGTGAATGTTCCCATTATGCAGTATACCATATTAAATTTGGTATTATAGGCTATAGGCCATATTATTATAGACTATACTACTATAATAATTTATTGACCAGTGGTCCCTACTAGAATTTTAAAAAAAGCTAGAAATTAATTTTGAAAATTACTTGTGAGCTGTATGCAGTGAATGTGAATCAATTTGGATTTGAGCAATATGTTGACCAAATTTTTGCTGAGTGTAAAATTACCTAGTTACATTTTCAAAAATAAAAATTAAAAGATTTAAGAATAATCAAGAAATAAGATAAATAAAATATATTGCATACCTATTGTAATTAAATTTCAAAATAAGTATTTTATTTTAATTATTACTCAACAATATTTTAGGATGTACAAATACTATAATAAATTAGTTGTAGTGAGGTCTGTTTAATTAAAATATTAAAATATAAGTAATAATTAACAATATGCGTAATTAATTTAAAAACAAACACACACTATCTCAAAAATATGAATATTTGTGAAAATATTTTTTTTTCTTTTACTTTTTTGAATATCAACATAATTTTTATTTTCTGAAGGAGAAATATTTTTTCCAATTTTCAATATGTTATAAAAATTGAATTTTGAAGTAGGTAGTTATTTTATTATAATTGTTATAAATATAATGATTAGTGTAAGTATATTACACATATTATTATTATTATTATTATTTTATTATTAATTGTTATAGTTATAGTATGTATATAATGTATATAAATAATTATCATTCCTTTCAAAATGATCATAACATTTTATGAATATTATTAACATCATGAAATTAAAAATTTATGTTGATAATTAATTTTTTTTAAATAATATTGATAAAAAATATAATTTTTAGATTCTGAGCGGAGCAATGACTGTATTGGTTTTATAAAGGTATTATTTATATATATGTGTATTTTTATGACATCTATCTTCACATTTTTATTGAAATAGTAAATTGAATCAATTTTTTTTTACCTTGAGGATAATTTCTTATAGCGAATTTTAGGTTATAAAGAGGATATAAAGTTTAAAATTAAAAATTCCTCATAAGTCGTAATTGTTTCTATTATCGGGAATATTTACGCAACATTATTTTTATTTAACTATCAATTTTGTTTGTTTTGATAGGTATAGTAACATTTTTAAATTTTTTTCATTTTTGGGTGTTTTGGCTCTTTTTTTGTTAATTATATTTTATAGATCAGCGGTTCCCAAACTTTTTTTTCACGTACCACTCATGTGTATTATTATTATAGAATAAACTATTTAACTATTCTATTATCAATGGTATTATTAATCAGTTGCATACCACTATAATGACTACTAATAGAACTATCCAAAATGTCAATATACATTGATTTACAAATAATGTCAGTAAAATACTACAATATAATTATTTTGTATTAATTAACAAAAATGTATTCGTTTTTTTAAAATTAAATTAAATAGGTATGTATGAATAAACAAATTTTATTAATTACAATTTTTCAAAGTAAATCATGTATTAATAAGCCTGACATCAGTGATGAAATATGTGATTTAGTGTTAAGTAGACTAGGTATATTCAATTTTAATTATAAATTTGGGTCAATATTTAATTTATTTCGATACTTGGTTATAATTAACAGCATCGAAGGAAACCCAATTTCACAAACTAATTAGTTGTGAACTTGTGAATTATGTTAAAAATAATACTACTTTTCTAAACAGTGATAGATATTCGTTTTCATATTATTATCCAAAAATCATCCAACTATAATTTATTAAATTCTATTTTCAAGTTTTCATCGCATGATAATTCAATGAAAAATTCTATTTTATTGTTAGTTATGTAAGTTATAGGTTACTAAGAAGTGTATCAAAATCTAAAATAAAAGGTTTTCTTATCCACAAAAATTAATAGTTTTCTTTAAGATATTCTTCAGACGTTATTTTAAGTATTCGGCAATTATGCCTTTATGTTTTTGACGAGATTCCAAACTTTCACTTGATGTTCATGCTCTGTCAGTCTGTCATTATAAATTGTTCTAAATTAGGAAAAGACTTCTTTTATTTGAAAAATTATTACTTATTAATTATCATTTCAATTAATTTAATAATTTTCTTAATTTTATCATTCATCGTAAATCGGTTTATTGATTTACCTTGCAGAGCTGCAGTAAACTTAAATTTAATATATTGAGACGATAGAAAATGTCTGATAAGTGATATAAACACTAAGCCATGTTGTCTACACTTTATATTTATCAATTTATCAAAGAGTTCAAAATAAGTCTTTCCTAGAAACAAATGAACTTCAGAATTTAGTTCAAATAACCAGCTAAGTATTATTCCTCGAGATGACCATCTTACCCTGTGTGTAAGAGCATCTGAATGTGAGTACCTGATACCTCTTATTTCCGTTGGGCCTTTTTCTTACCATAGTTTAAGAACCGATGTTATACAGCAGGGGTAGCCAAACAGTCAATCACAGTCAATTTCAAAGTCGATCACGTTAGAATTTATTTTTAGGAGCACACACCCTATATGTTACTTAATAATTATAGTTATTCAATAATAAAAAACAATTTTCTATGGAAGTCAATCCTCAAATGGGAAGTATATTTTTAGTAGATCGTGACTAAAAAAAGTTTGGCCACCCCTGTTATATATAGATATAAGACAATATAAATAGACATTTGAATTTTTCTATTTTTTTTTTTTTTCATAAATGTTTTGTTTTTTGTGCTCAGGCCTCTGTTAAAAAACATGAAAATAGATACCTTAGTACTTTAACTAGGTACTGTACTAATACAACTAATAGAAGATTCCACATAAGTTATTCGTAAATTGAAATTAAAAAAAGAGTTGAATTAAAATTTTAAAATTTCAACCAACTGTAGATAACTTAATCTTAAGGTAGGTACTATAAGATAGGATTGATTCATGAATTTATAAGATACAAAGACTGATATTCTAAATGTGAACAAACTAATGAACAATATAATAATTTTAAAGAAGTTTTATCTTGAAAATCCTTGTAATTTGCATGTACGTTCTAATAAATATATAATAATTAATGTATACAAATTTATTGGTTATTTATAAAATATTTTTAAAATAGTATTAGTTCCATTCCATTGTGCTGTCATCAGAATAGATTGAATAATTAAGTGTTAACTAAGGGAAATAATAATATTGTATTCAGAATATTTGTGCATCAAACTTATAAGTTATAAATCTACTTATTTACTTGTTATATATTGTTTGTTAAAGTTTAATGGTAAACAATTTTAAGTTTTAGTACCTTTAAGGTATATGTTAATATTATGTAGGTATATTATATTAGTAAGTATAGTATAATGGCATAATAATAAGGTTTAATTTGGTAGAAAAATATTATGTAGACAAGTATTAAGTATACAACCGTTTAGTCTGTAGATAAAATGATATAAACCTATTACACTTTCTGGTAGACCGTAAACACAAATAATATATATTAACGTGTAGCATTTAAATTATTGTTGCATGATTGCATATCATACAGTATAATATTATAAATTTTGAGTAGAAGAGTTTGATGATTCTTCGAAATTTTGTCTAAATAGATCAATTTCATTATGTGTTGTAATGTTCAATGTTATATATATATATATATAAATATAACACTAGAGCTATAAGATATACTCGTATATTAGTATATTTCACTAAACAGTCATGTTTAATAACTATTTCATATTAGGTATGTTTATAAATTTAGTTTTTGAATGTCTTTTCTTATTTCTTCCATGTTTGTTATCATAGGATTAAGTATACTAAATAATTATATTAAAAAACAAGAATTGATGTAGTTACTAGTATAGTTATGATGTTATACTATTAAATATCGATTTAAAATTTAAATTTAATTAATAATAGTTACCTTTATCAATATAATTTACTTAAGTTAACAATAATTGATTAGGTATTTATTAATGGCCAAATTATTTAATCATTTTTAGTTGTACCTATATTTTTCAAATTAATTAAAAAAGTTATATCATCTTAAACTAAAAATATATAATATTGACTAAAAATATTTTAGCTTTGCATTTAAAAAACAAAATAAAAAACGTACTATGTGGCATATTCTATTTGAAAGAGATAAACATTGCCCTTATCATTATCAATATTAAAGGTTGAACAACAATGCAAAATGCTAAAAAGTATAATCCTAAAAATATTACCTATTATATCAACTAAAACACCAGAGAATACCAATTTGTATTAATATACTAAGAATTGAACATGTACTTACGTCTTACACATGCAAGTAAAACTAAACCTACACATTGTGGTGGCCATTTTATGATCAAATAAAAACTCCTTACATTACCTATATGTGGAAACTAAGTACAATATTAAAATTAACAGAATGTTTCAAATACGAATAGGAAAAGAACTATATCCAACAAATTATAAGAAATTCCAGGATCAAAAATCAAAACTCAAAATAATATAACATTTCTATGACAAATAAAACTTGGTATTTAAATTAATTTAGATTCTAAAATAAAAGAATATAAACCTGTGTAAGTATAATTATTAAAGACTTAATAATTAGTGTTGTTAAAATTATTTTGATTCTAAAATAAAAATATATATTAATTGTTGATGTTTTAAAAGAATGAGTAAACAGATAAAATCGTCTAATCTTAAACCAACAACACAAAAACACATACAATTTAATTGTAAAACAGGTAAATCAAGACTATACACTTCTTAAGACCACTATAGAAATCCTAACATTATCCAATAAACTTACCATAGGTACACAAGTCAATAATTAGATCAGCCTGGATATACATCAGTCAGCTATGGAGTTCTCCAAAGCCTTTTAATATTAAAACGCTTCAGGTTTATCAATCCATCTGCTTATGATTGAAAAGGTTGATTTTTTTATGTCCTCTTCATGGTATTTTACAATAAAAAATCTCTTTGACGACCTACAAAATTAGTCAAATTATACTACTCTTTATATTTCATTCTAACTTAAACTATCACAGTAGCCTTTTAATCGAACAATCTCTATCTCACTTCCTGGAAATGTTCATCGAACACTCAAAAGATAGGAGTGAATTATTGATTCTGCCAAAAATTCCAGTTTAGGAAAAGGATTTGTATTGATTCTGCTGATTATTGATTCTGCCGGTTACTATAAATATCAACATATCTATTTCGTCGGATATTGTTTATCTCCTCTCTTAAAAATATAAAATATATAGTCCTATATAATACGAGTATATAGTATAGGCAATAGACATATTAATAAAACTTATAAAATGATAATAATTGTATAATTCAAAACAAAAATGTATAATTTAATTTATACGTGTATGTTAATATATTATAAAATGTATGTGTATAGTGTAAATTGCATAAAATAATTTAACTTCGCTAAATAAATATTTTTACAACAAAAAGTTTTCTAAAAATTAGATTTATAAATTGACTATTTTGAAAACAATTTAAACTATATTTTATTTTAACTAGGTATTAAAAAATAAAAATAAAACGAGAATATAATTTTAGACTATAAATTTGATGACCTATTCACATACACGTATTACTTAATTAAATTATACATTTTAGTCTTGAATTGTACAATTATTATCATTTTATTAATATATACTATATAATATTTTTAAATACATACAAAATTAAAGCATACAAAGGTAGGTTTAGTGACAGTTTTATCACTAATGATTCAGGATTTTTAAATAAACTTGAACCAGGGGACCAAGTACTTGCCGATAAAGGTTTTCTAGGAATAAAACCAGGTGTTAAAGTTCAAAATAGTATACTAGTTATGCCCCCAATGCTTCATAATGGTAGATTTTCTGAAGAAGAAGTAATGAAAACATAATATAATGTTGCTAGTGTCAGAATACAAATAGAACGACTTTTTGCAAGATTAAAATCTTTTAATGTTTTGAATAAAATAACAACTGATCTTTTACAATACATTGACAATTTATTATTCATTTGTTGTGTATTGCTAAATTTAAGTTCATCAATTATATAACAGTAGAATTAATTTTGATAAAATATTATAAACATAACATGTATTACCTATACATTATGCAGATTATTATTATTACTTATTATTAATTAAATGCTATAATTTATTTGGTTGGTTACATAAATTTGTAAATAAAAAGAAAAGTAAAATTTATCCAATTTTGGAATAATATTTTCTAAAAAAGTTAGATCTCTTTTAATTATTAATAACAAAGGCTTAATTTCATTAACGATAAATAAGTGGCAATCATTTAAACCTATGCAGTACAGTAATATTTATAATTGTGTATAATATTTATGACTATATTTTAACCCAACTTCACCATTTTTAATTTCTATATAACTTAAGTTTGATTTTCTTGTCTGTTGGTCAACTATAGATTTCTGATTGCATGAGCTGGGACATTTAATTTCTAAAACTGAAGATATTTTCCATTTATTAATATTAAACCATCAGGGCTGGCACTAATCCATGGTCTACAAATATGGAGAACCAACCCACTTTTAATAACATAAATGTTGTACATATCATAGAACGCATTAAATGCCTTGTCTTCAGTTTGTAATCCGTATTGTATATTACTGGCTCCTTTTCCTACTATTATAGTTTCATTTAATAAAGATATTGTTAATTTCTTTTGACATTTCTCTGACTTATTCCTCAGTGTTTTATTTTGTGTGCTTTTAAACTTGCTGATATGCGTATTTTTCGGTTTTGATTCCAAGATAAATTAAGGGACTGATGTAGTGTTCGGTTAAAAATTAATTTTATCATTGCTTCATTAATATAAATATTCTCATAGAAGTAAGTATGCTCAGTTAATGTTAGTGGAAATGCAGAATAGAATTTTGGTAAATCAGATTTAACTTGCTTAATGATAATATTGGACAAAAAACCATTGTTACTTTCATATTTTAAGCTTTGCTCAATGTTATCTATGATATTATTTAAGATATTAGAGAATTGTCTTATCAACTTCAGAAAGTTGCTCTGAACACAAATTATAACTTAAACTACATGGCAATGAAAGTATATTGTGGTTTTTAATGAAATCATTATGGCTTGGAATAGGAATGTCATTACTTAACTGTTTTTGAGGGAAAAGATCTGATATTTTTTTGCCTTTTTTATACAAGGTTTCATAATACTTTGCGGGTCGTCCTCATTGCTGTGGCTCATCAGTTGTTGAAGTTCCTTCTTCAGAATTAATATATTTAATAAGATCATCTATATGTTTACATTTGGATCCAGCCCCAGCTGGACATTGACACACAGCATTTTTTATGGTGCTAGTACTATCTAAATAGTTATTGTAGGAAATAATACATAGGTACATAATATGTGTGTGTTATACATAAATATTAAATATAAATTATAAATATTATTCATTTCACCTCGAGCTGTACTTTATATGGGTCTAAAGAAACACTTGTCTGTCTGATAACAAACCAGTTATAAAACTAAATCCTTCAATAGGTCTAATCTCCTGTGCATTCAGAACATGATTGCTTTCATACAACTTTAAACCTTTATTATTAGGAAATTCAAAATGTGAAATTATGCTTTGAAAGTCATACTTAATTATTAAGTTACTCATAATTTATTTTAATTTTTGAATATAATTTATTAAGAACCTTTGAAGTTTGAACTTTCTATTATCAGATTTAATTTTACAAGAAAAAAATTGTTTAAGTAATTGCATGAACTAAGATATATAGGACTGGACACTGTTAGGTGGGCGGGTATGGGAGGTACGGTCAGTCAATGTTACGCGGCTCTTCTTTAAGTGGACCTGGCGCAACCTATGAGAATAACTTTGATTCATCCCATCCTGTTACGCGTTACGCATTACTCCTCTAATCGTCATCTACGCTATCTGGTGATGAATTAGTTTACTCATTTTATTACTTAGTTATACTAAATAACGAATAACGAGCACGTCATTTACATCTCGTGTTTTAGATGTTTCAACTTTTAGTCATTTGTTAATCGATAAACCAGGTTGCAATGTTATTCTCATAAGTTGCCTTAAATCCACTTAAAGGAGAGCCGTAATATTGTCTGACCGGTTGTACCTTAGTTTATGGGTAGTTAAGAAGCGAATTAAATACCATAGAGTAGTCTATGTTAAATACATAGATTAGGCTGCTTAAAAATATTTTATTTTAAAATTTTAATAAAACCCTGCACTAGTACAAAAATTCATCACTAGACCGCGTTGTTTTACATCTCGCGTACGCAGTTAAGTAATGATAATGCTTGTTTGTGTGGATGTGGACTTAATGTGTTATTATATTATACAGTTTAAACTGCAGACGAAATTATATCGGCTGCATGTATACAGGGTAATTTTTTAAGCAGAATCACTTCATTTGTATGTTTAAATTATAGTTATATTCAAATTTTGATTTTTTTAAATTTAATAAAGCATATTATATATTATTATATTTGCTACTCTATAATATTATATTCGAATTCTGATTATTATAATTAAAGACGATATTTTCGAATATTTAGAGTTTTTACAACATTTATCGTATAACTAGAATACTTCTTAAAATGTTGTGGAAAATCTAAGTATACGAAAATTTCGTCTTTAATTACAATAACCAGAATTTGAATAAAATACAGAGTGGAAAATGAGCATGCTTAAGAAATCACTCTGTATATTGTACGTGTTTAAAAATATTTACGTACTGTTCGATTCGAGCTATAACACAGCTGTAGTCCTCGGTGACAACAATAGCCGATTCCAATGTAGACGTGTAGGTAGGTAGTCGATAAAAGGTACATTCTCAAAACGCCCAAGACAATTATGCACATTGTATATATTATACATATATATATATCATTATATATACGCCATTCTATTCGGTTTATTATTTTTTCCACCATAATACACATTTTGCTTTACTTATCAACAGCTATGACCTATGTCATTTATTTAATTTTAACATCCTGTTTGCATTGTAATTAATTGATATTGTTCTGCGTCGTCAATTTCTCACGATAGATGATGCTTAATCACACAACAAAATAAGTTTGTATTTACCTAATTATAATATGTTATTTATTAGTATTTAATGTACGGTAATGTGGAATTTTTATTTTTGTAGTTGTATTCCCTTTGTAGTAGGTACATTACAATATAAAAGTATTTTCTATAACAGGTAAGTAAGTTTCCGTATTTAAATAGTCTAATTTAGCACAAAAAAAAAAAATCTATTTAAATTATTTCTTTAGAAGTGATTGAACACAACGTAGGTATAATTGCTTATTCGAATATTATACTCACATTAAAATTGTATAGCCATGAAAACGTTATTAAGTATTTACCTAAAATTTATATATTTTATGATATGAGGTTTCCCACGTCTTAAGTAAATATAAATTAATATTTTAGTCCTTCGTAAGTAGGATATAATATTATCATGTAGGATACCTACTATCATACAGATAAAAACATTTTTTAATAAAATCAATTTATTGTGAAAATAATATGTAATATTATTATTTGATGTTAAAATGAAATATCACCTCCAGCTAGAATAATTCAAAAATTGAATGATTAAAAAATTAGATTTGAAAAATGACTAAATTGAATGAAAAAAATATAAAAAAGAGAGTAATCCGCTGTACAATATGTGCCAAATGCCCAAGTGTAGGTATTTCATAAAAGAGTAAGTCGCTAATATAATATGTTAGTATTAAATTTGAATTCAATGATACATTAGTGCATTAGAAATAACAATTTTGAGCGATTACGGTCGTCATTACCAAGTAAGTATATTTTAGTCTTATGATATATTTGTATTAACATTATAGTAATTTATTTTAGTATAATTAATACAGCATAATAGGTTAAAATAATTTTTCTGAAAATGCTGTAGGTATTTACTAAAAATTATACCTATTATTTTTAATTTTTTTTTTCGTGTTATTTATGTTAATATTTAATTTTTATTGGTTTCGCATAATTATTATAATCATTTGTTGGTATGTTATATGTATTTGATTTTTAATTTATCAATAATATCAAATATTGGAGTTGATTCATCACAATTAATGTAAACAAATTATTAAATTGCATTAGATAGAAGAAAAAAATCATAAACTATAATATTTAATTTAATCTTATCTTAATTTATTTAGGTAGGTACACAACAAAATATATTTTTATGAAAATAATATAATTATCATTACGAAAATGAAATTATTTAATTTAAATTTTATTGCAGCAGTTTAAAAATTATCATGTAGCTAGGTATTTTATTTACTTATCAATGTAGAATGTACCTAGGTATATAATAATTAATAAAGTAGGTATTCGAATTGATGACACTTTGAGATCAGATAATAAGTAATAAAAAATAGATATCGACATTGTTTAAATTATTATAAATAATAATTAGTGGATCATGATTTTTATATTATATCAAAATATTAATGATTATTTTTGTACCATATTATATTTATATGCATAGTGTATTATCTGAACACTGTCATTGCGGCAATCGATATTTCATCTTAAAAATTTTTAATAATGATAATGAAGTAGGTAGGTACCTATTCATTAATATAAGCGAGTTTATGAAAATATCGACATAAAATGTCGGTTAATAATGTTTTTAGTTGGCGAAGTTGATACTAAACTTATATAATTATTTATTTTAATTACGATAAATTTATAAGTTGTAACCATCCAATTTTGATTAAATAGGTAATATTTCAATTAATAATTTATATGTTCCATGATTTGTTTGTCATTTTTTAATTTCTTGTCTTCTTTTTTATAACTGTAAATGTTAGATTGTATTTTAATAAAATGTTATATACCAGAAATTAAAATATTTTCTATTGACTTGAAGTATACTAATTCTGCTATAACAACAAAGTATACATGTATTGTAGACACTGTAAATTGTAGTATAATAGTACTAACATACAGTATACTTCTAAATAAGCATATGCCATTATTAAGTATACCTAGTTTGAAAAATCTTATATTAAAAAAAAAAAAAACAGCATGTCGTCAGTAGGAAAAAACGTCAATATTCGCTCGATAATATAACACCAGATAAAGATAACACCAGACGATTTTGAACCGACGTGTATGTTTGAAAATGAGTTGGTACCTATTTAATAAAAATTTGGACCATTATTGTAAATTTCAATAACAATTTAAGCCAGATGTGACATATATGTACTACGACATCCGCTATAGTGTTGTATGTATAGATTTTTCTTTTATTATGAAGGAGGGTACTGTTGGTAAAGACACGTGTATGCTGTGTGGCAAGGTTTTTACTACCTACTATAATTCCCGGGTGGTCATCCATCCGGGAACTAATGGTTCATCACGCTGCGTGATATTAATCCGCATGCACAGCGCTACGCCTGCAAACCACACGCTATTATAGATAATGTTAATATCTGAAGAATATGACAACGAAATTCTGTGATATATTTTATTAAGAATACTTTATGTTTAATATGATAAACACATATTTTATTTTATTCATTTGGTTTTTTCAATAATCTAAATTTAATATTGTATTTGAAATTTCAATTTAATTTTTTAGCACCAAAATGGTCACTTGTACCAATTTAATATAATATATACCTAATATTTATATCTATACAAATTATTTATAATAATACCTATTGTAATTTCGCCGATTAGTTCATGCCGAAGTATCGTTTACCTGAATCTGCACGCGCGCCGGGCTACTCAGCTACCTATAATTATACGCACAATACAATTAGCATAATTAATTTTTTTTAGAAATACATACCTACCAACAAATTAAATTTATTAGGTATCTATATGTGTATTGTACCTATATTATGTTTGGAAAACCTCATTAAAACATCGGTGAAGTAATCAACTGACGTATAATTATTTTGAATTTTAATTATATTATTATTTATCAAGGTACCTATAAAATAATTAAAATGTATATACTAAAGATAACATACCAAGGTTTTATTTTCATTTATTTAATATTATACAAACATGTATAGATTCCACTCCAATATAACCTTATGACCAGAGCAAAGTCTGCAAGGGAGTATTCGCGCGTTCAAATATATACATCGTAGGTACATATTATAGTACAAACTAAAAATATTTTTACTAAACATTTTTAAATATTTTACATATTTTTTATTTATATATTAAATATATTATTATATATATATATATATATATAAATATATAGGCAGTGGCGTACATACGGGGGGGGGAGGGGGGATCGGGAGTTTCATCATGTTAATTATTATTAATACCAAAGTAGTTGTATATCAGTATATTACTAGCAAACAGTTTAAAATGGTGTATTTACTTAGAATAGAAAAAAAATATTATTATTATATTTTAACCAATTTTATGTAAATTTTACGTAAACGTTTATTAATAATCGTGAAATTTCGCGGCACACCTATAAAGGTCTCACGCCACGCACCTATGTACCGTGGCACACCGGTTGAGAAACTCTGGTATAAAGTATAAATTTTACCTACTTCATTATCTATATTATAATTTTATAATAATTGGTAAAAAAATGAATAAATTAAAGCCATATAAGTATGGGCGTATATGGCAATATATTGACAGAAGCGCTTCGGATTTCGATTACCTGGTTCCTATTAGTATATAGTACAGCGGTTCCCAACCTTTTTATTTGTGCAGATCACCAATTTTGTAAAAAAATCTTTGATACTTACTAATAGCACACCTAAATACATATTATATGAGATAAAACTACATTCAAACGTTCGATACCGCTAATTGTACACTTATTGTACACTGTCGTTAATATTGATTTAATATTATTACAACCAGAAATAATATTAAGTACCAAATATGTAAGTATGTAACAGTATGTAACAAAAATATACTGGTAATACAGTACTTGTGGGCCACGGCCTATAACGGGTTGGTAACCGCTGGACTATAGTATAGTAGTTATATTTCCGGGTGCGGGTAGGGCGGGGTGACCACATTTTTACGCAGCAATTGGAAGCGCTACATCAAGGGCTTTAAATACCTACTTTTTTTAATATCAAACTATCGTTGATTGGTTTTTTTTTTTAGTTCATCAAAATATAATAATCCTTATATTGTTTTGTAATATTTTATTAATAAAAACAAAAAAGGTTTAGATTTCTATAATAAAGTTACCAATGAATTTATAAAAAAAAAATAGACGATTTTATTTATAAATTGGTAAATAAATACTATACATTATAAAAAACCCTTTTTTTGTATTTACCTAAATAATTAATAATTTAACTTTATAAGTAAAGGTTAGGTTTTTTTGGCGCTTACCTACTTTCCAATATCCAATACTACCACACGCCGTTAAGTATATCATATCCATCATTGGTATTGTTTACAGATGAACTATAATCTAGAAATGGTGTAATAAAATGTTTAAAATAAAATATAATATAAACCAATAAATAAAAGTATCTTATTAATATTAAATTTATCTTATTTTTTAATTTGTATACATTATTTATTAAAATATATTAATATATATTTTAATTTACAGCTTTTAAATTTATTTAACTATCTATCTATAAATAGGGAAAAATATTAAATTAAATATTTCTTTAAAATAATAGCCATAAATTTGAAATTTGATATCAGTTTTTATTTATACTGCTGTATTACAAAACTTTTAAAACTGCATATTATACTAACGTTGTACACCTGTACCTACTACATAAAGAACATTTAAAATTTATTTCTATGTTCTATTAATTTATTCGCGCGTATACAGCAAAAATTGTTGTTGTTGTGTATTGTATATTTGCATATTGCATCGTTCTAAAGCGGGCGTATTAAAATCTGATTACACACTAGGCGGATTGCTGACTCCCGAACACCAATAGTAAAGACGCCTCTGCATAGATACGCCCAACTTAACGGGTTACACATTATTCAATAATTTTTCATTTTATAAAACAAATTTAAAGCAATATTTTAATGTGATCAGGTTTTGTTAAATTTTAAATTTATAATATACCTGGATTATAAAAAGTAATTTGATATTTTCGAAAAATTGATTCTTTAAACCAATCTTTTACCGGTGGAGCACGATTCTGTACGTTTTACTTTTTTAGGAACACGATTCCGTACGATTTTGATCAAACAATAGATTATCAAAAACACCTCAAAAACAACACGATTACGTACGATTGTCTGTGGAATGCTGCCATTTAATATATATTGTCAATTTGTTTAAATTATAAAAAATATATAAACAATTTTAAAATTTTAAAAATGTAAAAAAATAATTATAATTTAATACCTTGATATTTGTTACAAATTTTTGACAAATATTTTATACGTCGTTATTTAATATTTATAATCGATTCGTTTAAAATATAAAAAAAATTGTAGAATTGTAAAATAATAATTATATATAATACTCGAGAAATACTTATATATACTTATGATATACAACAAAAACTTATCTGATAGGTAGGTATACATCACTGTTGTACGTCAAGTATATATAAATGTTACTAAACAGACGACCGAATTTACAGTCCGATTTTTTATATATATATAGTTTGTGATTGTGGTAAGTTGACAGTGCCGTTTTTCGCTGGAATCAGCAAGTCCATCCAGTACGTCGGACGCCGGCTCCGGCATACTGTACTTTGAGGAACAGGGTGACCGGCCGGCAAAATATAATCGTTTGTTTGAACCCTTACTTATAGTTAAGTATAAGCGAAACGTATGTAAAACGCTCTAATAAAGGCCGGGGCTAAGCACGGCGTTTTCCACCGCGGATTACTACGTGGCGCGTAATACGTCCGTGTCGTGTATAACTATATTAGCTACTCCGATGTATAAACTTTCAATTCGACGGAAAACGGCACGGAATACGCAGCGTACGAAACGCGGCGGAAAACGACGTGTCTAGCCCCGGCCTAAGTCAAAAATAGACCAACACCATATGGAAATCTGGCAAACTCTTGGGTTCAAAACGTACGGAATCGTGTTTTACCCTTTTTTACTGTAGGTATAATTTTATTTAAGATTTAAATATTTTAACATTCAAGGTATTTATAATTTTTAATAAAAGTACATACCTATTGTATATAGTAGGTATATGTTTGGAGGAAGTAATGCGAAAGCGGTTCCCTCCCGGTCGTCGATTCAACACGGAAAAAAAAAAGGTATATGTTAACGATTTGTTTTAAAAATAATCTATTATTGTGATTTGCAGTTTATAATTTGAATAAGATTTTTTAACAAAATTATAAATATTGTTTAATGCTAGGTATTGATACTTTTTGCGTATTTATATCACTGTTTAACGAAACAAAATTATATGCACATGATCAATATAAAAATGAATTTCCGAAATAGACGGATTATAGTAATACAAATGATAAGTAAAAAACGTATGCCGTAAATACCTACCTACAATACGGCCGTACAAGACACATAATATGACATATTTGTTACAGATAAGATTAAGAATTATTATTGCTTCGAACGAAATCAAATGTACTACAAAATATGCGTGTACATATTCTTAGTTATTGCTATAGGCGATTATAAAAACCAATGTTCGTTTTAAATTAACATCGCTGTATCCGGATTATCGCTACAACTAGTAGGTATAACCGATGTACGAATATTAGGATAAAAATATACGAATATACATATAAAAATACTAGACATAACTACATGTAAAACCAACCAAATAAAAATCGTTTTACCCAGAATAATGTTATATACGGCATCGTAATAAGCGAATTTGACTGTACTTTCATAATAATTGAGTAAAGAGAAAAAAATTAAGGAATACAAAAAAAAAATAACTGTACATACTTAAAATATTCACCAAATGTTTGTATTAGCATTTTTTATACGTGGTATTAGTTTTGTAAAAATAAATTATTTTGATTTTTGTTTTCGTATTTTATCTATACTAGTATTAATGTCGGTAAATACATTTTCACTAGGTTTGTTAAAAGTTGTTATTAAAACTATTTTAAATTATTAAAAATTTTAGGTAGTTTTTTTATAAGCATTTAAAGTTCAAATTTCGTCAAAATCACAAAAATTTACAAATTTTAATACTTGGTTACTTATAAAATATTTCATTTTTATAGCTAATGATTGAAAATATTATAAAAAATTTTTTGTAAGTGTTCATACTGCCGAACCAAATAATATGAAAAATATATAGTGAATCATTTTTAATAAATATTTAGTTAGCATTTTTGAAATTATATACTTAAATATTAAACAAAGAACAATGATTTTAGTTAGTTATTTTTTTAATTTTTTTTTATATTTCAAAAATACTTCTCGTGGGAACTTTTACATAATATGTTAATATATTTTAAATAGGTACAGAATGACTTTTTAAAAACATTTAGATTAATGTCTGATTAATTACTTATTTATATTACAAATTAATTGTGTGAGCACCTATGATAAATTGGCATTGACTCAAAAGTTAATAACAATTGTCATATAAACAAAAGATATAAATACCTAGGTATAAAATACTAATATAATAATTTAATAAATTGTAATTAGTTATACTTACTAACATATTATTTTATTCTAAAATATATTCAATAAAATATATTTAGTAATAAATGCTGACGGACTTTTGGCGGAACATCATTCTTCGTATACAATGTAATATTAATAATGATATAATTTAATTCAGAATCATCACATCGTGTAATGACCCATTATACACCTTCTGTATAGCACAACAGTATATTGGGGTTTTATCGATTCCGCCGTTTTAATATCAATTCCGCCGGCTATCGACTCCGCCGAGCTTTTTAATTTATTGATTCCGCCGGCTATCGATTCCGCCGAAGTTTTTTATTTATTGATTCCGCCGACTATTAATTTTGCTGGAAATTTGTTTATGTTGATTCCTCTGACTATATATTTTTAAATCCATAGTTTATCAATTTTTTTAAAGTTTAAATATAAACATTTCAAAAAATAATTCAAACATTTTTGTAAGTAAAACGTATTAAAATAGTAAAATAATATTATACAATTTATTTAGTTAACGCCGAAAAAGCAAAAATAATATAGTACAGATAAAATAAATAATAGTAAATAATAATATAATATTCTACAATTTATTTAAAAAAAACCAAAATAGCAAAAATAATATAATTTAGTACAAATAAAATAAATAGGTAATAGTAAATAATAATAAAATGTTCTAAAATTTATTTTAAAAACGCCAAAAAAGCAAAAATTATTTAGTACGAGTGTTTTTACGAGTGAATTGAAAATTAATTGTATATTAATTTAAGCCTTTTATATTTTGTTTTTTTTTTAAATAAATAATTTACAAATATTAACCGGCGGAATCAATAAAAAGAAAACTTCGGCGGAGTCGATAGCCGGCGGAATCGATAGATTTTTCACAGGTAAAAAGATCATTTCGGCGCAATCGATATACTCCCCAGTATATTCACTTGTCCATATCTTATTATTGTATACTAAAATATAATATTATACTAAATAGTTAAAATAAAAAATAAATTAATCAATTATTTTTTTTTTAAATAAAACTTTGTTTATTTAAAGTAAACACTGTTTGTGTGTTTTTTGAACAATCGTGATTGAACATTTGAGTAAAACAACATTTTACTTCAATTAAACAAAAAATCACAATTTTTCTTGTTCATACTTTATTCAGTATACACGTTTTTAAACGATATACTATACAATCAACTATATTTCTAAGAATTTAATTGACTCACTGTTTCTATATATTTAGTTTATCTGTATTATACTTGTACTTCACAAACAAATATTTTATTTCCGTTAGAAAAACGGAAGATACTATATAGCCTACTATTATAACGTAATACATTTTACTTATTATACATAATAATATATAATATACTCCCATTATCTTTTCAAAGAGACAATAATAATAGTAATAATAATAATAAAATAGGTATATCTATAATTATTATATCGGCGTAGCTATGGTGTGGACATTTCTTAATACATTTTGTAATGCATTCAATGTGTAAATAATGATTATAATTAGGTATTAATTTTAAACCAAGTGTATAATATTAATATATTTATTACATAAATATTTTGGACGTTTACCTATAGTTATCAGTTATTCTAGTTTTCGTAGAAATAAATGTTTAGACCGACGATAATATAAAATTTAATTGATTCTTTTTCTTGTAAGAGATTTAAAAACGTACATTATTAATATGTTCCACTATGTTATTAACAAATTTATAAATCCTAGTTACTATCATCAATAATATCTGAAACGTCATATTTAAATAAATAATAATACAAAATAGGTAATTCATAAAAACAAACTGTTTTATTTTATTAAACAGAAAATACACACACATATTATAATAATTATTTTTAAACTAGTACACAATGGATATTACGTTACAAATAATATGGAATATCAAATAATTAATTTTAAGCATAAGTAGGTAGTGTGTACAATATAGATAATGTTTTCGAAATAGTTTTTATTTTATTTTCTTATCAATGTACAATAATATAAAACAATTTTAAGATTAGCCATGTGTACTCGTATAATACATTTAGGTATATTGGTATCATTTAAATTATTTCTAATTACCTATAATATTGTGTGAATTACGTTTTCTCGAACTAATAGCTTATTAAAATTTAATATGATAATAAATTAAGTTTAGTATATTTTAGGTATGCATTTTAAATTTTACCAAATTAAATTTCAACGTTCTCTCTGCCGTTAAATTGTATGGTAGCCAAATTTGATACAAGTTCCTTGAATACTCTGGGTTCACAATTCTTACTTATCTGATGTAAAATAAACCAATCGCCCATCTGGAAATTTTCGATTATTATGATTAATTCGTCCCGAGGAGACAGACGAGATTTCATTTTTAACATCATCAGGCGGAACTTGATCGACATTATTAAAATTGCACGGTATACCAAGATGATACCACTGAATACGGCAACCAACAAGAACCAAAACCATAGGAACGCGTAGATTTTCTCGTTAACCATGTTCAGTGGCAACAAGCATAACCCATCAAACGTCTGTATGGTACCGGAAAATCCGTATTTCTCAAACGTGCACTTGGCGACTTTGGGGAAAATCCGAGACATGGGATCTTCTCGTTCGCTGGGTTCCATGGTGGTGAACCGAAAAACGTCGAGACCGTAACTCGCAAACTCGCCTTCAAAGAAGTAGTGGAGGAACAGTATCTGGACGACGACGTTAACAAAGTTCAGACATTCACAGAAAAAAAACTGAATGGCATAAAAGTTGTGCGAGTGTAAATTTACGACAAAGTAGTCTGCTAGCAATTTTATAGCGTTGGCCTTTTGCTCTTCGGTGATCATAACGTTGTTGAGACCTTTGACCAATGCCCGTATACGGCCGCCCTCCAGAAATTTCCACAAGTACCTGGGAACGTAGAAGCACACAGCCTGAAAGAATAGAACGAAACACACCCATTGGTAGTACCTGTGGTACTTGACTATGTCTTCGCCTTGCCGAAAAGGCGCGACGCCGGGTTGAACGACGTCTTTTCCGACACGACCGCTGACCTTTTTGACCACAGTGAACGTTGAGTGTATCCAACAATACGATTCCATTATTTTATTTGGCACACCGTCTACCAGGCAGTTAATCGGTTCACCGACATATTGCCGGGCGGTGACGATCAAAGAGAATCCGACTAGCATGATAACAGTTGCTTTGTAGTGCAGCCGGAACACGTTGTTGTCAATGCACACGGCATCCAGCTTTAGCAGATCTTTCACGGCACCAAAAACGTTCAACATAGTGATGGTTGTCGACAGCCGAAATATTTAATTGAGTCGATTCTCGGAGATATTATGAGAAAACAATCGAAAACACTGCTAGCACGGTGTCGAGTAAATATATAGGTAATATAGATAATATATACGCGCACATACGAAATGGTGGTTGTTAAATGTTAATGATGTGTCTACATCGTCCCGTGTTGTTGCTCAAACTAGTGATGAGCAGGTAGTACAGCGATTGCGTCATTGAAGAGCAATACACCTTATCAACAGGACACCGCAAGTGTTGGGAGATGTTTCGGGAGAAGGGGCCAGCGACCTGATCAAAGGTTACATTGAGAAAGGAACAATATTGAAATTATGTTTATAGTTATTATTTATCTTTCAACAATAGATTACATTATGTATACTTCAGAAATATAATATGATAAGCATTTGTAAATGAGAGTAGGTACCTATATGAAAACATTAATGACCGTCGACCGATAGAATAAATCATTAAAAATCCTATTGTGATTATCGAATATAGTTATTATGATTTATGAGAAATATTAATATATTATTATAAATAAAATAAATATAAATATAATAATACCTATAAATTTAAACAACTGGGTAATCTATAAGCCGTAGGGCAGGGCATGGTTTTTTTATGTTCATTTCGATAAAATGTAAATTTTTCTATACTCAACTTTGATAGGTAGTTAAAATTAAAGTAAATAGATTTTCGTCATTAATAACAAAAAAAAAATTATCGCCTCTGTAAGTAATATACTACAATAGATACCATTATTACCTTTATTATTTTAAAAAATTTATTTGATTTATTGACCACCTACGCAATACACTCATGAACAAATTTTATTTGTACACCTAAAATTTGTACCACCATATATTAAAGTTCGATATTCTCTAAGTTTATAACTATCTCCATTAATACACTTATATATCGATACGTTTCAAAAACATTACAAACTTAGATAATGGATACCCATATTTAGTACCTAGTTATAGTACCACATGACTTGCAAACAACTTTATTGTTTAAATTTTTTAAACTAATTGTATCTACTAAAATCTATATATTCAATACACTATTAGTATTTTTATTTTTATTATGATAAATTTATATTGATGGTAAGTTTTACTAATAATTTGATCAATAGTTAAATTATTTTAGGTGAGTCCAAATTTAAATATAGAAAATATATGTTTACCCGGTGTTTTCCTATACATTGTGCTCAAATAAGTTTCACCGGATATCGATTGTTCATCATCGACCTGTCCTAAATATTATAAATACTATACTATATCACTTGAGTATTGTCTATTTAGTGTTTACCTTTAATAAATAAGCGTACAAGCATTGAGTATAGATACTATCTACACTATCTATACTCAATGGTACAAGGTACATTCGCGCATCAACATGTTTACATACTGAAAATATAATTATAATACAGAATATAAAAAAAATAATCAAAATAATTTTCACTAACAAATTCAGGTTGAAAATTCAATATAATTGTCATAATTTAATAACTGATAAATGAATATTTTAACAATTTAATAAAAACTGGTTTAATTCGAACAAATTATAGTTGTAATGATAAAAATTTTAAATAATAAGTCATTATTAAAATGCATAATATATACATATACAAATAGCTTTATCTATTAAATTAAAAATAATACATCATAATATTATAGTATACATATTACATATTATTAACATATACATATTATAATTGAAATAGAATAACTAATATCGGAACATTATAAATCAATATTATTTAGTTTATTGTATAGTGCGAGACATCTAGCAAACAATTTGTGCTATTGGATACACTTAATATTATGTAGATCTATTAATTATTAATATTCTGAGGTATATTATAATTTGACACAACCGCAGGGTTAAAGGGCAATACGCAAACGTTGGCACACAACTGTCTTAAAAAATATGTTGAAATGAAAATTAGTGGTTCTCAAACGATGTTCGGCCTGAGATGATTATTTTATTTAAAATGGTTGTACCTATTCTGTTTCGCTGACATTTATTCCCATTTTCAATCTCATTTTATGTTCATTTCTTATATTTTCCAAATTATTTTTATTATTTTATATGATAATAATTTTTATTATTTAATTATTGAGTGAACTTGACTTGTGTTCAATGTAGATAAAATATAATATCGTGGTGTATCTTCATGTATTGCCTAAATCTTAATAAATACTTATAATATCTAATATTATAATATTATTACTATTTTCACTTATTAATTGTTTGATATGAAGTACAAGCGAGTAATACGAGTATAACATTGCTGATTATTTGTATGCACCTATATATTATTGTAGATAGGTACATTATACAATTTGAATTAAAACCTGGTTGATGACAAATTATAATGTAATATCCTAATTGACTTCTAATTTAAGTTGAAATTATTTTTATTTATGATATTGTTATAGATACCAAACTAATTAGGTATGTAATATAATATTGAATTTTGTTGACTAAAAACTGATTTGTTTTATAAATTGTTTGTTTTGATTAATTATTATTATTTTTTTACATTTCTGTAAGTTGTATTTAATAATGATCATACATTTTAAAACAAATAATTATACATTATATAGAAGTTTTAGCTCAAAAATAAATCAGTGTCTAAAGCATTTTTTTATAAATTTATGACTTTTTTATCGAGTTTTTTTTTGATCCATTGCTTTTTGTCAATGTTTTTTGTGCTATAAATTCCTATATTTTAAATCTACCATGTAATTTATGACTGCAAGTATAGGTATTTTTATAAATTGCGGACGACATATTTTTTATTCATTTGTAAATTACCTTCAGGGATATTGTTGCATAATTAATATTTTTATACTTAGAATTGTATTAGTATTGGTATGGTTAAAAGTATTGGTTTATTTGTTATTTGTGGTTCATGATTATAAAATATATTACCAAAAAATGAGTCATTGAATAACTATGATAATAATTTATATGGTAATTGCTACATACGACATACAGTCTTAACAAGGGTTGTTATATAGTAGGTATGCGGTCTACTAGCAATTTACAAATATAGTATGTGATCTTCCGCAAATAAATAAATTAAAATTTATATATCATATAGTATATTTACTAAAATTTATTTTAAATAAATTAAAAAAAAATTAAGAATTAAAAATTTGTTTGTCAAAAAAATTGTTGTTAAGAATGATGAATATTGGGTTGTTTAATGTCCATTCGGAGTAGTTATAGCAACAATTCAAATAACAAAATCTTTCATATCTCTCAAAAACGCATTAAATAAATCCAATTTATTTATTCTTCGCCGCCGTGATTCCATGAGATACCTGCAATATGTATCATTGTATCATGATTATGTATTACGTTAAATTATACATAACTTATAATAATTTGTGGTTGATTCAATAATCCGCCACTACTTATAATTAAATAAAAAGCTTTGCCAACGTATTGAATGTACGACTGCAGCATATAAATTGTTATGTCTCGCAATAAGTGATGTACCTACTGAATATTTGAGCCCATACTTTACAAAATGTTGAAGTATTGTTATCGAAAGTCACCAAGTAAAAGGCTGTAAAGATACTATTTCAGTGTTTACTGAAGAAAAATTTTAAATTATATCTATTATAGATAAACTTGGGACTGTGTAAAAATCGGCCGGTCGCAGGTAGACCGCATCCGATAACAGTGTTAAGACCAGGACTTAAATCTTAAGAAATGTAATATCTATATCATTTTTACATTTCGGGTATTTCGGGTATTTATATAATCGTTATTAAAAACTAATGTTAGACGTTATTGTATTTTTAAATATTATTTAATTTTTTCATTGACTATTATTATATTTTTAAGCGATATTTTAATTTTTTGTTTCTAATGTAGGTTAATATAAAGTAGTAATAAAAGTTAGCCAACATGGTAATAGATACTTGAAACATTAAAAAAAAATTAATACAATTACGATTTTAAAATGGTTGTCGAATTTTTTCGTTTTTCGTTCATTGGTATCGTTAATTTTTTTTAATAGTTCTCTGCTATTAAAAAGTGATCTAGACACTATTATCATTTATCATTAAATGTATATTATACACAGACAGAATGTAGGTAATAATGTGATCATTTATTACTAAATACTTTATGACTAATGCAAGAATGTTCTTAAAACCAGATTAGTATTTCTTATTGTTATAACTAGGTATTTAATGTGAATTCTTAAAGTGTACACGCTATATCATTTAATATAATATCGTATTAACATCATTTAATTATAAAAATAAAAACTAATCATAAAAATGAATAGAATAGAAAAAAACCTGGTAGTCCAAAGTTGTACTTTTGTATAATAAGTGTCAACAGTCGAGCGTGTATGTAGTAGGTCTTAGTAATATTAGGTTAAGTTAAGTTAAACGAACACAAAATCGTTAAGTTGAAAATGTATAGTTAACAAATAATAAACTTAATTCTTCAAGTATAAAGTTTATATGGTAAAAAAATGAAATTACTCAGTTTAAACAAAGTTACCTAATCTAATTTTATACTTACTTAATTAGCACGTGGATCATATAAAAAGTATTTTATATCTTTTAATACATAATATAGCGTATAGTTTATAGCGTATAATCTGTATAATATATAATAAAATCTTAATCCTTATATATAAATGAAGGGTGGAATCAACGTGCAACCAAAACTACTGAACCGATTTATTTGAAATTTATCAGTAAATGTGCTTATTACAACGTATAGGCACACTAAGAGAGGATTTTTCGAAATTCGCATTTTAAAGGGTAAAAAGAGCAAAAGATGAGTAGGTAATTTTTTTACGGTGGGCGAGGTCCGCTGTACGGTAGTGGTTGCGTAGAAGTGACCGCCCCAATTGCCCCTTCCATGTCGCCCCCACCGTCGCCCCACTGACCTGCTAACGAACCGATCAAATTTCACCTATGTATAATATACTATATACAGTATAACTTATTACTATTATTTTTATTTATAACTTTGTTTAGTAGTATTAATGTATATAAACAGACCAACAATTTCAAAAACGTTTTTAATTTTTACTTAAGAAAATTAGATAATTTTTAAATCAACTAAAAAAAAAACAAATTATTAAATTACAAAAATTAATTAGAAAATCTAGAACAAAAATAATTTAAGGATGATTTGTTATTGTACGTTTGCATATCCGAATTAATTAGTATTTAATTAATCATCATAAATACAATTTAATGTGTTTTTACGTTACCTTTTTTTATAATCTTTTTTTCTTGTGATGAAAATTTATGAGAAATCTAATATTAAACTTTCAAACCTTTGATATGAAAAAGAAAAATAGTATTTTTACATTTTTGAATTTTGTCAAAATTTAAAATTTAATTGATTTTAAGAACTTTTGATGAACTTTATATTAAAAATTCTCGCTTTTTAATCTAAGAATACTAAAATAATTATTTCGTTTCGCGCCCTTTTATCCTGATTATTATTTTAGTTTAATTTCTTGCTTACAGCGGTATGCGGTATTATTGGAAGTTTCGGGGTAAGCCCCCCCCCCCCCAAAAAAAGCCTTTTCTTATAAAGGTAAATTATTTATTATTTAGGTAAATAAAAAAATATTTTATTTATAATGTATAGTATTTCTTTACCTAATCGTCTATCTTTTTTTATAAATTCATTGGTAACTTTATCATAAAAATCTAATTATGTTTTTGTTTTTATTTATAAAATATTATAAAATAATACTAGGATTATTATATTGTGATTAATAAAAATAAAAAAAACTAATTATCAAAAGTTTGGTTTCAGTAAAAGTATTTAAAAACGTTCGATGTAGTGCTTCCAAATGCTGCGTAAAATTGTAGTCACCCCTCTCCACCGCACTCAAAAATACCTACTGTATGAGACAGGTAATCGAAATCCAAAGCGCTTCTGTCAATATATTATATATTTACATACCTATATGACCTTAATTTATTCATTTTCATACCAATTGCTATAAAATTATACTATAGATATTGAAGTAGATAAAATTAGTATACTGATGAGTATACCTAAATATTATACCTACAATTAAAAACTTGTATTACTAATTGATATAATGAATAAAATATATTCATTTTTCTTCCTTTTTGAATGGGCATGCATCACGTCTTACCTCGCTTGCTCCGACTACACGCTACTGCTTGCTTGACATTTTAATGATAAGCATTAAAATTATTCTTACATTAATTGTTTATAGTACTAAAAATCTGTACATAAAAACTAATATTTTTTTTTTACGAAAATAATTGTCATATAAATAACCATTATGACTGTAATGGTGAATGTCGTCGAAATAATTTAACAATATGTTTTTTCTTTCTTATAACTAAATAAATCAACCAATTAAATGTTTTTACAAATATTATTTTATGATTTTTTTCAATTTTCAGCTGCAGCCTGCAGTAGTACATGCATCATTAGCTTAGTTAATATTGGTATTCTTTGCTAAGTATTATTATGTATAATTAAAATAAGTGTAGCTATACAAAGAATTAATTATATTTAAGTGATAGTCTGAGTGCTTCTAATTTGGATATCTTTTCATTTTTAAATATCGTAAAAATATATATGTTAACTGTATACGTCCCATTTTATTTTTAACGATGTTTACGATGAATACGATTATTAAAATACCTAATTATCAGTTTTTATCTCTGTCGATAAATACGGTTCTTAATCATTATTATAGCTGAATTTAACAAAATTGTTAGTCGAATTGTTAATTACTTTTTAAGATTTAAGTACAAGTAACGCAAATAATGTATGTACACATTATACATATTTAAAAAACATTGATAAATAAATAATGTTGCTAATATATTTAATATATATTGATATTTACCCAGGGTATCACTCTATGTCAATAATACAATTTATAAATATAATATTGGTCAAATGTTAAATCAATATGTAATCATGTCTAAAGCAAATTGTTCGTTTAAAATAGCTGATTTATCCCAAATAGGTTTTAGTTTTAAATTTCATGATAATATAAGCTATTCGCTTATTATTGTGAATTATTATCTATAAGTAAATTTGAAGGTCGTGGATCAAAAAAATATTGCTACCGCTGCAGAAGATACGACTACAATAAACCAAGGGCATGTAAAGGAATTTTACCAGTCTATAAAAACCCTACAAGTGTTTGACTTAATTTGACTTGTGAAAAAAATCGATTAATAAATTCATATGTGTAAAAAATGTCCAGTTTTTAATTAAGTTAGGTATATTATATTATTATAATATTTAAAATACTTATTTCGTATAATTTGATATATTAATATATATATGTATAATTTATATATTTATTAAAAGTATCTAGCTATACCTTCACCCAAAATCGGATATTTATCGTTATTAGATATATGTATATCAATTGACTTCATTTTTGAGATATAACATGCCACTGTATGTCTGTGCATTTGCATTCTTTGATATATTAATAGATATTATATGCATTTGTACTAATTTGATACATACATATTAAATATATATATATGTATATTACATTTATATTTTTTATATTTAATACCTATATATTATAATACATAATTTTGCAAAGGTATCCTATTTATTTCTATGCGTTAATAATTAATATAAATGCATTGCATGTTATATGTATGATTAGAAATTGTTTCGGCTTTAAATGATTTTTAATGATCCAATAAGTGAAACCATATTATACTCATATAAGAAACCTAAGATCATATTTTGTTTTCAAATTTTATGATATACTTGTAATAATTTATGGTTTTACAATAACGTAATGTTTGTTTTTTTTTATGGTACATTTTTATTAGAATGAGGTTTTCTTAATATGTAGGAAAACGTAAGAAAAAATGACGAAAAAACGAAAAAAAAACTGAACCACAATAACAAAAATGAGCTTATAATTTATAAATTCATAATAATTCAACAAAGATATAACTAATATAAGTTTTAAATTATTTTATCTCAATATTTTATATCAAGTTATTCATTTTGTGACAACTAATATGATTCCAAGGAAAAAAACTTTTGTTCAATAACTAAATGGCTATTTAAAAATGAGTCATACCTACTGCATGTACGTATGTCGTATATTAATGTCCACATACCAACTGATTATATTGTTGATATAATGATATAATGTGGTTTGATTGTAAAGTCCATAGTTCTACTGATAAATTTCAATATTTGCTAATCTCACCGGATGCAATATTCATTGGTATTAAAAATAGGTAAAGAAAATTCTACTGGTCTGATGTTATTGATTTTTGTATACATTTTATTAATTTTTATATATAAATTAAATTATAAATTATTATAATTTATAACATGGTTTTTTAATTTGAACAATTAAATGCGAGTAATAGTATATAATATTATAGTAATATGCTTACAAAATATTGACTCACTATGCCAGTTATTTTATATGTAAATATAATTACAGAACATTTATATAAGGTATGTGTAAATAATTATAATTTTATTCAAAAAATGTGTTTTAGCTTCTAATAAGCTGTAAATATAGACAATGTAGTACAACATAAGACGAACAATATTAGTGAAGTTAACATGCTATCTCTGGTTTTTTTATCCTTATTGACAAATAATATTTACCTACTATATCGGCTGTATTATAAATTTAATAGGTACCCAGTGGAGTTAAAAAACTAACCTAGTTAAAAATTATAATTTTATGATATTTGTAAGTAGGTATCCTAAAGAAAAATTTCAATTTTAATTAATAATAATTAATTCTCAAGTAAAAATATGCTGTTTTTTAATTAAACTTCTTAATTGCTATATAAAATAAAACAGGTATGTGTCCTTACTCCTTAGAACAAAATAAAAATAAACCAACCTAAAAACTTCTATAGTTGAAAATGTTATTGTATTAACAAAAGATGAAACAGAGCTTATGTTACTGATACCTATTGTTTTCGTATTAACTAAACAAATTATTGAACATATTATTACTGATGTAAAAACTAACATAAAAGAAAATGCATACGATACATTTATAATTATATAAAATTTGAATAGTTTCGAATTATTAATTTTGATATTACTACTAATTTTATTTAAGTCATTATTTATAAATGGTTTATAGCTCAAACAACAATACGTATATATGCGTATAATATCTGGATGCATATTTTATAGCTATAATAATTATACATAATATTCTGTTTTTAAGCGTACCTACTTAAGTATACCGTAACATTCATGTAACTTACATAGGTATAAAATATTACAATCAATATTGATTGCATATACATACTGTTTACAATCGTTCTTTAAACATAATGCTTAACTGATTAGAGTCTCTTTTTTTTATAATTAAAAAAATATAAAATGTATTATAGGATGTACTACAAGTTAAAATTCATAGCAATCATTTGATTTTATGGTGAACTTTGTATTTTTCTCTATCGTTTCAACTATTAATATAATACAAATTTAAAACGTTGTAACAATATTACATTTACTAAAAAAACATATCTCCCTGTACATTATCAAATTATTTGTTCATAAAATTAATCATTAATCATTATATTTAATGATTTGAAATAACATTATAAAACGATCTTTGGACTAAGACAAGCGTATGTTTTACCAACGATAAGTTGTTATCTATAAAAGGTTTTGGACTAATCGAAAATATGTAGAATGTAAATGTATACTAAATTGGAATTTATACTTTATAGCTATATAATAATTAGATATACTTATTTGGATTTTAGAGTATAACATTAAGAATATAGCATTAGTCATAATGTAAATACTCATTAAGCATTGAATGCATACTCTGTTTTTCCATAATATTAATTTTATATACACATAGCTATAAACATTATTAGATTGTAGCATCCTATAATATAAACTCTGTATTTCGCTGTTTATTTTGAACTAATTAAATAGTACAACTTTATATACATTGTATTATTTTTTTGTTAATCTAGCAATTTTTAAATATTTTAAATAACTTAAAGCTATTTTATACTACAAACATAAGACTCTATATTATTATGTTCCGTCAATATTAACTTATAATTTAGAATGTTTATGATTAATAATTTAATATATACAATGTTTTGGCCAAAAATGATTTTATTTTATCGTATTTCTAATAAAAAAAAAATATTTAATGAAAAACAATGTTTACATATAAAATATTCTTAGACAAAAAGTCTAACGGTGTATCTCTACGTATTATATTGTTTTTCATGCACAATGATTTTTGAGTATTTAACACTATCGTTATAGTGATTTACTCAAATTTTAAAAGTTTATAAAATACCATACAATATTACAATATTATATATTTATTATTTATATATTAAATTTGATATTGATGTTAAAAACTACTTACAATGTTACATAAATTATTGAATATATACGGTATTGTACCATGGCCCATGATAATATTAAATAAATTGTAATACTTATTTTACTAATTATAATTTTGATTGTCACTATATTATTTTGTATTTATTTATTTTGGACATAAGTACTTCAATTTTATTTAACTAGTTGACAAATGATGATTAATTTAAAATTATAAATATTACAAGAGTTCTGAAAATAAAATTTTTATGAGTACTTATCATTATTTCGTTTTTGTTTTTAAATTCTATTGACATCATATACCTAGCATTTCCACGATATACTCTTTTTAAAAAACGAACTTTTTTAAGGAATATCATACAAATATGCGCTAAATTCGACATGTAATAATGTAATTATTCATTTTAAGTCATATAGAGTCTAAAAGACTTGAACAAACTATTGATACCTATACCTAGTTACTAGTTAAGAAGTAATATATTTCCGTAATATAAAACCATATAGTGTTAACATAGATGTTTTAAACTATAGATAATCATTTTATTACAAAATTGTAGCAGCTTTAGAAATTTAACTCTTATAGAATTATTGGAAGATGAAGGACTGAAGGAGTTCAAATACAGTTGTCATTCTCTGTTGGGGTTTTGGAAACCTGTGCCCTGTTGTGCCCGTTATTAAATATCCAAAAAGTACTCTTTGTGCTTAAAAATTTATATTGATTTTCGGAATAACAAATTCTTGCAAGTGGAAAGCCATTATACTGACCGTGAAAACGATTAAATCTAAACATCGAACAACATTAATTAAATTGTTAAGGGCTGCTTTCACAACAATTAATCCTAATTTCTAAAAACTTAAAAATAAAAATGAACACGTAACAAATAAGACAATAATAAATAATAAAAAAAATACATATTTAAATATGACATTAGAACACTATATTTTTTTTTTTCTATAAATTGTAATTTAATAAAATATTACCTCAACTTTTTAACACACATCAATTCATATTAAAATTTTTTTTATTTTGTAAAAATGTTTTGTATCTTACGATTAGATGTAAGCTACATAAGTCTATGACGCGAGCATTAGTTTGGCCACCTGTGTTATAAATTTAATATACATTATAACATATTATATTAATATTATAATATAATATACATTATATAGGTATTGAAAAATAACGTTTTTAAAATAATATTACGGTCGCGAGTGATCAAAATGCGATAACAACGTTGTTGATGGGGCTCAGTCGTGGCAGGCAGATGGCGAATATCGGATCGAGTAAATTAGTATTTCGTAATGCTTTCCCAGAAATGTCAACTGTATGCCGCCGAGGGCTGCGTATAAGATAAAATATGATGCCCATCAAAATCTTCTTTTAAACCGACAATGATGGTATCTTTATTTTATAGGGGTATTGGAACTCGAACACGTCTCTATTGCGGACAATGTGTATTGTCCTAACGGAGACGGAATAATTTATAATATAATATGTACAATATAATAGTATGTAATATGTAGATTGTAAATACTTACTATCTTCATGAACTTATTGATCTTAATTTATACAGTGCCGAACAAAAAAATAATCTATCATATTATAATATGTAATAACTGTTGTTGAATATTGTAAAGAATACTAAATACATTAAGTTATAAACTGATGGCCTATTCTAAAGCTATATGGTATGTATATAATTATTTATCTTTTTTCCCCAATAACAAATCTGGTTTATTATAATTCTTAGTTTCATTAGACAGACAGCTTACTTCAAGTTTGAATATATTTAGACTTACCTAAATGAATTTTCATTAAAAATTATAGGTATTGGAGATTACTTCTTATCGTTACTATTGTTGTAATGATGGATCATACGTATGCTTATTTGAACTACTCATAATACTAATCTATAACTGTTTTGAAATTTGGTTTTATGTATTGAAATTCTCAGAATAATATTCCAAGCCGAATATATAGTTAAAATGGACGCATGTACAGCGGCGTAGCAAGGAATTACCCGAAGGGGGGGGGTTTAATGACCTTTTTTTTTCTCACCTCTAAAATATATTGTTTAGGAGCTGTAAAATGTACCGAGTTGTAAGCTAATTGAATAATACATTTCATATATGAGTATAACAGTTAACAAAACTATAAATTTATATACATTATAACAATTTTTTTTAAAGCCAAGGGGGGGGGGGGTACGCCACTGTGTATGTATAAGCCGTTATGACTATAGTAACGTACTACTAAAAAATAGTACTAATAAATAGTAAAATATCCCATATTTATAACAATATAATAATTATTATTATTATACACAATTATTGTGTGTATTTTATCTATTTATAATTAATAATATTCAACATTAACACACTTGAATTAAGTATAAAATATCAAATTATACTTGTCAAATATACAAAAATGTTGTTATTCGTGCCTTTAGTCGTCACAAGTAACCAACTAATTGAAGAGTTATAGTTATTAATGTGGTAATTTATATAGTTAATTATTTATGAATGTTTATACTAACGGAATAGTTGTCACGGTAAAATCGAATAATGTTATCTTTATAATCACGCTGTATAATAAATATTACATATTTTATAATAATATATTATCTGCACCGTCCGAGTTATAAACAGATGTTGCCTTGTAATAGTGACGTATTTACAACGGCCACGGTGGTGTTCATTTTTCGTCTCGAATATTCATTCATAATAAGAGGAGCTGGTAGATAAAATCATACAGTTTTAATGTTAGTTTTAATGTGTTGTACACACGTAATCATAGACCGCATCAGCTTTGTATCACATAGTTTTTATTATGTAGAATCTGGGAAGAGTGATAAACGTATTGGTATTACAATAATATCGTATATAATGTATTTTTTATTTGTGTATATATTTTATGGTAGAAAAAATGTTTTAATACCAACACTTAAATGGTGATTTCTGGTGGTAAATGATTGTTTTAGAAAGAAACATATTCATCTCAAGATATAATTATAAAATTAAAAGTGGTTAAAAAGTAATACTAAAATAAATAATTAAATTTCAATAATACAATATTGCACATATCTCATGTGTTTTTAGAGAATACTATGCCTGCTTTTAATAATATAAAACGTCGTATGCATTATATTATATTAATTAAGACTTAGAGAATATAATTTTGGTCTCTAACTCATTGATATATCGTTTCTAAAAACAATTCTATGACTGCAATTTCAATTTACTGATATAGGTACGGTTAATATTTGATTTGGATATTTGATCATATTTTATTTGCATTTCGTATACGGTCTCTAGTTTCATGTATATAAATCAATTAATTTCAAGTTCACAAATAAAAGTAAAAAGTATAACGAGATAGTGCATTTATAATTACTAATTTCTATTTATTAAATGTGTTTGATTACACGAGACAACGCCCAAAGTTAATCGATCACGTGTACTGAGCTCGTAGGTATTTTAAATATTTTTTTGAATAGTTAAAGAAATTCCTTTATTGAATCGGGTTTTCAGATATATCTATAAATTACTAGTCTATAACCTTGCTAATTGTTTGAGTATTAGAGCTCAATAAATAAAATTGATTAAACGAAATATAAATGTGTATAAAAAAAATATAAACACCTAAATATATGGTTTGGTAGGTAGGTAGTAGTTTTGTTATTTTTATCAATTATAATAAATATAATTATTAGGAGTTAGGTACTTTTAGCATTTTTACTTTATAGGTAGGTTCCAACACTGTACGAAAGATTAAAAAATAAAAAATAAAATAAATATTGTGTATGTAAGCACACTACGGATAAGATGGATGTTTATATTACCTTATATTATAATATTAATTATTAGGTATCAAAGACCCATACTACACTGTAATATTTTTCTCTTGGGATTTTATTTCGTTTATCGATGCTCCACTCTATATAGGTACATGTACCAGTACTTTTTAAAATAAATAAAACATTTTTAATAATAGATTACATATCCATATTCCATGTGGTTGTTAAATATTAAAAATGTGTAGGTAACCTATAGGTCGAGTTAACACAGAGTACCTTTGTTTTTACAAATATACTCCACATTAATTGTCTATTAAAATTTGAATAAGTACTAGGAAATTAAAAGTGTAGATGTAATATAGTGATGTAGCTACTTGGATTTTGTGAGATAAGATTTCGTTAAACATTATGACGATTATTCATATTATACATATTTATTATCTATATATATATATATATATATAGATGTATTATATATGAAGGAAAGTGTATTTTAGTAATAATCAACGCAGAGCCGTTACCGCTGAAGCTATGAGTATGAAATTTGGACAGTAGTTTTGTAACCACACAGGTGGATTTCCTATCTGATAATCAGTGCCGGTTCATAGTAAGTTAGCACAGGAGTGCGATGAAAAAATTAAAGAACTATAATACATCATACAACAAATTAAAATGATAAAATAATAACATAATATATTTTTTTAGGATCAAGAGGAAACATAAATTATATAATAGGAATCGTAGCACAATCTAAATCTAATTTTCATATTATTACGCTTATAGACATTAACCTGTATATAATATTATTACGATATATAATAAATACAAAATTAAACACGTCGTTACTGTCCGATTTGTGCGACAAAATTCACCGCACATAATAATAGCTTCTATGATGGCCGCTGCGCCGTCGTGACGATATTATACTCGTATATTATTATTATTGAACCTATACAATTTAAACGAGAAACCAGTATTTTTATGTGCGATTCACAATGTCGCACAAACTGCAGCGTTGCAAAGGCGTATAATATAGCTATCCATATACACCCGTATAATAAAATCGCAAGTACGTGACAATAATATAAAAAACTATGAAAATAATTCTAATAATAATTAAAAATACATTTAATTGTTGATTCGTTAGTATGTGTATTAATTTAATATACTATAATATTATACTAATGAAAATGTCTAAGTTTTGAATACCGTTAAACCGAATATTAAATAAAAAATTAAACAGAGTTTTAATCATATTATATAGAATGGCATTTGGGCCAGCTATAGTCAATAAATAAAATTAATAAACACAATATGAACAATGTTATTATTTCCAGGAATCTGCTTACGACGCAAATGCGGTTTGATGTAATAACTATTAATATAATATAATATAATAATACTATAGGTAATATGATATAACTTTTACACCTTTTTTTTATTATCAAATAATTAACGAGGTCTACTCGAAATATACTAATTTGAAGAGCAATTTCTATGGAGATTGAAGAATTTTTTTTTTTTTGTAAACGTGCTATTATAATTTTATTTATTTTATATTTTATCATTGTGATAGAAAATAATACATTGCAATTTGAATAATAATTATAAACTAAATTAAGATATATTATTTTATATTTTTTTTATTCTACATACTATAACAATATTATATCGTAATATTTAATACGCAATACGTGTACGTTATAACGTTTGATTTCATCGTTTTCTATATAGCAACTGTTTATATTTTTCATATGTTTTGAGATCCCTTTGATTCTTGGAAACAAGTTAAGAAATTCCTATGGCTATTCTAATTGTCATAAACAACCCCCTTTTATGTTCGCTCATGTGCTCTCGACCCTCATGTCCTTGTACTACACTGTATGTGGTAGATATATACTACCCATTCACTTTTGAAAACCATTATTATTCTTTTGGACAGTTTCAACAATACAACGGAACTGTAAAAATTCAAACGAAACGAAAAAAAATATGTTGCCCATTACAATGAATTGTTTAGTGCTGGGTATACGTCTCTGCCTTCTGGAGTCTGGACACTTATATCGACATGTAATGTATGTTTTTATAAATTTTGTCTTTTTTTCGTCTTTATATCCAAGTAGACCCGTAGAATGATTATTATCTGTTTAAAAAATATATCATAAAAACATGTTCAAAGTAGGTATACAATATTGTAATGTATAATATTATACATTTATTTAACAAACTAATATTATAATAAATTTTATATTTTAGATTCTTAGTGGAGCGATAAATGTTATAATTTTATAACGATATTTTTTTAGACTTAGTACCTATATAATATATATTATATATATATGTATATATATAATAAATAGTTGAAAAAATAATTCGATCTCAACTTCGGGGACGATTTTTGACTACGGACAATCCGCAAAGCGGATAACTCGTCCACGAATAATCGAGAGTACACTGTATTAAATATACATAGGTAAATTATTTTATAGTCATTTGAAGTTGAATTTTGATAGAAATCTAATATCGATTTTAACTAGATTGTTATAGTTAAGAAAAATATATTATTGGGGATTTGAATCTTTTACGTGTTATACATTTTACTATCTATATATTTAATGACATTTTCAAAATATGTTGGTTTATTTTAAGTTATTGATACTATGAACCTATTTATACACTGTTTTTTCTGTGCTACGTTAAGGAGGTAAGTCAGGTATATTAATAGTTAAATTATATAAATATATACATTATTTAATTATAATTATTAAATATTAATAATATAATGAATGCAATGTTTTTGGAAAAAATATATTCAACCTATTACTAATGGTTAATAATAAAAATAAATTATTACAATTGAAATACCTGAAAACTAATAATTTACCTACTTGATAATAGGCTGATTAACCGCCGTATCGTTTATGATAATCAGTGATATATAATTCAATACAAATTTAATAAATGTGTTACAGTGATCTTTTCGAAACATATATTGTCCAAAAAAGTGGTTGAACTTGCCTTCATTTTTTTTTTTTTTTATAATATGTGTACAATATGAACATTTGTGTGATTATATGTAATGAAAATGTTATTCCTCCGTAAATATTTTTATAATCATAAACTATATGGAAAAAAGAACATTTATTTTATTTTATATCTTAAAATAAGTAGCTTATGGAATTCTGTTTAAAGACCAAATTATTTAACACAAAAACATAAGAAACATAAATATCAAACATGTATTTAACAGATAACATTTGGCAATTATCTAAATGGTTTTATTTGTTTTTGATTGATGTTTAATTATTATAAATTATACGCTTCTGTTAACGCATAAGTACTGTCTGTACGTATGTCTGCCTTTCATATGTATAGGTATACCGATTATCTATATTAGTATGAATTCGAAATTCTTTATATCATTCCATTGTTTTAAGAATAGCTTCCGCCACGGTGGATAATGTATAGGTACTGCAGTTTTCGGCGAAATACACAATAGTATTGGTTCGTCGAATATCTGCCAATTATTGCAATATATTGGAAAAATTATGCAAAATTGTAGCATATAGCGATGGTATGTGGTAATAATACGCGTTTTTTTCGTACTAGTTTGACGCGCTCTATTATAATATTAAATATGGAGTGCGTTTTCACCGCGCGTCAAAACCGCTCTAGTGTGGCTTGGCCCTATTATTTTAACTTTGAATAAATTGTGCAACGATAATTATTGTGGTTCAAATTTATTCGGTTATAAGTTATAACAGCTCTTTTATCATGCATTCTATCACACATAGCTTATACATATTTATATATTATTATACAGACACACTTTTTAAATGTTTATCTGAAAACTATATAAGCCATTGCTTACAGACCATAATATAGTAGTAACTTTGAGATGTGCAGGGATAAAATTTAATTTTAAGTATTCCTATATATTTTTAGGTATATTCCATTCTTAACTAAAAAAAAATGCTAGTATTTAATTTTAGTATAATTTTCGTGAATTTTAACTGAAAAATTATTGTAGGTAATATTACTATTTTAAATACATTTAATGTTGTTATAGAAAGTATGCTACCGATTGTTATGGTACCGTGATGGCGCCAAGAGGAATTTGCGACAGTAGTTAACCCTCCTGTAACAACCCTGCATCGATTTTTCTCTCGCACGTTAATATAAGGTAAAAACGAATGTATCAAAAACCTGTTTTTTGTTAAATGATGTGTAATTCGACGTTCACACAATCTGAGACGATACGAGTGTGAGACTAAACCACTGATTTTAAAGTAATAGGTATTTATTTTAAAATATGATTTAAAATGTATTGATTCCGCTGTTTTATATTATTTAACAATATTTTATATAAGACGTTACTGTATGCTTTTCCTGCATGTTTTCATCATACAAAGAAATAATAAATGAATCAATAAATTCTTTATTAATCTGCATACATATCATAAATCCATACAAATTGAAGAAAAAAATTATTTTTCGTGAAATTTTGGTATTAATCTAATAGGTACTTATATAGGTTCCCATAATATTATTATTACTAATTATTACCAACTAAGTACCTACTATATACTATAGTATACACCAATTTCTATTCATACAATACGGCATACGCTCATCTGTAAGACAAGTTACAAAACTATTCATTTTTATAGAATATCTGAACCTAAATATGTATAATATACAATATACAATATACCAATCGCAATTATTATTATATTATAATAATAATTGCGATTGGTACTTATAGGTTATGAAAATGTTATATTATAATATCGTTTCTCTGGAAGATTTTGAAATGTTGATTTAAAAATATTTACGAAGCTAAATATACACATCAAGGCCGTAGCTTATGACAGCGTATTCTGCGGTAACTTCATTAGTATAGCCCAGTGTTTCTTAAACCGTGTTCCGCGGAACCCTGGGGTTCCGCGAAACTTGAGCGCTTTTTTCAAAATTTTCAAGAAAATTACTTTAAAAAATCTAACTAAAAATTAAGAGTGGCTGGCGGTGAAAAATAATTTATGCATTAAAACTATTGAATCAGAGTAGGGGGTTCTATAAATATCAAACTTATTGTTGAAGCTAAATAAAAATAGTTAACATTTTTTTAAAAAAAAACATAGGGGTTCCCCGATAAAAGTGGACACAAAAAAGAGTTCCACGAATAAAAAAGTTTAAGAAACACTGGTATAGCCTATTTTAAAACATTGTAAAATGAGGAATTTACGTTTTTATTACTTATAGGCGTTCGTCCACCAAAACGTGAGCCGACCGGCGTTTTTCGTCGTGGATGAAAACGAAGCGTATTACACTATTATATCTGTCGTGTTCTCGTATAGCTTATTCCGATATAAACCAATTGCATATTTAATTCGACGAAAAACACTGCGGAATACGCTGTATATAGCCCTGGCCTTAAATGTAAAATGATGTATCTACATTGATTCCATATAGAAATTAACAATAAAGTACTTATTATTTTTTTTTTAATGTCAAGTTTAATATTAAACGCAGATAAATTAAATATAATTATCATTAAAACATATTATTATAAATAATTAATTCAATATATATATATTGTACAGAGTTTATACCTATTTATAAATCTATACTAGCATTTAAAAAATATAATAATTTTTAGTGCTTACTAGATAACTGCACTAATTAAGTACAATTAAACTAATTAAACTTAAATTTAATAAACATTATATTATTAAAGGAAATTTATATGTTTAAATGAATATGAATTTCAAACATCGGTTGATAATGTAGGTATATTGTGTAAACTATTATAATATATGATTATTCAGCTAAATATATAAAATAAATGTATTTCATAAATTATTAATGTTTATTTTTGGAATTTAGTGGCATGAAACTGAAGTTCTATTGTGGGTAGATTATACACTATTTTTTAAACTGTTAGTTAATTTTATTTTCTTGCAATATTTTAATACGTACCTACACTGAAGAAAGTAGGTATTAAGTTGTCTAGAGACAACATTACGATTACTTATTTAAGAATACAAATTGATTTTTTTTTATTATAATTAATTTATATATTGTTGGAGCCGTTGGAGGAACAACATATAAAGTAATTGTAACTGAGTACATTTAATAATAATATGTAGGTACAAAATAATTAGTTGTAGTAGGTAACATATACTTACATACCTAATTAAGGATTTAGTATGAGTAGTACGACATGGCGACATTCCATTTTGTACCTATAACATTGTATATTAATATTGTTTTAAGTAATTTTTGTTATGCTTACAAATTTACTCTTAATTCACAAATAATAATTTTGTAAAATTTATTATTGTCGGTATACAATATTCAGTTCCTGTTAAAATATTTGTTTTATTGACATCGCCTCATCAACTAGTACAGAATATTTTGTTCAAATTAATTTTTGTTTGTTTTAGTTAATGCATTAATAATCAAAATGCAGATCATACATTGTAAAATAATTGTATTTAATTATTCACTACAGTTGACAATTGTCATATTATAGATAACAAAATATTTCTAAGTTGTTTTAATATAATCTTTAATTTTAATTATTCACTCATGACTCATGTATATAAAATAATCTATATAATACATCAAAATATGCAAGCAAAAAAAATCTAATTACTATAATGTAAATATACATATTAATATATTATACAAATATTACAAATGTCAAATGCGTGTAATATGTTTGTAAGTATAAGACGAATAGTTTAACTAAATTATATGCTAGTATAAAATATGTACATACATTTTACAATTATAATTAAACAGACTATTATAAAAAGATTACTTGTTTTCATATGATACGAGTACATAATATATTATATTAGCACATAGTTTACAAATTAAAAAATATGATGAAATTCCTCTTTTTAAATATCATAGAATATAAGTAATAATAATAATTTATAATTTGTAATCGTAGTCATATACACATTTTATGTAATGATTCATGATTGTACTGTATTTTTATATTTCCGATAAAGACGTTTATCCTTATGATTTAATGAATACGATTAGGTACCTACAGGGCTGGCTAGAACTTACCGGCTTAGAGGCTGATTAATTTTAGACCCTCTTTACTTACAGTTATTTGGGCTGCAAGATATACATACCTCTTGTAATACAAGTAACAATAATAATTAATATCTTTAATATTAATATTTAATATTTTAATATTCTTTATATACAAATGATGGGTGGAATCAACGTGTAGCCAAAACTATTGAACTGATTTATTTGAAATTTTCAGTAAATGTACTTATTACTATGAATAGGCGCGCTAAGAAAGGATTCTTTCGAAATTTGTATTTTAGAGGGTAAAAAGAGTATAAAATATTTAATTTTTAACGGTGGATGAAGTTCGCGGTACGGCAGTGGGCGATGCGCGGTGGTCGCCCAATTTTCCCCTTCCATGTCGCCTCCACATATCGTAAAGACTCATAACTGCTCTATAATCTAGATATATTAATTATTGTGTTACGATATATCAATGAATTTCTCTGAAAAAAGCTTGTTGATAATTTACTTACCTGTAAATAAAATAATAAAATATATTATAATAGTCTTTGTGATACTTTCATAGAATTTAATATACATTTATTGAATTATTATTAGTATCTATTTTATGAATTGTAACCTGTTTAGGTAGATCGTAATGCATAGGTATTGTAACTATTTTTTTTTTATTTAATAACACAACTAGGATGATAGTCAATATTTAATAGGTAGGAACAAAAAATAGAACAAAAATATCAATAATAATATTTAAAAACTGTATAGTAAGTGTATCACGAATGATGTCATTGATGTGATAGTACCTATATAGGTATATATTTTATTTTACACAAACGTATTCCTTCCAAAATATTTTTATCGAGAAAATGGTTTTAATTTTTAAAGAACAGTATTGTATTGGAGTTCAAGATAAAAATTGTAATCAGAACGTGAACCCCATTAATCTGTGAACTCTGAAACATAGATAATTATGTTTTATTATAGGTATAACGTAACATGTTTAACGTTGTACAGAAAATGTGTTGATAGTAAGTTTTAATACGATTCAAAAAAATCACACATAGACGTATATTAAAACTTATTTAAATCTAAACACTTTTTTCGATTATATTACCTATATCTCTACGTGCGTCAAAACTTAAAAAAAAAGATAAAAATGACAGTAGGTAATTTATAATATTGTGCATGTGGTACTCGACGAGTAGTAGGTACCTACTGGTATTATCAATATGGTAGTCTTATACTCTTATAGAAATAAATAAGACATAAAAAAAAAATATATATATATATATTATTAAAAACTCATAAATAAATATTATATATACGTAATAATATTGTATTACATGATTATTGCCTATTGGTGAATATTATGTGATGCTCAAGACCAGAATTATTCAACTATAAAACATAATTTTACGTTTAAGTCACCCAAAATATTTCGCTTAGGTACCTAATTTCAAATATTTTTACAATTTTCTTTATATATTTTAGGCAAACAATAATAATATATTATTTTAATTTACTACAATTAATATTTATTGGTCGATTTGTATTTTTTTTTTTTTCGTTCATTTGTCTCTTAGTTCGTGCTCAGTATATTGTATGTTATAATATGCGTATACTTGCAGGGTATCCATCATAAGAGTACCTACATAAAAAGTACATGAAATAAGAAAAATACTTGATGGATTTAGCTAATTTTTTACCATCGTACTGTTCATAAATTATCAACCAAAGATAAAATTTACTTCGCATAGACTTTTTGAAGTGACTATATAGTGTACAAATATATATATATATATATATATAGAGTTGTAAAATAGAGAAATCTATTTTATATAGTGAGGACACGCAGAATAAAACCATACAGGATGAAGTATGTTATTTAAAACAACAATAAGTATCTAATTATTATTATTTATCGTTATGAGTCATATTATTATTATAAATATATATATAATATTAAATTATATTATATAAGGGCATTTAGGAGATTTTTTTTTAGGCTGAGGTTATACACGGCGTTTTCCGCCGCGTTTCGAACGCTGCTTATTCCACGTCGTTTCCGTCGAATTGAAAACGCGTTGGCTTAAATCGGAGTAGCTATACACGATGGACGTAATACGCCTCGTTTTAATCCGCGGCGGAAAACGGCGGTCGGCTTGCGAACGCCGAAGATGATAAAAACACGGCGTATTACGTCCGTCGTGTATAATAGCTACACAGATATAAACCAACGCATTTCCAATTCGACGAAAAGCGCAGCGGAATATACGCAGCGTTCGAAACGCGGCTGAAAACGCCGTGTATAGCCTCGGCCTTAAGAGTATAAAAATCAAAATCCTAGTTATTACAAAGCTATTGCTTAATTATGATTTTCGATACATCATTAAATAATATTTTATTTTTACATTCCATTTCAGATTACATATAGAAAAATATAACTCAACAGAATTTACTATAACAACTACGTGGTAGTTTTTGAAATTCTTAAGCATACGTGGAAAATAAAATAAACATTAAACAGAAATTTAGGTTTATCGTTTAATAATACGCATCCGCTCTTTTAATACAATAACGATCGTCTGCTGGGTAAATAGTAATTGTCATCGATTATATTCAATAAATATATCATATAGGTTTTTTTTTTTTGTTGTATTCTATGTTATTCTAATGACTAATACTGCCACACTGGTGTATATATATTGTGCTGGCCAGACTACAGTATATAATATACATTACACTATACATGAATATTTTTTCAATACTCGTACCTTTTTTTTCGATTACTAAAGCATTTTCTGCACGTGACAGTTTTTGACCCAGGATAAGTCCATTATAGCTAATTGTATATACTATTATATTTAGGCACCTATACAGCACCGCCCGAACTTAAATTCCAAAGGACGTTGGGTACATCCGTTACCCATTAAGTGTATTATAATCATAACAATTAGTAGGTATAATTACTGTACATTCGTAAAATTCTCAATATTTTCATCTTAGAATTTCTGAACATAAATCGAATTGAAAAAATTTGTTAATGTTGTAACTCATTTACTATTATATAGGTAGAAATGGTGTGTTTTTCTTCTTGTACAGAAAAATTGTAGCTAAGCATTTTATTTTATAATTCAGTCCTACTTCGTATTTGTACAGGTATACAATATACATACTGAGTGAAATTGAACTATATCAATAGGTAGACAATAATACTGCTATGTTTAAGTGGTGTATATATCGTTGATATGCGGAGGGTCTATTACAAATAATATGGTAGTCAATAATATGTGTAGTGTGTATTCTCACTATTTAGGATACAATTGTAACAAAAATAAAAAGTATAGAATCACATATAGGAAAGTGTAAAATAAGTAAGTATCAAAAGGATTTTAAATTTGATAATTTAAAATTTTAATATATTCAATAAAAATGAGTATATTATGCGGCTATATGTTTAGTAAAGGTTATATAAATTGAGTAATATTATTTAACTACACAGAATTAACCAAAATTATTCGGTAGGTATAACGTATATAAATATATTTTTCATAATTTAAAACAATAAATGATTTATCTAATCTGATCATTAATTTGATACTATTTTAATTTAACTGCCATCTAAAAAATTCTTTTTACGAAGTAATACGTACCTACCTATATTAGACGCCAACGAATAAATTCTTGAACTCGATGTTGTTTTGTATCGAGGCCTTTTTATGAATAGGTAGGTATGTACATTTTAGTATATTTATTGGATATAGATATTTATGTAAGTGATATTTTTAAGTCTAAACGTAGGTGTAATACTTATTGTATTTACCTATTATACAAAAGTGTTGAAAATCTACATTTTTACACCAGTGTAGATATTTATTTTAGGCTGATATTATAATTGCTATGTTTTTTACATGTTTGCTGACTGTTGATTTATTTTGCGAAATATTATTTTGACTTCGTTGAAAATATTAGATTTTTATTGTACACAATAAAATATTCAATATGTTATTATATATTTATCTAAAACTAATAAATATATAAGCAGCTGACAAGCAATTATGCTGTACGCAGTTGCGATGGCATACCTACTAATACCATATATAGGTCGTTATCGTTACAGCCTTAGTATAGGCACCTTAAAATCGCAGGTAGGTATTCTGTGGCCCGTGCGTTTGCACATTTTGGGAACCACGGCGGATCGCAAATTCTCGCAAATATTTTTCTGATATTCTCACACTCTCTCATTCTCTACCATCAATACCCCCCCCCCCCGAATTCTTTTCGTCTTACTCGATCGTTGCTTGCCACCGCCCACCACCCTTACCCATCGGCAAACAGTTACAAGAACCGATCGCCGCCGAGTTTATAATAATAATATTAGATATATGTAGCGATCATAAACGAATAGGCCCGAAGTGTCCGTGCTGTAAAAGAATTATGCGCATATATATCGCCCCCTCCATAGAATACGCCCTACCAAAACGATGGACCATCGGCGTTGGTCGCTCCGCCCGACTACAGACGTAGCCATCGGACCGGTTGCTTTGGTCGGATGGACGCGCGTGTTCTCGTGTCAGTCGATCGTTGCGTTCTTCTTCGTTCAGTCGTCGTTCCAACGTTTTCTCTCGTATCTCGTTCAAACGTTTATGGCTTCGGAATCGTGATTTTTTTTTTTTTTTTATTAAAATATAAATATTTTTTAATCCTCTTAAATTTTTTATCCTACTCTTGTTTAGTTTATATAATATTATTGTGATCAAAAGAATCTCTACACTTTAGCGATCCTACAACTACTAACGTCAACATAATACTGTTGAAATATTGGCATTAGTCACGGAGCATTAAAAGTAAGTACCTACCTATAATATATGTGTATATTTTAATTAAAAAATTATGCGTAATACATATAGATACTTGCTTATTTGCTCATTTATATGTGGTCTATTTGCTAAATTAAGAATATTAGCTGATGCAATCGATAGCGTTAAATAAATAAATTTATTTTTTAAATTGGTTATGTTACCTCTTTCTATATTTCGCATTATCTGATTTTAAACAGGTTATATTTATTTTTAACCTTGTTTTACTGAGCAGAAAGCTCTACATTCCTTATTTTTACATGATTTAACCATTTATATGGAACAAGAAAAAAACAAAACAAAAAATAATAATATTTAAAATTGTGTAGTAAATAGCTAAATAGAGATATAATAATAATTAAAAGTAATATATAATATACCATTTTCTGCGTTTAGTGATATACATTTGCTTTGGAGCTCTCTACTGATGAATTATTGAAACATAACTTTCAGAATTTAATTTTTTTGGTGAGACATTTTTAAATGAATTCAATTGTGTGAAAAACTACTTGATATACCTTCCTAATTTTTATTTTTTTGACACTATATTAGGTACTTTATTGGTATATTGGTATAATGTTTGCGTCATATTAATTGTACAATTAAAAATATGTCTATCGTCTATAATAATTTAAAAATTGGGATTGGTAACTTTCTAAAAAAGTGATTTATTTAAAATATTATTGTTATATATGTTAATTGGGCTTAAAAAAATTAATTGCTTTGCTTAAATAACATATAATTATTTATTAATTTTTTTTACTTAATTAGTTCGTCAACGATATCTATCGTTATATTTTATTGTGGTTATTGAAATTATTTCGTGTAATACCTATTTACGCCATCTGGCGGTCAGATATAAGTATAGTGTAACCGCTAGGAAGCGCTAGTGTAGTTAAGATACAAGATGTTACATTTGTCATAGAACGATCAAACATTTACGATAGAGGTACAAACACCTTACATCCTAATTATACTAGCGCACTCTAGCAGATTCGTTCTACGCGTGGTTGCTATAAATTATCAGATACATCTGTCTATTATGTAATCAATGGTATTATGTGTATGTGTTACGCCATCTGGTGGTCAGATTGTTTCATTACAAAGTAAAATAAATTGGTTCATAACTGATAATTTGAGGAATGATAATTTTCTTAATTGAATTGTCCATAATATTATTTATGTTAATTAATCTCACATTATATCCATAAATCTAATTATATATAATTTTTATTTTGCTGAACTGTATTCACTTTTTATCAGTATTAATTGTTTAAAATATTAACTTATATTTTTTTCCATATACATTTTATAATTAATATGAGTTATTTGATTTGTAATAATATTTTATTTATATTTTATTGTCATTATAAAGATGATTACGCCTAAAAGGCAAACAGCACAGAATACAGAATAGCAATAACAAGTTTTACAACTAAAATATAAGTTACATCGTTGGTATTTAACATAATAAACATAATTTGTTATGAAATTAATACAAAAGTAAATAGTAAATTTTAATTAAAATATACAAAATAATAAGCTTAACATATTTAACATAAATATGTATAATTTTAAGAACTGAAATCGTTACAAAATATCGTTCTTAATAAATTTGATGAATCATGAAAGAAATCAAAGTTACTTATTGAATTACATAAGTTAAGTATGCGATTAACTGGTGAGTTTCTACTTAAGTTCTATGTGTATATGGTTAAGTAAAACAACAGATAGGAACGAAGAGAAACTTGAGGAACATTTATAGATTCTGTGCAATACACAGCAAAATTATATTTTAAAAATATTGTAGAAATATTGTTGATACAAATTAAAATATTTGGTTGAGGCTGTTACGTTAATTTAAAAAATTGTCAAAAAATTTGAAAAACATTTTTTGGAAGGTGTTTACAATATTGTAGCTTGATATTTTTATAATATTGTAACTATATATTTTCATAATAACGTAGGTATATATTTTTGCAATGTTTGATTTATGCATTTTCAAAATATTTGGTACCTATGAATTATTTAACCATGATATTTTATATATTATTATACACAAAATTAGTATACTGAAGTATATAATATATATTATATATAATATATTATATTGTTTAATTGATGTATTATTAGATATGAGAATTCTTAATTTACTATACAATGAGGCATATATTCTGCAAGAAAGATTAGGTAAGCTTTTTAATTTTTTCTCGTTGTGCTGCTTGGCCATTTCAATTTTTTAGGGGTTTTTCTACATACATATTTGGAATATCAGCATATTTTTTTATAGAACGAACTGCTTCAGTAAAATATAAATTTAAAAATCATAAAACAACCATGTATAACATTATAATTATTAAATTTGTACATAATTTGGTTAGTAGGGTTACATACAATATACATAATATATTATTACTAGTGTATGTTTGTAAAGTTGATTTTAAACAGTTTTCAAACTTTTTAAATATCTTTTTATAAAATATAAATATAAAACATTTGTTTTAATATACCAAATACAATAGTGCAACAATGCAAAGTTGAAAATTGGTTTTTCTCTTAAAATCAATTTAGGAATAATTCATTAAAAATGAATCGCTAAATAAATTTTGCATCCTCTTTCTAATAGTTTCATCCAAATTTTTGCTTAAAAAACGAGACAAAGTTCTGATCTATAAAATAATAAAATATACATTTTATTATTTATTATACTATACACTAACATAGTTAAAATAATTAGTTTATGATTTTAGGTAACTTCCATAATAATTATTATGTTCTATACCGTTTTAAGAAAATATTGTTGGTAGTAAAAAAGAGAAGTATCTTAAAAACATCATTACAAATTAAAAGTAAAATTGTAGTGAATATTTTATTTTATATAAAGATTTATAATTCATATTTATTTATTTGAATGACTTACCACATAAGATCGGTATAAGACATCATTAATTAATTCATCTTCTGCCTTATGTAAATCGTCGTCATTATCAATAATATTAATATCTTCTGTGTCTGAAGTAATGATGTTCGGTTATTCTGAAAGTTTATTATCTATTTTCTCAAGCAGAGTTTTTAGAACATCCATATGTGAGTGTATATTTTGTATATCATACTTCAAAGTGGTTAAACTTCTTCTTATATTTTTTTTAAAAGCTGATATAATAACAAATAGTAGTTAGGTTACAATATTAATAAAATAATTATGATAAAAATATAGTTTAGAGATATGATTTTACTACCTTCATCACTTTCAAGTTCAGGCTGAGAAAGTATCAATTGGTTTTTGTCAAGAGATATTTAATTTACTAACACATTAGGCGATGGTGTAGAATTGCTTATTGAATTAATATAAGTATTGTATAATTTTATTTGATGCTATTTCAAAGGTAGGTGATGGTTTATTTGGTCAATTTACTGGTATCTTGAAACCAGATTCAATATCTGAACAAACTTTATTAAATAAATAATCTTCATCTGATATATTAATTAATTGTACCGGTGTATATGTCTTGTCTATAGGCGGACATTTGGTTTAATTTTTAGGGGGGCTATAACAATCAAATGTAAAGTGACTTGCAGGGGCTTTGGCCCTGTACGTACCCTTTTCCTTTACATAAATCTAAAATATTAATAATAAAAATATAATAATGTTTGTTATAAAAAAGAAAAAAAAGAAAACACTAAATAATATCTTCTTTTGCAAGTTGCTGAACTGATTTGTATCGTTAATGCTATTGTAAAATATAGTTTTTGCAAATTAGGAAATACTGTTTGGTTTTCTGACAAAACTCTTATAACGTCGATTATGTCAATATTCACATCAGAACCAATATTTTGAACTACAATATTTTTTGCTACTGTTATTTTTGAATTAAGACATTCTTTGGATACATCATTTAAAATTAACAGATAATTATTGAAACAAATAATAGTAATAATAACGTTTTGAATTAAGTTTTGATTTTGGGGATCTATTAAAATATTTGGGGGGGGGGGGCTAAGTCTCCCTAAGCCTCTCCAGATGACCCCTTATGGTCTTGTCTATATCTTAATCATCACCATCACCAGAATACTATACAAATTTAAATAAAAAAATTACAATTAATTACATTTGTACTTCTATGGTACACATTTCCTTTGAATTCAGTCAAGTAATTAAAAACAATAATATTAATAATAATATTCTTTGAAACAAATTGAATATTATAATTCAGAATTTATTTTATATATTTAATAATTTATAAGATTTTAGGAATCAAAATTGTGAGGTATCTAATTCACAATGAATTAGTTAAATAATTATAAAAAATTTTTTGTAATTTAATTGTATAATATTACCTTTTAAATTATTATGAGCAGGAGGACTCGGAATGTTGATCAATTTTTCTTTCTTGTAAATTACAGGTTTTTGGTGTTTTCTTTTTATGTTTATATTAAAATCATCGTTTAATGACAACCCAGAATTCTCTTGGGTCAAGGATCAAGCTTCCAACAAGCTATCTGTAAAAATATGTAAATTAACATAAATTTAGCCTTTAAGAATTATTGATAATTATATTTAATAATATAATAACTTATATTTGAATGTAAAACCTTACTAAGTTCTAATTGATTTGGATTTGCACAACGTTTAATTAACTTTTGAGCTGATTTTTTTGGCCAAGCACAAACAGTGCTGCGAACAATGCGAATCCAGAATTTTGGCTACTATGTTAGGTTAGAAAAACAAACAATGCTCCACATATTCTTTAAGAACAATACAATTTTTAATTAATAGGTATATAAACATAAATTTGACACTAAAAATAATTAATAAATTAACTTTTAATTTGTTATTGCCATTTTATATATTTCTGCATACCAAATTAAATGTAAAAAAATAAAATGTTTTGCAACTAAATATATCAATATTTAAAAACAATTTAAAAAACATACAAAAACATTATACAAAATATCTATTTAGGTATAAAATAAGAAAATCATTTAACTAATTTTAAAAACTAATTTTTTTACAGTAGTCTACACATCACTTAATAATTTATAGTATATTTATTTTATATTAAAATCTAATATAACAAATAAAATATTTCAAAATTGGTATATACAACTTATTTTGATATTGGTACAGTATTGATATCAATACTTTGTCAGTATCTAAAATCATTATTTTTTTTTTTTGTATATATTAATATACACCATTCTTTTGCGCATTTAGATAAATTTTTAACAATAAATATATCTAATTTGGAAGAGCTTATTGGTTTTTCAAACAAATTTTCTTTGGAGTTGAATTTTTTACCTACAACTATTGAAGTATTTGATAAAATGTCAATAATTTGAATTATTTCTCTTCCACTTGTTAATACAAAGCAATCAGGCTTCTTAATTGTAAATGTATTATATTGACGATTATTATTATTATTAAATATACAGTTTTTTATGTTTTCTAAGCATGCATTTTAAAATTGTCATGTAATTCTCAAATGGAAAATAACTGCAATTATCAAGAGGTCTGTGTGTAATATAGTCATCAGCTAAATGCAATAAACTATGAATATTATGTGATAGATGACAACCATAAATTTGTTGAAATATTTTTACAAAATAATTTAATAATTCAACAATATAATTTGAATACTCAGAATGATCCTTACTTAAATGTATTCTCATTGATATGTTGAAAGACATAAAACGTTTATAACACTCATCTGACAAGACATTTTTAAAAACTATTGGTATTGTATTGAGTGTATATAGGAGCAACTGTCTAAATTCTGTAACTTTACACCTAGGATACTCTTCAATTCTTCTTGGTTTTCGAGCAAAATCATTGGTAATACAGTTTTGCATTTTTTTTAGATTGAGTGACAAATGTTTTATTTTGTGACTTAATAAACGTAAACTAGTAGGGCCATTATTCATCCAAAGATTTATCAATTTTTTCATAACACCCAAACAAATTAGGTGCATGTAGTCTAAAGAAAACAAACTTGTAATATTTATATCAGGTACCAGCGCAATACATGAAATTATAGGAGAAACATGATGCACTTCATTACTCTTTAAAATATAATCATTGTGATTTATTTTTGCATGACTAGTAGCATTATAAGGAAACCAAACTCTGTTATTGATGTATTCACCTTCATGTGTACCTTCATGTTTCTAAAATATTTGAAGAATTAATAAATTCAAAAGCTTCAAGTACATTTTGTATTTTTCTTTTTTTAGTTCTGTAGCTAGGAACTTTCTTCATTATAAACTAAAAAAATAATTATATTATATTATATAATATTATATCTTTGATCTTTATATAATGAGTTTTTATAAATTAGTATTTTTATTATTGAATAATGAATTAATTGAATATTTAATTATTAATAATTATCGCCACTGTGGATGTTATTATTCTATAATATTTGAAATAATATTAAGATCTCATTTGGTTTTGATTGAATAAAGTAAATTTAACAACTCTATAGTTACAGGATTATAATAGTTGCATACTTGCATTATTGTATTCCAAATAAAAACAACTTAATCTAAGATACCTAGGTATAGGTACTTATGTTTTATTCTATCATACAATATGTGCATACTATGACATTAAAACATATGGAAATCAAAACATGATAATTGCATTATTATAATGTTATAATACTTACGTTATTATTGCATATGACAGGTTAGGTTATTTTTATATTTTATATATGGAAAAAACACGAACAAAATATTTCATGAATATTGATGAGTTTAAAAAAAATTAAAATTACAAAGTAAAAATGTAAAAATGTAAAATTGTTAAACTTACCTGTTTAATTGTTATAATGTTTACAATTATTATTTATAATTTGATATTACAACTATTTAATTTAAAAACAATATTTTAACATAATAAATTATATTATGAAGTATAAAATATGCACAAAATCCAACGACCCGGCAGGATCGCGCTAAGTATAAAAAAAAAACGCCTTAAAATGAACACATCGGCAATCACAACGCGCGACAACTGCCGGGTATATCCAACGACCCGGCAGGATCGCGCTAAGTAGGTATAAAAAAAAACGCCTTAAAATGAACGCATCGGCAATCACAACGCGCGACAACTGCCGGGTATAATTACAGGAGCATCTGAAATCACGAAAAAAAATAGTTGACAATGCATACCTAATTTCTTGTACAATAATTTAGTTTGACAATGCACCAATCTTATTGGAAATGTTCCGTAGAAGTGCATGCTGCACTTTTTAATCCGATCTGAACATTATAAATGTAGTTATAGCCAAATGTATTATGAATTTTTATGGCAAAAAAAGAAAATGTTATTCGATAATATTCCCTGCGGCCCGCATGAAGTTCCCCGCCCACTGAGGAGATACACACACACACTTACCGTACGCGCGTGCTTTGTCACAGCGCTTGCGGTGGCGGTGTTTTCAGTTAATACGTAACGGCTCGCGTATATTATCATTTATCAATATTGTTCTTTCAATATATAATGCTACAAGTATTACTCTGGTCCAACAATTTCCAAAATAAAATTAATAACCTAATAATTAATCAAGTTCCAACTACAAAATTAAAAATTAATTCAATCTATTATCGAGTGCATTCAGTTATATGTCATCATGGGGAACAATTAATGACCGAGGGCCATTATACAAACTTAATAAGGCATCAAAATAATTGGGTAAGGTGTAATCAAATAAAGTATGAACGGTGGCCTCGGGGGGGGGGGATATATTTACATTATATTAATGGAAAAAAATAATTAAAAACTTAAATGTTTGATAAATAATAATACATACATGACATTATAATATTTAATAATAATGATTACAACAACAACAACAACAATAATAATAATAATAATAATAATAACATAAAAAAAATTAGTGATATCCCAACAAAAACACTACGCCAAACTCCGTGTAAAAAAACGCTCAGTATTAAAAAAATCCACCTCAAAAAGTTGTGATATCATTTTATAGCTATGTATTTAAACTATATAGGAATAGATATATTATTATAATTTATGTTAAAATTCATTGCTTATAAATTGAACTTAGCTGGTGACTTTAAAATTATAACACTTAATTAGTATCACTCATTTTCAAAGATAACATGTATACTCAATACGAAATGAATTCTCATGAGTTTTAAATAATGTCACCAGCTAAGTTCAATTTATAAGCAATGAATTTTAACATAAATTATAATAATATATCTATTCCTATATAGTTTAAATACATAGCTATAAAATGATATCACAACTTTTTGAGGTGGATTTTTTTTATACTACACGGAGTTTGGCGTAGTGTTTTTGTTGGGATAGACTATAACATAATATACTAGATACTAGGTAGTAGTTTTAACGTTTAGCACAATATTCTTATAATTATTATATTATATACATTGATCTACTCATTTGCTATTAAGATATAGCTAGGTTATTAACATTTAAATACAAAAATATTAAAACATAATTAACAATTTTTCTGAATGAAAATTACGATTTAGGTAAACCACCTAATAATTAATGTAGTTAAGTATAATACACCTACCTTTTTCGATGTCAAATTCTGTATTATTTATTTCTGAAGTCTATATGGCTGTCAAAAACTGTAAATGAGATGTGGGTATGAGTATGTGACTCTTAAAATACTCAGACGTTAAATGTAGTAAATACACTGAAAACACTCATCGCAAGTAAGCGGGCGGCTGCAGACTAGTTTTCGTCAGGCGGCAAATGTACGTCCAAAATCTAAACATCGATCGGGTATGCGGGTTGACAATAGAACGATACTCACCGAATGCAATATTTATTTACTTACCCATATATTTATAACTATAGGGTTCATATTATTATGTATATGGATATTATATTATATTATATTATTATAATATATCACTATATCAGTCCGTCGTCGTTATCGCGATGGTTTACCACAGCCGCTGCGCGTTGAATAATATACCTAGGTATATTCTAATAATAAACTGTACCTACCTTTTTAATTTAATATACCTAATAAGAAAAATAATTAAAATATAATAGGGTGTAATATAAATAACACGTAATGCATCGTAGGTGCTGTAAAAGTATGATAAATATTGTTTTATTTTTATCTTCACATGAGCAACTCAAAAAAGTGGGTAACGCTCTGCTGTACAGTATGTGCAATTAAAATGTTGAAATGTGCAAAATTGTGCAAAAATTTTTTTTATTAGGAATCATAACAATATTTTCAATATTTTCACTATACGTAGATACTTCAAATTTTATTTTTATTACTATTAATTTGATATTATTATTATTTATTAGTTGGCATCAACTTTTATATTAATATTACTATTATTGTATTACATAATAATATAAAAATTGAACTGATTTACAATATTTCATTAGAATTTAAGTTCACAACAATCACATTTCACTATCACAACCAATAGGTAATAGCTCTATTGCATAACGTGCAAAAACTAATATTTGCCTTCTGTTTCAATCTAATGCTCCATTTTAGAGTAATGACAACTACTAATTTTTGGCATTTTAAACTAAATAATAACAACTATAAAAAAATTGTTGTACCTATAAAACATGAGTTATATAATATACGGCTGCTGCAGTAGTGTAATATCGTATGTGTATATATTGTAATCAACATTCGTTAATATCGTCATTATCTTAACTATGTACCTACTACCTATTATACATAGTGAATATAGGTACCTACCTATTATAAGTATAATTATATATTATTCAAGCCCAGATTAAGACCTTCATGAGCCCAGGGACCAATACATGGTTGTGGGTCCCAATCAATGAAAACAATTCTTTAAAATTATAAAAGTATACAATAAAACAAATTTAAACATTTTTATTTAAGTTTGATAACTAGAGTACGGATTTTAAAGGCATAATTTACCATTATTTTCTATTTCTTTAAAACGAAGCCATGTCAGCTACCGTTTATACTTTATACTACCATACACAATATTTTATTTTATTTTGCTTTTTGTTTTTTGCGTTTTTTGTATATTTATGCGTTTTTTGGGCATATTTGGTACATTTTTTCAAAATGTGTTCCAAATAAACGTATTTGAAGTGTTGATTTTAATTTTTATATGTTTTTTAATATTTATATTTTATATTATAATTTGTATTTTTCTTTTTATATCTTCATTTATAAGTATTAAAGTTTTCCATACACTATATTAAAATATTGAATTTAGCTTAAAAAGAATTAATTGATCTCTAATATTACTAAATAATTAATAATCAATGTATGTTGCTTGTCGTTTTTTTATTATTAAAAAATTAAATAGATTAATTTAAAATATTCATATACAGTAGAAATCGTAGGTTAGGTTCTATTAGAAACAGGATTGTAAATAAATCTATCTTACTACTTTATTTTTTGAAAAAAATAATTTAATGAACTAATAAATAGTTTTAATACTTTTTTTGTGATAAATATTTTTTAAAAACGTATTTTTGATAATTTTTTTAAAATTCTTTTGGAAGATTTAGATAGCTTTATTGCTTTTTTTTAGTGATTTTCGTTAGTTTTTTATTGCTTTAAAATCCATACTCTAATAATAACGATTAATAATGATGAAAACATTTAAACATATAATTTTTATTAAAATACATATTTACAAATGAAATGAAGTATTTTTATGTAAAAGTTTTTTTCTAGCTTTTTAACTATAAATATAGTTATATTAGTTAAAGATTTTAAAACTTGTACATAATTCACTTTAAGTGTACATACAGCAGCAATGCAGCATGCCTTGCTTCCAAACAGGTGTAATTTTTTTTAGAACTTTGTTTCTTATATTTGAAGCGACTAGGTATATCACCAAATGCTAAAAACTCCCATCTTGGGGTACTTTTATTAAAAAACAAAAATATGGTTTGGACTAAATCAAAAAAATTTGACAATTTTAATGAGCTTTTTGCGACACTTGAAATTGAAACTAAATTAAACCTAACAAATGAAATTCAGGTTATGAGCAGTGCAATGATCATATGAAGCATTTGGAACTATATTGGATATGAGTTTTTGAACACCAGAGAACACACCACTCATAACTGCAGCACCATCATAGCGTTGTCCTCAGCATTTTTTATGTCTAAATTATATTTATTTAATACATCATAAATTAAAGTGACATGGTGTTTTCAGCACCATGTTTTGTCAATTTATAAAATCCCAAAAACTATTCTTTGACATCTAATGTATATTCATCATAATCGACTACAATATATCTAAAAATAAAATTTACTTGATCAAGTTTTGTTATATCTTGTGTGTGTCCATAATAATTGTGAAACACTGAGCATTTCTTATTTTTTCACATAAAATCTTCAGTGTTTTTGAAGCTAAAAATTCAATGACCTAATTCTGAATTTTCCAAATCAAGTACTTCACTTTAGATTCTTTAGTATACAAAAGTTAACTTACCACACGATCAAATTGTGCTAAAAGCTTCACTGTACGTAAAAAGTTATCTTCTGAATTATTATTTATTTTATCTTCATTTCCTCTGAGAGCCGTATTACTTGCAGTGAGGAATAATTTAATTTGAATAAGTTTTTTTAAAACGTCTCTCCAGAATTGAGCTTCTGCTTCATCTATGCCATTAATCCAGTTAGTTTTAAACATAATGCCTATTCTATCAGCAACAATCAATAAGTTTCACATTAAGCTTTTTGTAAAACAACAGAATAACATAATCACATTCTGGGTATTTTACTACCCATTTTTGTTAATTAATAATAGAAGTCGCTAGAAAACGTCGAAAATTACTTTTTCCATCGGTAAACATTGAGTTTGAGAACAATAAAAAATTATCTGAAGGTTTACATAGGCCATACAAAATAATTTGTTTTATTTTTAAACTAGAACTACTTAGTTAACGTCTCTGGAAAATGCCCTCAATCAGTTAAAAAATCTAAATTCAAATCCATACCTGTGAAAATATTTGTTTTTAATTGAGAACACGATGGTTATTTTAAATGCTTTAATAAATTTGATACGTTGATTAGTGAAAAATGTAAAATTTATAAATTAGGTTAGGTTTAGTTTTAATAAATTGATTCATAGAAATCAAGAGGTTTAAAAATAATAATTAAATTTAAAAAAAATCTATTTAACTATTTTATCATTTATATGCAATATGAGATTTAACTATTAACACTGTTACTATAATTTTTTAAATATTTTTATTCATTTATTTTAAAAATAAAAAATTTCTCAAATTGAAGTAGGTATTGTATAACATTGTTCAATAAAATAAATAAATAGTAGTAAATAAAATAAAATATACCATCATCCAATTCATTTGGAAAAATTTCATTGCAATTCACATCCACTGCTAATCCTTCATGTTTTAATAAGTACTGACTTTAAGTTCTTACACCAAAATATACTGATATTAATATTGTCTAACATTAAAGTGTGTTTATGTAAACAAATTACAAGGACGAAATTATTGTTTATTTATTAATTTTTAAATTTTTGCAAATTAACTAGTAAAATAATAGTTACCTAAGTGGCTAAGTTCAAAATTATTATACAATTATGTTTGATAATTTTTTAATTCACTAGTTTAAAAGTATTAAAAATTAATTGAATAAATAAAAATGGCTATAAACAACTTAAATAAAAATGCTTATTTCTCCTTAAGTAGAAGTTACTTCTATTTTTTTTTTTTGTTTTACTTATCTATTTAATATACATACTGAAATTGTTATTTTTTCAATTGTAATACACAGTTTTGTTCTGGTAAGTCTAGATGATGTTTTTCCAAACTTGTAATGAACTCATTTGGACTAATTGCTGCAATACTGCCATCAACATTTTTGTCAGCGTTCGTTTTTATCTGATTTATACAAATAAACTACAACTAATCTACTGTATTAAACAATTACAATAACATTTTAGAAACTAGGTCATATTAATTATTTTAAATTTAATTCTAATCTTGCACGTATTGCAGTATAAAACAATTTTATAAATTGTCTAATAATATGATGCATAATTGTATTTAATTATATTATATTATTAAGATACCTTTAATATAAAATAATTATAAAATAATTTATCGCATATTTAGGGGCAAACCATTGAAATTTTGTATAAAATTAAGTTTTTATTTTATATAATTATATTCCTGCATTAATACCTACAACTATTGTATATTCAGTATTTATATTATTTTATACTACACACATTTATATTAACTGTAAGCATAAATATCACATTATTATCGGTGGGGACTGATCATCGATCATTAGCAGTAGAATTATCATTTACATCATTACGATTTATATTGTTGACGATAAAAGGTATACAAAACACGCGTTTATGTTATTATTCATATTACAAGGCATAACAAATTGGCAACGAAGAAAATAATAATTAAATTGTAATCACTAGTGCATTAGGAGCTTCAAGCGTTGTATTTATAATAATACAAAATAGCAACTCCTAAAACAAAATCCATAATGAACTTCAATTAAGTTATTGGGTCACCTGGCACCTTTGAAACAGGTATGGAAATTAAAACTTTTGAATCAAAATTGACAAATTTTTTTTGGCAAATGCAATTGAAAACAATATCCAAAAAAAAGCAATATTATTATTACCCGTTAGTTAGGAAATTCACAAAGTACATTTTAGTTTATGTGTTTCTAGCATGTCTAATATTATGTTGAATATGACACTCTAATGAAACGCTTGGACAAATATTTCATACCAATAAAATCGTACTTCATGGCTAGGTATTCATTTTATCAAGTTAAACAAAGAAAGGATGAATAGGTGTGCCAATGGGGTGCAAGTGTCAGAAATCTTGGTTCAAAATGTGGTTTCTCATCGGAATTAACAACAGTTATTCGATAAATATTTGTTGTCGGTATGTGTTCAGGACCAATTCAAAAACGTCGATTTGAAGAAGATGCCTCAAAAGTTGAAGTTACATATTTAACACTAATTGAAATTGCAACAGCCAAAGAAGCTGTAATAAATGACAAAAGTGCCTGGAAAAAAAATACGCAGACTTGAAGTACCAAAAGGAAAATAATGGACATAATCAAGCCAAGAAGGGTTTCAAGACACATAAAGAATTAAAAATCAAATGCGGGAGTTGTGGCCGTTCCAATCACTTTAAAAAAGACTGCAGATACACGGACTACGAAGTCAACAATTGTAGTGAAAAGGGCCATTTGTCTACTGTATGTAAAAAGGGTAAGAAAGAAATTAAAAAAAAAAAAAACAAAACACAAAATATATTTTTATATGATAACGGTAATGATGACGAAAGAGGTAATTATGAACATTCGAAATTTTTTTTTCTATAATGATTAAAATAAATATATATAATGTAAATACGTTTATACGACTCTACAACATATCACAGATATCCGAAATAGCATAAATAATCATTGAAATCTGCGTAAGAGACTCGTTAAAAAGGAATTTTTAGAACGCCAATCGAACTTTAAACCTTAAGTCTACACAATTTCTAAAACTAACAGACGAAGAAGATATAAATTGAATAGTATTCATGTTCTGAAATAAAGAGGTAACGAGACTTATCTTTTAACTAGCCTTCAAGTGTTTTGAATTCCTCCATTACAATATACAAAAATAATTATATGTATACTATATAGCATACGAAACAAATTTGTTTCGTAGATTGCAGCATTTTAAATCATATAAGCGGCATTATATATGATAAGTTTGTATTCCTCAATTTATTCTTGAAATGTTGGTATTTTATTAACTATATACATAAGTTAATACAGTAACATTAAGTAGTGTTTTAAAAATACAAAATAGAATTAATTTTAAGATTAAAATAAACAAAATATAAATGATTAGTAAAAGGTGTTGTTATAAGTAAAATTAGTTTTAGCTTATCATGAGACCTGAATTTTTGTTGTAGAAATACCTATAAGTATTCATTAATTTATTTCAAACTAGCTAGAAAATATTTACACTACACGACTTCATAATATAACATATAAGAACAAACTATAATTTAGTATTATGTTGTAACGAAATGACTCAACTCTTGAATTTTTATATATTGTCAAATACGTTAACTTTTTATTTTATTTAATACAATTTACAGATTATAACATTTTACAGATAAATATATAAACAAATATATTAACATATTAAGTACAATGTGAATACAGATAATAGTAATTTACAAATTATAATATTTTACAAATAATATAGATAAACACATAAACAAATATATTAACATACTAGCTGACCCGACACGGCGTTGCCCGTGTGTTACTTTCTTTTTTTGCATTTTCGTATGCCGTGTGTTAATTTTTAATTTAATCTTATTGATAGTGCTAATATTACGTCGAATTCACGACGAAAGATTTGTAATGTGGCAGTTTTTGTGCCTACGTATTTTAAAAAATTCTCCTGAACAGAACCGTCACCCTGGTGATAGGGCGTTGTGAATAAAAAATAATTAAATAAAACATATATAATGATTTAAAAGTAAGTAGTTATAGTTTTAACTGTTATAGTTTTATTTAATTATTTTTTATTCACAACGCCCTATCACCAGGTGACGGTTCTGTCATGATTTAAAAGTAAGTAATCGCTTTATTGTTAATCATGTGAATCATAATTATTATTATTATCATTGTAGTACTTTGTGGTATACGATGTTTCTTGTTTGATTACCTGGCGCATAGATAAACAAATCTGATGGTTTTCCAACACGGGAACAGGCAACATACAATTGACCATGTGAGAAACATGGGTTTTCTAGATTAATACCACAAACACTTAATGAAAAGATTCAACGTTGATGTGTGCTTTGAATGTCTTTGATAAAATGGGTGAATATGGAACAATCCAACGATTATCTATTTCAATATCTTGTTGATTTAATTTGACAATTGTTGATTTTCCATTGTCTGCTGTCGATCTGCGACGATACAATGGATAACCGTCATTACCAGTAATTGTTTCCGATATTAATGTCCGTGGATA